>NW_017100301.1:37251-40939 GCF_001263275.1 Habropoda laboriosa | reverse complement strand
ATTAAACTTTGTTTCATTAAATTTTATATAATCAAATTTTGTTAGAAAATACATTATTTTTATAGGTTAGGATACGTGGAGAAAAGAAATGTTACCGATTTTTCTTCAAGTTCAAGTTTTGTTAAATCCTTTTCTTTCTCTCTAACATGATTTTCAGTTTTCAGATTATTCAACTTTCTTTTTGTAGTTTTCTTCTGAACTTTCATCGTTCTTTTTAGATGTGTACAAATAACAATGAGGTTACACACATTTCACGTGCTATCGATACAACAAACCTATATATATTATATAGTCCTGCAAAGCAAACGTGAAGTCTCTGACGTCACAGCCTGGAAAGATGAAGGCAAAATATGCGAGTCAAATCGTCACCACACTCTTGGGTCTTACACTGTAGGCGCTTGAGGGGAAGTTGCGTTGTAGGTAAATGGTTTAGACAAATGAATTTAAGTCAGCTGTCGATAATGTACCACGCTGATAAAAGAACGGAAAACTAAAAATTATTTAGTCGCCATATCCACTTACCTATGTTGATGCGTAAGACATATATTTAATAACGCAGACATTAATTTCTAAGCGACTCATACACAATAAATTGTTATTGTAAAGGAAACCTCAAGAAATGTATTAATATTTTTTAACAGTTGTAAAACTGAAATGTAAATATTTTTTTGTTATTCCTGAATAATAAAGGTAGATTTCGGTGCATTAAAAAATTGCTTATGAAACCAAAAAATTTCTGGCTACAATGAAAAATAGCGTGCCACCAGAGACCGACAGCCACTTTTTATAGCCAATAAAAGCCATAAAACCACCACTATTTAATGTTAAAGTTTTGAAACATTTCAAGAAATCAGCCGACATATTATCACTTTAACCGTAATATTTCGGCTTTGTTTAAAAATAATACTTTAACCTTGAGCTCATTTAAAAAGTAAAGAAATAATCTTTCTGAATATGTATATACAGAATTTTATTTGTTATTAGCAAACATAACAATAATCGCTGTTAAAATTTCAATTGCTGATTTGACACTGTTCCCACTCATAGAATAATTTGGTAACAATACCATTGGATTGCTTGAATTTTAACCTGTAAAATAAGCTTATCAAAATAATAGACAAATTTTGGGAACATGGGAAAAAAAAGTAAAGTTTACCATGATGCACGTCGTTTGGCGTCGCACAGGACTCTGTTCACCTGTTTATGGTGTCTACGCAATGTAAACTTTCTTTTTTTTCCGAGCGCTTGAAATTATTATGTAGTCCGGTCAAATACCGACTGCTCAAGCGAGACACGATCGTCACCTATTGTTCATAGAAGAGTAAGTGCGATAGCCTTATTCTACAGTGATTGGCTGACTATAAGGGAAGACCTAAGAGTAACTGCGATAGCCTTATTCTATCCCTATTGGCTTACTAACAGCAAGCCGTCGCAAGTTCCCCTACATCTCCTACTTCTAGGACCTAAATTCCGCCTAAGACTTCACTTTGCTTTGCCGGATAGTACGCATCCAGTGATGCCAGAATCGTGGGACGTGGATCAAAGCGCTTGACCCCTCGGGCTGCCCAATGCGTCGGGCACCCGACTGTTCGGGTCGGGCCGGCAAAAGTCCAGCGGGCTCAGGCGGGTATCCGTGACATAGGAATATGTACTCGCGTATACAGGGTGTCCCGTAACTCTTCGAAGCAAAGTGCTGTTTGAAGCTTCATTTTTGAATTATTAACGCAAAACACTGGCCAATCAAAGCGCGCGTAGAGCCCGCGCCCAGGCACGAAGCGCAGCGACTCATCCGCGCGTGATCGTGAACAACACGTACGCGTGCTTCTCGGTTATCGATCGCTGTCAAAAAAATTTGACTTTGCACCGCTATTTTTATAAGGCTTAGAGAAATGGTTTTTTGCCGTCATTCCGATATTTGTATAACAAGACAAAAGTATTCATGCTCCTTATAAAATGGAATAACTTTTTTAAAATTGGGCCAAACGACTTCAGTTTTTTTGAGATGTTAGAAAGATTAGTTTACTAGATGACGTGTACAAAAATTTTTGAAAAAACTGCAATTAATCAGAATCGCGAAGAAAATAGCGAAGGTCGTTATTACCACTGTTTTATCTGAGCTCGTAATGAAAATTTAAAAAATACGTTTTGTAGATTTATGTCAATTATACACATGCTGAAAATTTCATCGAAATCGGTTAATGTTGCTATGAGCTACAAACGGTTAAAGATTGTGAAAATCGCACTATCACGACTTTCGGCCTAAAACTGTAACAAATCTGCAGATTCTTACATCTTTCGATGCCTGTCGCTTGTTTCTCCATACACCGATTTTGATGAAATTTTCAGCGTGTATATAATTGACATAGATTTACAAAACGTATTTTTTTTTTTTCATGAATAACCAGTAAGTCGTTTAATAACTGTGTTCTATACTTTTATTCGTTATCCGGAAGGAATGTAGTATTTTATTACTTATGTAAAACTTACCCATTCGTCCACGAATTAACCTGTTTCGACGGAAGTGGGTCATTGTGTCGCAGAGGCGGAATTGCGGTTTTCTTTTTGGTAAATTTCTTATAAATAGGTCAAAAAGTATGCTTTTTTAATTTGCTTATGTATGTATTGAGCTTTTAGTGCGATGATCTTTTTGATCTGGAATGTAAGATCCTTACAGTATCGCGAGTAGATTGGATTACCCGTCCTCTGATAGTTTCTTCTGGTAGAGTTAGAGTTACGGAGGCAGATTTTAAAATTTTAAAAATTTTGAGTTGAAAATCCGCTGTTACGAATTTGTTGCTGGTGTGAACCAATTGGATGGATTTAAAATAACAATCACGAAGCGACTTGTTGAGAGAGCTAATGGCCTGGTTGACTTCATGGGGACTGGAGATGGTATGAATAATTGAACGTTGAATTGTTTTCTTGTGGTAGATCTCCCAGTCAGTATCTGGAATGGAAGTAGTGGTTATTGTGCAGCTGCTTGAGATTGGTTGTTAGTATAACTGGGAGATGATCGGAGATGAGTTCGTCTACCACTTTACAGACAAAGTTACAGCTGTTGTTAGATAGGAAAAGGTCAAGTGTAGATGGAAGACCATTTGGTACTGTATATCATATGTACCTTGATCAGCATGCTTCTTAAGCACTGAGCTGTTTCTATTATAGGAGTGATTGTTCCAGAGCTGGTGTTTTGCATTAAAATCGACAATAACAATAATTGTGGAGCAATGACAAGTGCATTTGTCTAAAATTTCACCCGTGACTCTAACCGAAGGGGGATAATACGCCGATATAATGATGAGATTTGAAGGTTTTAGTTGAATGCAACAGATTTACAGCCCCAGTGGCCTGAAGAACAAAAGGAGTGAAGTTGAGGTTTCTGCGTATGGTGATGGTCACCCTACCATGCGATGTTCCACCAGGCCTGTCGCTCCTAAGTACGGCACAGTTTTGGAACGAAATATCCTTATACAGTGTATTCTCCACAAGTGTCAGACGGCAAGGAAGCTAAACCTGACACTCGTAGAATCAGGGACTCCTGTTTACTGTCTCTAGTGGAATCAACCCTACATTTTACTGACACTTGTGGAATCGACCCTACATTTTTTTTCTTTTTTACGTGGATGTAGGCCGTCTCTATGTGATAAACAATTGGCAACCAAACGGTGGCTCTCCCTCTACATTCGAC
>NW_017100301.1:29653-36100 GCF_001263275.1 Habropoda laboriosa | reverse complement strand
AGTAACAGGGCAACTTTTGAGCTTTTACGTACGAAGATTAGCCGACACGGCGGCTCCGAGACATCCGCCTAGAGCTCACCCCCTTGAGATAAAATAAACGAAAAACGAAAATTAGGGCCCCCACCATCCAAAAAATACAGATTTTTGGGTATATAAGGGCATGATTTCCGGGGCTCTGAGGCAGTCACAGTTCAGAGTTACCCTGAACTTTAAAGTAGAGCAGTATCTGTATAGTCGTCGTTTGACACAAGCAAGATCGGGTTCAATTCCCTTTCAAGCAACCAAGTATAATACTAAACTCGTAAGTGTCAACTAGACATACTTGTCTACGACGTCCCCGCGTACTCACCGTGTAAAGTCGAGAAGGAAGATTCTTGCTCAGCCAAGAATCAACCATTATAATTCATATTTAAACCATTGTAATCTTATTGTAACCACATTGAATATAGAATATAGTTACTATAGAATTGCTTCAGCCTATATTCAATTGACCATCTCCTTGTAACATTAGTAACGAAATAGTTAAACTCACAAAGGATATATCTTTACCGCTCGAGATATATCCGACATTATGATACGTACTGTCCTCACAACCACCAAACCTTTTCCATCCTTCGGAGAACAGCGTAGTAACCACATGCGTCGAAGGTTCCAATTCTATCGGACTTATTAGAGAGCAACGTATTAACCACATACGTTGAAAGTTCTGACTGGTCCATCACAAGCCTTGTCAACGACGTGTTAACCATACACGTTGAACCTCCATCTTTTCGATCCTTCGGAGAACGGCGTAGTAACCACATGCGCCGAAGGTTCCAATCCTGTCGGATTTGTTGTCAACCACGTATCACCCTCATACGGTGAATGTTTTGACCGATCCACAAACCCAAACCCATATTACGCTCCGTGTGAGGACACAACAAGCGTAACCCGTAACAACGTCATAGCTAGCTAGACATTATTTTCAATTGAAAAAAAAAAATTATCAAGCATAATACTATAATCCTATGCTTAAAATGTATTTTCTTGTGGCCGCCTGACACCAACTTGTAAATCTGGCGTGACAGTGAACGTGTTAATAAGTAAATGTTGTTCAAATTATGTCGTGTTTTATGTCATTTTCATCAGAAAAATCTCACCAACATGTTAAAAAAAATTCCAGATGAAAAAAAGTAAAATTAAAGAAATTATATTTTTCTATTATGATTTGTCGAGCCGTGAAATCTCGTAAAGGAAACCGACTGGTGTAGCGTTACACGCTTGACTGACTGCGAGTGAGATAACATGGGCGCAGCAATGACGCAGACCTAGGCGTAGGACCATCTATACTGTCAATAGTAGAATCCAAACTTACTGACTATTGTGGAGAATTTACTGTATCGGGAAAACGCCATGGGGTGTGGTGTACAAGTCCGCCCTTGGACGGCTGAGGAGCGAAGAAGCCACGTCCACACTGTGCACACCACAAGGGGAAACGGATAGCTGGAAAACCACCGCGGAAGCTATGCTGGACGCGCTCGTCCCAGATGACGATGAAAGCGCCGACACGCAAGAGCACGAGGTGGCTCGCCGGGAATCAACGATCTGTCCAGAGACCGAGGATATCCCGTATTTCCAGCTAAAAGAATTGAGCGACGCCGAAAAGCGACCAAGAAGAGGCAAAAGCCCCGGTCCGGACCGGATCGAGGTGGAAGTAATCCAGATGGCCTGGGGATGCATCCACGAGGAACTACTCAGGCTGTACAATGGATGCCTCGACCTGGGAGTATTTCCGACCCGATGGAAGATAGGGAATATTATCACCATTCCCAAAGGACCAGACAAGGACAGAAGCAGCCCGAAGTCATATCGACCAATTTGCTTACTTTCCATGGTTGGCAAATTGCTAGAAAGGCTGATGGCGAAGCGGATGGCCCCGCTCCTTCTCGACCATCCCCTAACCTCCGACTGACAGTACGGGTTTCGGCCCGGAAGGTCGACGGAGGATGCGATCGTGAAGCTCCGCGAAACGATCGCAGGAACGACGATGACGAGGAGGAAATATACACTGGCGATAGCGTTCGACATCTCAGGCACCTTCGACAATGTATGGTGGCCCAACGTGCTCTGTGAATTGAAGAGGAGAAACTGTCCGCGGAACCTGTTCAGACTGGTGAAGAGCTACTTCTCCGAGAGAACAGTCCGCATAACAGGAAGGAACGACATCATCGGGAAAGCTGTGACAAAAGGATGCCCACAGGGATTGATATTGGGTCCAAATTTCTGGAACCTGGTATTCGACGACGTGCTGGCAATACTAACGTCCAGCGAAATGGAGTGCGAAGCCATTGCCTACACAGACGACATCCTCGTCCTCGTAGCAGGAGATACGAGAGTAGATCTGCAGACTAGAGAGCAGGAGGTCGTCGATGCGGTCTCAGCGTGGTGCACAAGGAAAAAGCTGAAGCTCTCACAGGAGAAGACCGAAATGCTGTTGATGAGTGGGAAACTGGACGCTCGGCGCCCACCAACCATACGAATCGACGGCAGGAGTCTCAGGATGCAGCAGGCGATAAAGTACCTGGGAATCCATATCGGCAGTGGTCTCAGCATGGATCTACACGCTCGAACCACAGCCGACAGGTGTAAGAAGATGTTCAACAGCTTCGCCAGGATAGCCAGAGCCAATTGGGGCCTGGGGCACGGGGCACTTCGGACACTGTACCGAGGGCTATACGTCCCCATCGCCACATACGCGGCCGCTGGCTGGAGCGACCTGTTGACAAAGAAAAACCTGGGAACCCTGGAGAATTGCAAAGGACGGCACTTCTCAGCCTAACGAAGGCATACCGGACGGTATCAACCCCAGCTCTCCAGGTCATATCGGGAGAGATCCCCATAGACCTCCTCATAAAGGAGAGAGCAAGAACGTACCGGATAAGAAGACCAAGAGACGACGCGGAGGAGGACACACCGAACAAGACCGAGATACGGCAGAAGACGGTGGAGTACTGGCAGAACCGATGGAACACGGAAACGCGTGGACGAACAACTTTCGAGTTCTTCGACAACGACCACAAGCGTATAAAAAGCAGCTGGATCCACCCCGACCACTATGTTTCACAAGTACTCAGTGGTCACGGGTGCTTCAACAGCAAACTCAAATCTCTTGGTTTGAGTGAAAAAGCTGAGTGCGACTGTGGCGCGGAGGAAACATCCAGTCACGTGCTGTTCGACTGCCCACTCCACGAGGAAGCTCGAACAGCCATGAAAACTGGAATGACATCCGCAGCCCAAGAATGGCCGATAAGAAAATCCGAGTTCGTCAGGAAGGACATGTTTCAACATCTCCGCACATTTGCGAGAACGGCACTGTCCGCGAAAGAGGCCAAGGACGGGGACAAAAGGACCGAGCAGAAGGGAACAAGAACGAGAAGACCGACGGAGTTCGTGCTCGAAGAAAGGAAACAAGAAGAGGAACGACGCCAAGAAGAAGGAGTACGGACGAGGAGGAGGAGACCAAACCTCCACCAAGAATGGAGAGAAAAGCCCAGGAAATGGGCAAGGAAGAAGAAAGAAGAGGAACCAGGATGCAACAAATAGTGAAAGCAGACATACTCATCCGCACCGGTGCGACGGACGCGCAGGGGAAGACGCTACTCCGCTCCCACGCGGAGTAGCAAGGCGCGGTTTCTTCCATCGTGTGCGCGCTGTCAGTGGGGGGAGACCACGCAAATTTCAACGGTATCGGCCAAAAACTCGATTTTTGGCAGCCGTTTAAGCAACCGAGAACCGGCAAACACGGCCCGGGCCGTCAACGAAGCGGTGAAATGAACGCGCGGGAGGCAGAAGCTATCTCCGCTCCCACTCGGAGTAGCGAAGAGCGGATTCCTCTATTGTGTGCGCGCTTCAATGACGAGGAAGCCGTGAAAATTTCATGACAGTCAGGACAAATCTCGAATTTCTAGTGCCATTTAGGGGAACCACGCGATAATCGGGAAGTACACCGCAGCGGTGCGGTGGACGCGCGATCGGTCCGACCATCTCCGCACCCACGCGAAGAGGCGAAGCGTGGCCTCCCTCCTTGGGCGCGCGCGGATAAAAGGAGGAGGCCGCGAATAGCGCGTGTCGGACAATGGACCAACGTCGCCGGGGCAGGCGAAGCCAGAGAGTGGGTACATGTGCACGGCACGGTGCATGTGAGTGCATATCAGCTCGCCTGGAATAATCAATCTCTTTCTCCCCACCCTCACGGCCTATCACTCTCTCTCTCTCTTTCTCTCACCAACCCTATCTCTATCTCTCACCCTCTCTCTCTCTCTCTCTCTCTCTCTCTCTCTCGCCATCTCTATTCTTCTCCCGCATGAAAACGAAACAACATCAACCGCATGAACCACGAAACTTCCGCACCCGTAAAATACCACCCTCTCTTCTCTTCTCTTCTCTTCTCTTCTTTCTGATTACCTTTTTTTTTTTTGCTCGCATGCGACATTTATATAAAAGGCCAAATAGAATGAGGAGTAATCGCTTCAGAATCAAGGTGATGGGTAAAGTGCATGGAGTGAGCATGGACTTTCAACCTACATTCACCAGTGCAGGCGGCCCCAGAAATGGAGCCGTGGTGAAGTAGGTTCAAATCGGCCAGCAAGGCCATCCTGCTGTGACCAAGTAAG
The DNA here is from genome assembly GCF_001263275.1 of Habropoda laboriosa. Classification (NCBI taxonomy): domain Eukaryota; kingdom Metazoa; phylum Arthropoda; class Insecta; order Hymenoptera; family Apidae; genus Habropoda; species Habropoda laboriosa. Next base: position 31,448 of record NW_017100301.1, on the reverse strand, counting down.
GATGCTCGCAGCTCCGCCTCCCCGTGACCCCCGCTGGTAACGACGCTCCGGGCTGTACGCAGCCTGGAGGGTCGGCTAAGTGAACTGCGTCCCGAAAGGGTAGGTCCAACTTGCTCTGTGATCCGAACGGTGAGAGCAGGGTTTTTTCAAGTCGCGCGCACTCTACCGAAGCGCGTGTTCTCCTGGCAAGGGATCCCAGAAAATAGAGATACCAACATCTTCTCGCGAAAGCCGGTATAGAGCAGAAGCTCGAGGTACGGCGCCGGTCGATCGTCTGATCGAGCCTAACTATCCGCAAACAATACTTATATCGGGAAAACCAAGTCTCCCGAATTGTAGCTACGACAATATTATTGTTTCTCATGAAGAATTCAAGTCTGTAATTTTTGGAATTAAGGAACGTGCGTTCCAAGACATGAAGTTTCCCGGGAAGAGTGCTGAGAAGGGGATGGTTAGCACAAAAGAACCTGAGCAGCTTCAAGTATTGTTTCGATTTTGTTAATGTTATTTCGACAGGCTGAGAATTTGTTTCTGGGGTTTAGGAAAATTAGTAGAGCTTTGCTGTAAATTTGTACAAGGAAACTAGTCAAGTCCTGAGGATGCGCCTGCAACCCAGGAAAACGGATGGCTGAGAAAACGAAGAAAGGATAGTTATTTTGAGTTGGAGAGGAGCCCGTGAGGGTCTCCTTATGGGATTTACCCGCAGTGGCGTAGCTTGTTGAGGCTTTCGGCGATAAGTTGATGGTGAGAGTTCCATGAGTTCTGTCACCACCAGCCACGTTTTGAGGAGTGGATCTCCTTGATAGGTAGGCTAGAAGCCTTGGACACTGAGAGTAATTTGTCATGTGCCCCCACCACACACACACGCGCGCGCGCGCGCACACACACACACACACACACACACACAAATGGCACACCTCGGCGGTGTCGGAAGTTCTCTTTGGCATTCTCTAGTAGGATGCATTTGTCCACACTTGATGCGCATGTGGTCTTTGTTAGAGTTGACGGAGGAATGCCCATACGCCTGGCACCGAAAACATTGGGTATAGGGTTTATTGCTATTAAACTTTTCCCAATAAACCCTGTAATAGAAAACAAAACCGACCTTTCTTTACCTGGCTAAGAGGGGTACTAGAGGCAAAGGATATTTTGTAGAAGTTCCTTTCCTTCTTTTACTGTTGCGCGTCTGTCGATCTTAACACGTTCGCTACCAGGGTCTGAGAAGAAAATCTTGCACCACAGCCCAGGGTGTTTTTTGTTAGAATATGTCCTTAAATTGGCATGGGTTTTTTTTAGGATATATTTATAACATTCCCAATAAGCAAATGTAGTTATCTCTAGACCAAGGACATCCTACATCTATTTTATTGTTCTTAGCTCAACAATACTATTCATTTTCAAATTTGTTGCAATACGTTATCATAAACTGAAAAAGAACACGCGCCGCACATCTGCGGCTCAGATACAAGAATCGGGACGTCGCATTATATGCGGCGCTGGTAACGAACGTGTTAAGGCCTTGCTACCACAAATCGCCCAAAATGAATTCTTGATCAACCCTGGAGAGACTCTTCAATATGACAGTAAGGGGCCTCTCCCAAGGAAGAGGGTATGTATAAAATGTAACGCCATCTTTGAGAAAGACATCGCGGGCCACAAGAAACTCTTCCATATCATAGAATTGGATACGTGTCAGGTCACTCAAACATTTCAGGGAAAAGCGCTCTCCTACGCTTTTATTTAGATCCTGACTCAAGTTGTATATTTCGCCCGGGAGCATTTTTATGTAGAGTGA
>NW_017100301.1:27452-29632 GCF_001263275.1 Habropoda laboriosa | reverse complement strand
CTTCGCCTGTTCCTCCTAAGGGAAGGAGAATGAGGAAGGGGAAGAGGACACACCACCAGCTGCAACCGGGCCTGTAGCCGCCAGTAGCTTGGCGAGCGAGCTTGTCAATATAGTCGGTATGCCTGGCTGTAGCGAAGTACGAATTTTCGAGCATGAGGCTGATGGCGGTGCCAATAGCGCCAGTTTGAGCGCTTTCCAATGGCGGCCCCGAGCCAACGAATTGCAGTCGTGTCCGAGTTCCGAGGTTGTTGATTTGATCCCTCAGTCCATGAAGGTAACTGGTGATGATTCTGAAGCGCACTTTAATCCACTTCAATCCACGCAATTAGCACAAGTAGTTGTCGTCGCAGTTGACACTCGTAGGAGAGTTGTTCCGGTACGCATAGCACGAAAAAATAAAAGAACTGAGAGACTGATTGAAAGAACGGAAGTGTGTGGAGAGAATGTCAAGGAGTTCTATCTTTTTAGTAAAAAAAGTGCCTTTTATGCAAAATTGGGAAGCTAGGGAAGCAGCTGAGCACGGTCAATTTTATGGCCGCGTGTAAGTACATACTTACTTACTTGAGTCCTCGGTACGTTACGTCGTTGCATGCTTACTCTACATATTCCTATTATACATATGTATATAGTATATGTATACACAAAATAGTACACGCTACAAAATAATATTTAAGGACGAAGAAACGAAGCGAAATTATTCATTAATTATTAGGTTTAGGGCTAATAAAGGTCAATACTTTTTTACTCAGAATTAGATATTTTGGCATAAAAAATATAGCATTCCATTTAAAATAACGAAGTTGACCTTAAAATCTCCGAAACGCTTCCACTTATAAAAAAAAGTACATATACTATTTAACACTTTAACGTCCGTACATTTCACTCGTAGACTCGTTCCTATCGCCGCACAGTGCACCAGTGGGCCAGGAACCCCCCAAAACTGGCCAAAAGTCAAGATTTCATCCGATATTTCTGAAACTTGGTAATTAGGGGTTTTCAAGGTCGCTGATAACGAATATAACACTAAAAATTCAAAATTCAAAATATCGGATTCACAAAGGTTGCTATAATATTAAAAAATAAGATTTTCTAATAGAAACGCCTGTAGTTTGCCTAGAATTTCGGTAATTGCCCTGAATTTCTGTAATTCTTTAATTACCATTTCGGTAATTTGGGGTACTTTATTAGAGTAAGTCCCCTTACCTCTCACTACTCGAGATGTTAAAGAATGTAAGTGAGTCATCTTGCTGCTATTTATGATTCTGTAGGTAACGTCAATCGTTTTTTATTGAACATATATTTAAAATTCTGTCAGTTCATTTGCCAGTTCAAGCTTATCTAATTGTGTGAAAGTGTGTAGAAGATCTGTATTTTTACTCCCTTCGTCATCATCTGCAGTCATGTCTTCACTGTCATTATCGTGTATATGAGAAATAGTACAGCTACTCACATTTATTTCAGGAGCAGCTAACAAATGATTTATCTCTGGTGGAATGAATAAAAATTTCTTTTTCCTTAGGCGTGAATTAATATTTAAAGTTGCTATTACAATATCTGATGTATCCATTAATCTATAAAATACATCTGCCAAAGTTATTTTATGACTTATTTTTCTACTATGATATTGCCTGTAATTTTAAAAATCTTTATTACGAGCTTCACTAGCTTCTTCGCTAAGCATTCCTACGGGTAGGATACTCGTACTTATACTATCTGCACCATGAATAAGAATTTTGTGTAGTGTTGCAGGCATAAGAAACCATGAATAGTTTGCAACATATATTTCAGCTGCATGTGAGCAAAATTTAATTTATTAAGTGGCTTAAATTATGTTGCTGAACTTCTGAAATTTTAATACGATAAATGAACTTTGATTTTTTTATGGGGCTACATAGAGGAAAATGTGGTGGCAACGACACCTACTACAAAAGAGTATATGAAAAGAAGAATTGACACCGCATGTAAATCCATAAGTCTAACAATATTATCAAATGTCGGCAAAGATATTATCACAAGGATAAATACATGTTTGGAAGCGAATGGACAACTCTTTGAACATCTAATAAAATAATTTTCAAAGCAGAATATATGTATTTCTTTTGATATATTTCGACACCTACACGAAACTCCCCTTCCGTAATGTTTTTCCGCTATAACTCCTTAACTATGCAGAATAAAAA
>NW_017100301.1:19436-27148 GCF_001263275.1 Habropoda laboriosa | reverse complement strand
CTGCGAAATATGGTTACAGTATGACAATAAAGAATAAAATATTACAATTTCTAGTTAACTTTCGTAACTTATCTGTGTTATTCTTAATTGATATGTATCTATAAATAAATAAATAAAAATAAAATTTCATAAATTAAACATAAATTGATGAATAACATTCATGTTACAAGAAACAGACATACCAGTAATTTCAAAGCGTTTTTCAACTTTAGATCAATGCCAATGGAACAGGAATTGAATCAACAAAATATTTTGTTCATGTGTACTTTAACTATTCCTGAGTATGATGATAAGTCTTCCTTACGTTAATTCTCTACTCGACTTTTGGCCAGTTCTTGGGGGTTCCTGGCCCACTGTGCGACGTCCATAAGGCCGAATTTTTAAAACCGTTTATTTCTATGAAAAATTACACTCATTTTCAGTTTTAGTGATTTAAAATACCCCCAAAAAGACAAATTCAGATAAAAAACTTTGCAGTCCTGATACTACACTATACCCTTTATGTTGATAATATATAAGCAATTTCAGAATCTCCATACACGTTCGTCGTTCAATGTGTGTGATTGCAATGCGAGTGCAAAATGCATATGTGAGTAGTGTTTTGAAAAGGTTTTAACGTCAGCTACAAGAATATGTAACAAAAAGTATAGGTTTCCATTTAAAAATTTAAACGTAACTTTCATAAAGCTTTCCAAGGTCATCACAAGGTCAAATAAATATAAGCAAAAATATTTTTCTGTGTCATCCATATTTTTCGAAATATATATATGTTTTTAGGTAAATCACCCACACTGTATAAATTAAAATAAATGATAATAAAAAAACTATAAATTCACGAGCGCAAAGAACTGTTGTTATGTTCTCCAAATCATTGTGAAAAATCACCGTAATTGGGAACGAACGTAATCGAATCTCTTGTGCGTGATTCACAAGTTCATGAGTTCGGTCTATCTCTAGTCGTAGGATACTTTTGGATTCTCGATGCGTATCACACTCTTCAGATCACGCTCGATCTCGACCAATATTTCTCGACCTGATCCGAGCTGGAAAAGTCGAGAACCCGTGTAATACACCCCTGGTGTTAGATCAATCCTGTATCTTTTTTTCTGTTTAACGTGGTGGAAATCTTCAAGAACACACTCCACCCCGGGGGAGGAAGAGGGGTAGTATGGGATTTTTACCCACTAAAATCACCATGGTGATCCTCGTCGGGCGCGCTACGAAGGGCCCCGGGAGCTTAAAAATTCCTTCTACAGCCCTTTCCGCGTCTTTGGCTTGCGCCCCGACCCAAGGGAGAGGTAAGATGTTTTGCAGCACACCTCTCCACCTCTGTACCTCAATTGTGGCCTAATTAACAGTGAGAAATTATAAATTCCTATGTTGCGAAACAAAGTAATATTAAATTAATTTCAACAGCATATAAATTAAAATAAGAACAATTTTAATCAACAATAATAAAATATATTAATTGTTTATAAATATGTTAAATCAATACTTCGTCCTTTTTACAAATACTATCCATGTCAAAACCCATATAAAAATTAATGAAATTTACATTTATTAAATATTTAGTACGTAATGTATAAGTAATACGTCATAGAAATGCCTAAGTGCGGTCGTAAAATCAGTTAGGTGCCAAAGTACACAAATATAATCTGAGCGAGGGAATCGCAGTATGGGTAAGTTGAAGTACCCGATCATCGTTGAAAGTCGTTTAATGTCAACACGGAATTGATTCTCCTATTGCAATATATTAAACAATTTGTTTGTGCCTTAATCTTTCACAGCTGTAGGTTAATTCTTACCAATACGGCAATATTACTGAGCAGGATGTGACGGAGGCTTAATATCGTATAGTTTCAGTGAACAATTTGAAGCAGATATATTAAATATAAATTCACAAATGACATACGGTCCTGGATGTGGTTAAATTAATCGATGTCGCCGTTAAACGGTTTGATTTAGGACCGCACTAAACACTTCCACCAAGTATATGTAAAAGGACATGTAGTATAGTTTGGTGTTCTATCCTTTAAATATTGTGTGGATCATTTGTTGTTAAAATTGGTTTTGATAAATTTGTATGTTATATAAAGTATTTTACATATGCACATTTCTTTATACATTACTTTTCCACATTTACACATAAATAATTAGAAAAGCATTTAGCTGTAAACACTTAACTATTGCTAAAAAATAATAATGCTGAGAATTTTCAACATAACAATATTTCTCACTTTACTATATCACTATACTGTATTTTGTTTGTTGCGTGGTATTAGGTGGCATAGTTGTCGGATGAATATGAACAGGTAAATCCCAAATCATTGTTTCAACATCTAATGTTAATGGTCCCTGCCAGTTGGTGGTATTATCATTTGGCATTTCTACTAGTTTGGATGTTGTAACAAATTCAAAATGTAATCTCCATTTTAACATCATTAAATCAGTAGTAAAATCTGGAGTTACATGTAATGGTATAGGTAAAACTAAATGAGAGTACTTTAAACCCATACACATTTCGTGATGTTTATTATAACTGGCGAAAGTGGGTGTTGAGACCTTTCCTCGTCTGTATTCCTCTGAAACATGTTCTTCTGATTGTAACGCAACCGATACTTGCGCACACGAAACAGTAGCATTTGAGAAATCAAATGTTCCAACTATATCCTCTCCAAGTTTGTAGGAATTTTTAAAAAGGCAAAACCTTACAACGCGTCCACGTCCATTAGTAATATTATAAAAGTTTGGGCTACGTCTAGTTGTTAAATTCTAAATACAAAAATAATACATTAATTAATCTTATTATTTAACAAAAAAATAGTCTGTATTACAAGTTTGACAGACTTGAAGAGTTTGTAGTGCAACATCTAATGGAGTTTCTCTGTGTTGTGTTTCCATAAATGGATTATTTGGACTTAAATCAACACTATCATTGCAAGCAGCTACTTCTGGTAATTCTGTTAAAATCAAAGCATTAAATTAAGAATAATACATACATATATTACATTACATATTAATTTAAAGAACTAGTATAAGGAATATATTACCACTTAAAGAAAGTACTCTAAATGGAACTCTAAGCAATTTTATAGCCATGTTTACTCGTTGTGTCCCAATTGTGATTTTATATGAATACTTTACTGCATGCCCTCTATAAGATGGAGGTGCATCACTTGGAATTGTTTCTTTATAAATATCTACAAAACTCAAATGTATAAGTTTTTAATCTCATATATATTATATATTCAAATACCATTTAAAAACTTACATGTTTTACTTTCACCAGGAGACAATCTTAAATCACAAAACAAAATTTTGGGTTTCGTATTTAATACAACATGGCCACTATCCTGTTGCCATGGTGCAAATGTTGTATCTGCAAGATACTTTTTATAAAAAAGCAATCTAAATGAATTAAGAAGTTACATTAGTAATAACAAAAACTGAGAAAGTAACTTCATGTTATGTTCTATACCAAGTTGTACATTTAATAGACTTCAAGTGTTAAATAATTTGTAACATATATATTACAAAGAATAAAGAAAATTTCTATTAACTTACTTGCATTAATAGCCGCTAAGCGAGCTGTTGTATTTAATTTTTCTGAGAATACAATTTTATTATTTGCAGAACATTGACAATGCACTTGCGCACTAGCCCATGCAAGGCTTTCAAAAATATCACTAAAATTGGTTACACATAAAAATTTTATCTTTTTTTTACAAAATAAGTTAATTGCACATTTACCTATGACTTTGAGAAATCTGATGAATTGGATTTGGTGGATTACTAAATGTCACTAAACATTCTATAACTTCTCCAGAAAAATATACAGGTCCTCTAATTAATTTTGCTGTTATCTCAATCATAATGTTTATTATAAATGTCAATAATTCTCTTAAATAAGTCTCAAAATGTTATTTTTTTAAATCTGTCAATTTATATCATACTTTTATTATATAATACAGTATACTGTTTTAATGTCATTATATAAAACAATATTTATAAACAAAATTCATATAAAATTTTCAGTTTATAAATCTGCTTATAATATGCTTATAATATTGTTTATAACATGCGGCTTCAATCAAACTAATTCTTTGATACTTTGATACTTTCTAAATTTTACAAAATGTTAGCCTAGAATCATACACATAAGAATGTCTATATTATTACTTTTGAATAGGAAACTCTTCTGTTTACAATATTTTGTTTATTAATTTAGCTGTGAGCAAGTTGCTGTTATTTAAACCCTATTAATTAGAAATATTATCAAGAATAGATTAAACTCTAAAATATGTCAAAATATGTCACTCTACATATGACATACGTATATGCAATCCCCTTTCCTATTACGTTCTGTCGCTTCCGTTCTTGACATGCTTTTCCCTTACGTTAGTTTGATAGTAAAAACATGTTTAACTGTTAACAAGTAGTTTATTAAAAGTATGAGCTGCACAAGCGTGATTCATCAGCAATATGATATTTATTTTTTTAAGTATAGTATTGTAATATTGACTTTCCACAATTAAAACATTTTTATTTAACCTATTGTTCAATTTATCAGAAATTATTATAATGATAAAAGTAACTGCACGTGAAATTTTTAATCAAGTCGACAACAAATGTCATACACTCTATATAGAATGGTTTAACTCACACTTTAAAGTAATGTTATTAAAATCAACAGTATCACCATTATATGGTGAGGTTAGTATATAAATTTTAAATCAATAAATTGAAAATATGTATTTATTTTAGATAATTTGTCATATTTATAGTAATTTCGTGATATTCTTTTAATAAAAACAATTTTATTATTATAGATGAGTATCAAAGATGTAAATTACTTTTGTCGTGAATTATCTAAGTCAACTGATGAATACCTTAAAGAAACGGAAAGAATACTTTGTCGAGAAGATAAAGAAATTATATTTTTTATTCAAGACAAAACTTTGGAATGGAAAAAGAATGTATGGACTCTTGGACGAATTGAATTACATCCTATCTTAGATATTAAAGTAGTTTGTGAAAGTTTCCAACAATTATTGAAATTTTATCAAAGCAGTCAGGATAAATTAAACATGTTAGAAGAAGAAAATAAAAATTTAATAGATGTAAATAAGGAATTAAGTTTAAAAATAGAGAAAATGATAGAAATAAAAACTTCTATGGAACAAAATCTTTATAAAAAGTTTATAATGATTTTAAATTTGAAAAAAAGAAAAGTTGCAGAGTTAGAAGATGCAATAAAAGAGAATCCCAATACAAAAGAATCAATTTTTGATATATATACAGATGAAAGCGAAGAGTCAGAAAAAGAAGAACATGCTGCAAATAATGAACGTACAATATCTATCAGAGCTAACAAACGGAAGTCTCTGGGCAATAATAGTTCCAAAGGTATGCGAAAAACTAAAAAGACAGATTGTATTATTAATAGTAGCACAATTTGTAACATATCTAGTAGCAAAGATTGTGGGGAGAATAAGGAATACACTTTGAACAATTACATAGTGGAAGATAAAAAAAGCACGTATGAAAAACAAAGTTGCAGTTCTGAAAGCAGAAAGCCAAGAACTAGTTTGAATCTTATTGAAGAAGAATCTGAAGAAGAGTTATTTTCTCAATGATATAAATTTATGTGTATTTTTATCTACAATTGTATATTTTTTAAAATGCAGATTGTACAATTGGGAATTGTCTATTTCCAATGTATTTTATTTAGTCATTCTTATTGCATTTATTATAAGAATTTAGATACTGCTTTTATTACATCCATTTCTTATTTTGTTCGATACAACATCAATATCTTTCTGCCAGTAATACAACAGTGAATTAAAAAGAATTATGTTAGTGAATTATTGGGTCATGATGTAAGGTTGTATGAAAATTATTTGTTTGTCAAGCTTTTATATGATATTGGTGAATTTTTTGTTAATATTACAAGTTCGTATTATGACATTATCGTTCAACCTAATGTTGTGCTGTTTAAAGAGCAGCTTAAGAGCAGTTTTGTCGGATCGTTAATACTAATTATTAAAGAGAATTGACTATGATACGTTTGATACGTATTTAATCCTTTTATTATCTTGTGTTTAAAAAGTAGTTTTAAAATACAAAATACATTGGAGGCTCGTCGAAGGGCTGTAATACCGTACGATTCAACCATCATATGAAATGCAATTGGGGGGGGCAAATATAAAATTTTAACTTCGGGTATTTATTAGTTTCTGAGATATTGATAAAAAACTTTCGGTACCGTACATTGAATTCCGTCTATACAGACACTACTAAACAACCGCCGTTGTATTAGTCAGCGTCGTACAACCGTCGTCGCTGTCAACTGGCCGATGACGTAATAGCGATATTGTCCTCAGGTAATTGATGGTGGATTAAATCAGTTAGCCGAAACCTAACTCAGTACGAATCAAGCTGGCTAGAATTTGAATGAGTTGTAAGCAGAATTCAATGTATTATACTCAAAGTTTTTTATTAATATCTCAAACCCCCCCCCCCCCCCCCAAAATTTCGTTTTACTATGACGTCATACCGTACTACAGCCAAAGTTTTTATTGTATTTACAACTGATATTTACAATAATGAATAAAAGTTCACATTTTTGGATTTATATGAGTAATGTTATGTTTTATATGCAACAAATATAATGTTTATTTATTGAATACAAAACTTTTAAGTAATTTGTAGGAAACGGAATACAAAATGCAATTAGAAATTGGTAAAATATAATTAGGATAAACAAAATTAATAATGCTATATAATTAGGATAAACAAAACTGGTAACGCGCTTTATCGCTTCGCAGGAAAAATGAACGAATCTCGCTTTTGTTTTCCCTATTTATAAGGTCTTCGCGACATGCGCTCACTCTCTCTGACTCTCACGCACTCTCTTAGCAACTCGCATCCTTCGCATTCGCACAAACACACTCGCTCTTGTTTAATAACAACGTTTCGCCTATTCGTATCGCAGGGTTTTTAACAAAACAAGCTCGACCATATGATCGGCCCGCTCCGGTTATTAACCTCCTACACTCGGCCGTCCTGACAAGTGCACCTGTCCTCAGGTACTGCTACTTTGTGTTTCGCTCATTCGGAATTGCTATCATCTACTTCTACGTGATCTTCTATCCACGGCTTCATATGATCCGCCGCAGTAGAGGTTTCGAGGGGACCCTCCTGATCGCCAACTCTTCTTACTAGATAACGATCGTTACGTAGTGCCCTCGTTATTGTGTATGGACCCATGTATTTTGGCGTGAGCCAGATTGGGTCCCGGACCCAATTGCGTTTTCTTTATGGCCACCAGATCATCTTCCTTGTATACTTGCTGCGCTCTTGTACGTTTTTTTGTTTTTTGCCTGTATCTTCATAATTTGTTCCCTCGCACTGTATCGCAGCTGATTCCGGTCCTCTTGGAATTTGTCGACCCATTCCGCCTGCACTAATTCAGTGAAAGATGAATCTTCATGCACCCTCACACGTACTCACACGTACGATGATACGTACAATTTAGACATCGTTGCAATGCATCGAGGTGGCGGTACCAATTTTCCGGCTTCGGTGCGCTTACCTTTGAGTGTTACGTACCTCGGGGCCCCCGGTTTCGGTCAGTTCATTAAAGGAGTTTACATGGGATAGGGGCTGCGATAGTGACTACGAAAGAGTGCGATGCATACAAGTTTATTTAT
>NW_017100301.1:2754-19374 GCF_001263275.1 Habropoda laboriosa | reverse complement strand
GGGTTAAAAAAGAAAAGATTGAGACGAGAATAGATGTTTGGGAAATTTTTCGGACAGTACAGCGAGCCCACCCAAGTTTAGACAATTGCCTTCTTGGGGCATAGAAAGACATCGAAGACATGAACTAGACGCGTGGCACTCTGACACACCGGCATCCTCGAGAATCGGTCTCTCGGTGCCCCGTATAGTCTCGAGTGACGCGCCCCGCTCTTACCCGATTTATTGCACCAAACTTGGGCGGCCTTTCGCTATAATTATCCGGAGGAATTTTTATAAAGGTTTGGCTGTAGGATTTCTATGGTTTTCCGAAGACAAAGAAGGTTCGCCAGACTTGTTGGTTACGGACGTACAGCACAGGGATAAGGGTTCGGTTAACTCTTTCAACTTGTCCATTACCTCTTGGAGTACCTGTTGTGATCAAAACGTGTTCAATGCGTTGCTCGTTGCAGTAGTTTTTAAATGCATTCGACGTGAATGCAGTGCCTCGATCGCTGATGATACGGCTCCGGTTTTCAAATATCGCTTCTTGTTTCGCTAAGCGTTGTATAACTTCCTCAGAGTCGGTTTATTTTGTCGCGTAAAGCCACACAAATTTTGAAAACGCATCAACTACTACCGAAATATGACGGTATCTTTTCTTTGTAGATGCGATAGGCCATAGGTGATCTATATGGTAAGTGTCCAGTGGCAATTCGCTCTTATCAATCGCATGTAACAATCCTTCTTGCCTCCCTTGTTTTCTTTCTGCCAAGATGCAGCCGACACAGTTTTTCATGACCTTTTCTACCTTTGCTCGCAAATTGCGGAATCAGTAGTCTCTTTGCACGATCCATTCAGTTTTTTTTGCCCGAGAAATGACTGTTTTCATGCGCTCACTTCACGATTTGCGTCTGCATTGCTTTCGGCACTACTAATCGCACATCGTCGTCGCAATCTTTAAATAATAAACCATTTCGTACAACATACCCTTCCATACTTTCTCGCTCACACACCTCAAAAAGTTTAATTAAATCAGAATCCTCACGCTGTGCTTTTCTCAATCGCGCGGTTATGCTTTCTTTGCTCTCGTCGATGGCGAATGTCGATGGTAGAAGACTGCGGCTCAAGACATCGACATGCGCCATTTGTTTACCGGGTCGATGGACTATACAGGGTGTCCCGTAACTCCTCCTAATGGGGGGTTGCTGGGGTGACTCTGAACAACTTTTTCCTTTTCCAAAATATAGTTTGAAGCTTCATTTTTGAATTATTAACGAAAAACACTGGCCAATCAGAGCGCGCGTAGAGCACGCGCTTAGGGACGGAGAACAGAGGCTCATTCACGCGCGATCGAACAAATGCGTACGCCCGACTTCTCGGTTATCGATTGCTGTCAAACAAATTTGACTTTGCACCGCTATTTTTATAAGGCTTAGAGAAATGGTTTTTTGCCGTCATTCCGACGTTTGTATAAATTTTTGAAAAAACTATAATTAGTCGGAATTGCAAAGAAAATAGTGAAGGTCGTTTTTACAACTTTTTTATCTGAGCTCGTAATGAAAATCTAAAAAATACGTTTTGTAGACCTACACTACCGGCCAAAAGTTTAGAATTACCGAGCATTGCAATTTACACAAAAATTTCCAGAAAAAAGTCAGCGACTTTGAGAATTTTTTATCGTTCTGTTACACCCTCAAATATTTTCATTCTTAGTCCTTAGTTTTATCTGTATTCACAACTAGTCACCCACTTTCACCATTACTTATATTGGACTCTTCACCTTCCAATTCTCCTCTCAACTCTCCTGCATAGTCACAGCCCAAAGTCCATCTTCCTAGAACCCTTAAATAGCCCTATTTTCTCCATTTCCGCGTTCATTCTCCATTCTACCACGCGCATGTCACATATCATTAAAAATCTCTGTTAAATAAAGTTCTGTTTCACGCAACGACAATCCCTAAGTGTTTTAATTCAGTGATACCCCAATATCTGCTCCTAGTTTCGAAGAATTGGAGCAAACCGGGCATCACAGTTCGAATCAATCGATATAAGATAAATTGATAAATGTAGAATTGAGATAATCTTCAAATCTATAAAAAGTTAGCAGCAGATTTACTGAAAAGTGGGAGGTGATTCCAAACTTTTGGCCGGTAGTGTATGTCAATTATACACACGCTGAAATTATCATCGAAATCGGTTAATGTTGCTATGAGCTACAAACGGTTAAAGATTGTGAAAATCGCACTATCGCGACTTTCGGCGTAAAACTAATAAATTTGCAGATTCTTACATCTTTCGATGCCTGTCGCTTGTTTCTCCAACCACCGATTTCGATGAAATTATCAGCATATGTATAATTGACATAGATTTACAAAACGTATTTTTTTTCTTTTTCATGAATAACAAGTAAGTCGTTTAATAACTGTGTTCGGTACTTTTATTCGTTATCCGAAAGGAATAAAGTGTTTTATTACTTATGAAAAACTTACCCATTCGTCCACGAATTAATCTGCTTCGACGGAACTGGGTCAGTGTGTCGATCCTGACCTATCCAGGCAATCCAAAACATCTGATGTTACGACCGGGTCGGTGAACTCATATGATCGGCCCTCGCCAAACGTCGCGCGGCCCGTGGAGAAAGTGGGGAAAAAAACAAGACGTCGCGGCGTTCGATGTCTTCTTTCTGCGTTCGACGTTTATTGTTGTCGATGTCGATATTTCTTGTTCCTTTGCGGGCTCTACGTGTGCTCTGATTGGCCAGTGTTTTTCGTTAATAATTCAAAAACAAAGCTTCAAACAACATTTTGGTCAGAGTCACCCCAGCAACCCCTCATTTCCGGGTTTTACACTATTCACGGGACTAAACAGAATGGGGCCCAGGATAGAACCTTGGGGAACTCCCGCAGTAATAGAACGAGCGGTCGATCTGGATCCAGCTAAGTGAACAAAAAAGGAACGGTTATGCAGGTAGGATAGCATGAGCTTCAGGAACCAGGTGTCTAAACCAATTTGGTTGAGTTTCTAAATTAGGGCGTTGTGCCAGACAGTATCAAAAGCTTTGGCTAAGTCAAGCATGACCATAGTCAAGCATCTGTTGATGTTGAGCTCATGTGTGATGAGTTGAGACATTCTAAGGACTTGTTGAACTGTGGAGTGTTGCCTTCTAAACCCAAACTGTTGATTAATGACAGTGTTGTTGGAATTCAGAAATTTGTTAAGATAGTTGTAAATGATGGCTTCAAATGTTTTACCAATTATAGATAACTGACTACTTTGTCCCGGGGTTTACAGGGCTTAGGAATAACTGAAATTTTAGCTAGTTTCCAGGCGGAGGGGAAGTAGTAGAGAAAATGTAATAAAATTGTCAAAGCAGCTTTTTAGAATCAAATTTTAGCATTGGTGAGGTGATGCCGTCAGTGCCTGTGGCCTTCCTATTGCCTAGTTTCTTGAAAATATCGGAAATGGTTCTTGGAGTAAGATGGAAAGGAGTCCCCAGGTGTCCTCTGGAATTAAGTTTAGGGAGGAGATGAATTTTTCTACTTCGTCTTCGCAGGGAGACGTAAGGGATGAAGCGGTTTGGTGGATGGTCTCAAAATGATCTGCCAGAATTTTTGCTTTACCGTGATTAGTATACTCTACCCCATTATTATTATTTAGCGGCGGGATAACTTTGAGTTGATTTTCGGCAGTTATAGCATGATATGTTTGCCAGAAGGCTGGGTCAGCTCTTCTGAATGAAGCTAGTCGCTCCTGCCAGTCTCGGTGGCGCAGATTTGATACGTCTTTTTATTGTTGCCGAGATGTCACACATTTGCTTGGCTGTTTGAGGAATACAGTGTCTCTGGTAAAAACTGCGAAGTCGGCGCCGAAGACGTATAAGCGATAGCAGAAAGTCATCCGCAACCATTCTTTTGTGCCTATTAGTGGAGGAGTTAACTTTGCACGATGCCCTTCTTACACAAGCATGCATGAAGGAGGTGACACTGGAAATACTGTCGTCAATGTCACTGGCAGATTCAAGATGAGAGATAATATTGTAGTTGTTAGTTATTTTATTGTACTTTGTCCAGTCTGTGACAATGTCTATGCCAACGGACGTGGGAGAGGAGTTGTTGGGGATGAGTAATACAGGAAGGTGATCGGAGTTGCCTTCGTCGATAACCGAGCAGTCAAAGCCGAGTGCAGATGTGGTGAGATAAAAATCAATTGTGGAAGGATTGGCATTTGCCCGGTAGTGGGTAAGAGCATTAGGATGGTTAATACTATATGTATTATTGCGGAAGTGCTGGTGAAGAGTATTACCGTTAGCGTTGGCTCGATGGTTATTCCAGGAGGAATGTTTGGCGTTGAAGTCGCCTCCGAGAATAAGAGGGGAGCCAATTTTGGTGATTAGGTCAAGGTCCGCTATAGTGAGGGGATTTTTGGGTGGTACGTAGGTTGCCCCAATATAGATTTTGGGACAAGTGAGTTTGACGAAGCAGGTCTTTAGGGAACAACAGGCCGGGTATTGGATTTGTTGGTAGGAGATGGTACTCTTGATTGCTATTGCTATTTCACCGCCTCTGGTGCCGTGGTCGCATCTGATAAGAGCCTGGAATAGCAAAACTGGTGTTAGGAGTAAGAAGGGTTTTGGTTAATAAAATAACCTCAATCTGGTGCTTGGCAATAATGTATAGTAATTCGTTTCTGTTCTTGACCAGAGATCTGATATTTCATAGAAGAATTCTTGGAAAACCAGTCATTAGTCTAAGGTTTGGAGAATGGAAAACAAGGCACGGAATTTTTCGGAGTTAGAACAACATTGTCGAAGTTTATTAATTAGTGTATGAACAGCGGATAACATGAGGTCAAGGTCAACTAGGGAATGTAACTTTTTCACAGCCAAAGCTAAATCTGTCATGGCGTTTAATCCTGAACTTGAGGGTAGATGAGGGTCACTCATACGATTAGTTGGATAACCCTTGGTTGCGTTAGCATAGGATTTTTTGTTCTCGGGAGGGAAATACAGAGGTGTTGGATGGTTATTTATGTTGACGGTAGGTGAAATGTTTTCATTGCTGTATGGATTGTTGTTTAGATTTTTCTTAGCGGCGCGAGAGTCAAGATAGGATAGGAGCGCTGAGCACTGCGAATAGTTTACGGTGTGATCACCGTCGCAGTTGGCACATTTGGGTGGAACATCAAATGTGTAAGAATAGGGTTTTATTAAGGTGTCTATTCCGCTAGTTACAGAGATAACACGACGAGTAAGACTAGTTCGTAGCGCCTACACAGGCCTTATCGTATCGTATCGTGGCTTCTTGCAGACTTCTTCCAGACTCACTCCAAACTGACAGACTGACAGACTCTTTCCGGACTGATTTTCGGCTACTTTTCGACTGTTCCCGCGTGTCGCGGGCACGTGCTTTTATCCTAGCCCAGCCCGAACGTTCCAGACATTTTTTCTAAACCCGGTACGTCCGGGCTAGGGTTTTTGCCCGCTTGGTCGCGTTACGTTAGAATATTCTTGGAGCTAATGCTCACATAGACACACACACTTAAGCCTGCCGGCACGTGCCGATCACCCGGTAAATACACCGAGCCGGTTCTTAATTATCCGTGTTCTTAATTGTTTTCTAAATTCGGCATATTTGGGTTAGCGTTTTTGCCTGCCCGGTCGCGGTACGTCAACGCTCATATACACGCATACATACTTAAGCCTGCCGGCACGTGCCCATCAGCCGGTAAATATATCGAGAAGATTCGATTGTCCGTGTTCGCGATTTCTTTTATCATGCCTGCTTCTCACAAATGGTTTTGTGCAGGTGGAGTTCTGGTGGTTTCCAGCACACTTCACACATCTGAAAGGGAGGTTGCAGTTATTCGAGGAATGGCCAAAGGTCTGACAACGGTAGCTTTGTGTATGCTTCTTGTTGGATAGAAACTTGTCCCAGTAGATTCTCATGCTAAATAGGTAACCAACTGTCTTGACAGTATTAATGGTGGTACCTGCTGGAAAATTCATCATATAGATGGGGTGATTGGAAGGACGGGTTATGGCAGAACATGAAGTGGAGTGAAGACCAGAAGACCGCAATTCGGCTAGAATTTCAGGAATCGGTGTGTTAGGTAGCCCACGAAGTACGGTACTGAGCACCTTTTCGGAATTAGGTGTGAAAGTGAAGTAGCGGACGTTGCCATCGCGAAGAGTAGTTTTGAATTTGTTAAAGGAGTGTAAACCTTCAAATTGAACTCTGATACCGTCTTTCTGTAACTTGAGTTTGAAGGTTTTTTCTCCAAAATGAGCGGAAAGTTGTATTTCGAATGAGGCCGCATCGTTATTGAAGCGCGAGACGTAAATGGGCAGTGGTTTGACAATAATACGCTGGTCAGTTTTTTGCACGTTGGTAGCGCTTGAGTGAGTGTTATTGTCGCTGAGGTTGTTATTGATGCTGAGAGCAGATACATCCGTTAGAATGTTATTATTTGAGGATACGTTAGCGAATGATTGCAGGAGTGTGGAATAGCGGTTTGAAACTGAAATATTAGGAATAGAATCAAGCTCCATAGCCGAAAAGTTGACCAGTTTGGGTCTCTTGGCTAAGGAATGAGCGGAGTTGGAATTAGATTCATTAGTTTCAGCCAGGGCCGAAGATCAGAGATTAGACATATTATCAGGAAAATTAAAAATAGACGAGCTGTTTTCATTTACCTTGCTGTGGGAGTCAGCAGGAGAATTTCCCAGCGAGGACAGTCGAGAGGCCATTGGTGGAGCAGCACTAGTAGTGTCGGAGTTTCGAGACAGCAGCTTCTTGATGTTTTTGGCCGTTAGTAGTGACTTATTATTGCGAGAGGAAGAACTCCTAGGGGGCCGTGCCTTCCCAATCCTCTTAATCGCGATTCCAGAGAGTAAACACAACTGAAGATCGAAGGTGAGGCGATGAAAAACACGCAATCCGTACTGTACGAAGGTTCGAACACGAGAGTACTCGAACTATGTGGTACCGTGGATTGTTGCTTCTATTATACTAATTGTTCGGTGGTGCGGGCATCGCGGGAATGCATACCGTAATTTGGTATTGATGTCTAAATGACGTCATCGGAGTGTTTTGTCTTACGACTGAATTCATCTGGCGCAGCGTATAGGGTTGGAATATTTACAGTATGGTTCTGGTCTGAGTGTGTTTATCTGGGATAAGGGTCGGACTAAAGCACGGGATGTTTATATCAGATAAGGGTCGGACGAGAACAGAAGATGTTTATGACAGATAAGGGTCAGAGTGCTGCACAGGATATTTATGTGAGGTTATGGAATGCAGAGGGTCCTGATGTTGGGAATGTTTAGATGAGGAGGATAGGATGTAGGGGACTTACGGAGTGTGGGAACTTAGTCTAGTACTTACATATATCCTTATAACTATCGTAAGTCTAATTCCAACGTCGTCGCACAACGTCACACTAAGAAAATCTGAAATACTGCTGTTCTCGCGCAGCAGAAAGGATTTGCACCACTTCTTTCGCTTGTGGTACAGCACGATTCCATGATCTAGAGCTGATCTGCTTTTCTAAGCGTTATTACGATCGTTTTACTACAATTTTGCATCTTTCACGAAGTAAAACAGGTTTTTGCATAGGATAGCATTTATACTGCTGTTTTCTCGTCACAGAGCAGTTCTGCAACGCTTCTTTCGCCTCTGGTACTGCACGGTTCCGCAATCCAATGCAGATCTGCTTGTCTAAGCGCTATTATGATCGTTTTCTTTCTATTTTTTTACTTTTACGATGTAAAACAGGTTTCGGCAAAAGAAAGCTGAAATACTGATGTTCTCCCCTACAGAGCTGTTTTGCAACGCTTCTTTCGCCGGTGGTACAGCATGATTCTATGAGCCAGTGCAGATCTGCTTTTCTAAGCGTTATTATGATCCTTTTCTTTCTATTTTGCATCTCCCAAGAAGTAAAACAGGTTTTTGCAAAGAAAAGCTGAAACACTGCTATTTTCGCGCAGCAGGACGGTTTTGCAAAGATGCTTTCGTCTTTGTATGTCACGATTCCATGAAACATTGCAGATCTGCTTTCCCAAGCGTTATTATGATCGTTTTCTTTCTGTTTTACATCGTTCACAAAGTAAAACCGGTTTCTGTAAAGGAAACCTAAAATACTGCACATTTCGCGCATCAGAGCGTGGTTGCATCGATTCCTTCGCTCATGGTACAGCACGATTCCATGATCCAGAGCTGATCTACTTTTCTAAACGTTATGTAGGGATGACCGAGCGTGAGTGCGTGTCTGTATGAATGCGTTGTCTGTGTGAATGCGTGAGGGTCTATGGCGTGAGCGGTAAGGACCGGCGTGCCAGGTCGAGTGTTTGGGATAGCGCGAACGATATTGAACGAATGTTTAGTTTTAGTAATCAGGCGAGGAGTGCGTGAGTGCGTGTGTGTTTTCTTCTATGGAAAAGTGTGCATGTATGCAAGACGACATTAGGGCGAATGCGAGGGAGCGAAAGGCAGTGTGAATCCAGCGATTGATTGAGCGACATCCCTAGCGTAGCGATATAAACTATTAATAAATATATTATAGTCAAAAGTCCGTTCGAGTTCACTATCCCTCCACACAAAAATCCCCTACAGTTATTATAATCGTATTCGTTCTATTTTGCATCTTTCGCGAAGTAAAACAGGTTTGTGCAAAGAAAAGGTGAAATACTGCAGTTTTGTCCCAGTAGAGCGGTGTTGCATCGCTTCCCTCACTTATGGTACAGAGCGACACCATGATCACTGGATTCAATTTCTCCTTACATACGACACCTGCGTCTGCTAAAATCTGCAAAACAGTGCACATGCGCACGTTCTGGCATTTAGAATAACAAAAATCACTGGATCATGGAATGGTCATATAAACACAGGCCGAAATATAATTTCCTTATTTCGCCGGCATGGCGAACGGATGTATTTCAGCATTGCATTGCACACGCCTGTGGTATTACATAAAAGCTGCAAAATAGAAGGAAAGCGAATATTGTAACACTTAAACTACCTGTACTCCATTGTACCACGTTTCGGTGCAATGCCACGTGGGTCATTAGTCTTGTACTTCTCCGCCGGAGTACAACACAGCAATGTTTCGGCTTCTCTTTATTTACGACACATGTATCTGCTAAAATCTTCAAAACAGTCCACATCCGCACGTTCTGGCACCTAGGCTAGTTTATCAGGCTCGATCATGGTATCGTGATATACCACCGGCCGAAATACAATTTCCTTATTTCGTCAGCACGGCGACTGGATGTATTTCTGCTTCGCATTGCACACGCCTTTGATATTACACAAAAGCTGCAAAATTGAAGGAAATCGAATATTGTAACACATGGAATGCCTGTATTCCATTATACCACGTTCCGGTACAATGCCCCGTTTGATCCTAGCTTCGTACTTCCCCGCCAGAGTATAACATAGCAATGCTCCGGTTTCTCTTTATTCACGACCCTTGTATCTGCTAAAATCTGCAAAACAGTGCACATGCGCACGTTCTGTAATTTAGAATAACAAATAACGCTGGTTCATGGTATGGTGATATACCACCGGTCGAAGACCAATTGCATTACTCCGTCCGCAAGAAGAACAGATGTATTACAGCTTATTATTGCACACACCTGTGATATTATATAAAAGCTGCAAAATAGAAGGAAATCGAACAATGTAGCAATTAGAATACATGTACTCCATTGTACCATCTTCCGGTGCAATGCCATGGGGATACTGTATTTGTACATCGGCGCCGGAGTATAACACAGCAATGTATCGGTTCCTCTTTATTCACGACACTTGTATCTGCTAAAATCTGCAAAACAGTGCACATTGGCATGTTCTGGCAATTAGAATCACAAATAACGCCGGATCACGGAATGGTGATAAACCCCCGTTCGAAGACCAATTTCCTTACCTCTGCGACCTGAAGAACGGATGCAATTCACCTTATCCTTGCACACGCCTGCGGTGTTATATTAAAGCTGAAAAATAAAAGTAAATCGATCTTTGTAAAACTTCGAATAACTTTACTCCATTGTATCACGTTCCAGTGTAATGCGACGTGGGATACTAGCTTTGTTCTTCTCCGCCGGAGCATAACACAGCAATGCTTCGGTTCCTCTTTATTCGCGACACTTGTATCTGCTAAAACCTGCAAAACAGTGCACATGCGTACGTTCTAGCATTGAGAATATCAAATAATGCTGATTCATGGTATGGTGATACATTACCGGTCGAAGACCAATTTCTTTACTTCGTCGGCAAGAAGAACTGACGTACTTCAGCTTATGTTTGCACACGAATGTGGTATTATATAAAGGCTGCAAAATAGAAAGTAATCGTACAATGTAACACTTGGAACACCTGTACACCACTGTACCACGATCCGGTGCATTGCCACGTGGGACACTAGCTTTGTACTTCTCCGCCGGAGTATAACACAGCACTGTTATGAGCCCAGGCAAATCATAACTAACGAAAAAGTTAACCGGTACACGTGGTTGTAGTGTGTGGTACTGCGCATAAAGTGCAATCATGTCGCATTATTCAGTGCAAATAGATAAATTAATAAAAGAGAACTATGATACGTGGGCAATCCGAACGAAAGCAATATTAATTCAAAATGATCAATGGGATTATGTAAGTGGGGTGCGTCAAAAACCGGCTGAAGAAATTTAAGTTGCGGACTGAAACAAAGAAGATCAAAAGACAAAAGCCAGTATTATACTTTCAATTAGTGCTTCGAAAATATGTTATGTGAAACATTGTGAGACGTCAAGAGATGTATGGTTGAAGTTACAGGAAGTCTACCAGTCTAAGGGTCCTGCAAGGAAGGCAAATCTCCTCAAACAACTCTTGTTCACAGGAACGCGAGAGGATGATAGAACATTTAAACACATTTTTTGATTTGGTAGGTACGCTTTCAAAAATAAATACTCTAATGTCGGATGATGTATTGACTGTATTATTGTTGTATAGTATCCCAGATAGCTATGAAGCATTTAGATGTGCTATTGAGACAAGGGATGAGTTGCCTCAATTGGAGACGTTAAGAATAAAATTATTAGAAGAAGCACAGGCCAGAAAATAAAAACATGTAATATTGTATACCAAAGGAGCGAAAGTTCAAACAAAAGGCGAACCTTCTAAATCAAGCAATCGTAAGTATAGCAATAAGTACAAATGTTATTATTGCCATAGGATTGGGCACAAGACTGCTGAATGTTGGAAGAAGAATGTCGATAGCAAACAAAGTTTTGCACAGACTGATAGAAGACAAAATGTGCATATTAATAGAAAGCAAAGTGTTGCGCATGCTGAGGAAACATTGTTGACGACCAGTATAGATCAGAGTGGTACAGTACAGCAAGAAAGTGCATTAAGTTTGAGTACACACATTTCAAGATGCAAAGATGACAGATGGATTCTAGACAGTGGTGCTACTGCACACATGTGCCACAACAAATCTTGGTTTATAGATTTGAGACCCGTGTCAAGTCGAGATGCTAGATTAGCCACTGACAAAATAATCAAGATCCAAGGATCTGGAACTGTATGTTTAACCCTTTAACCTAGAATAACGTGTCAGACTCATGGCAGAGATTCTGGTCAAGATGTGACAAAAATAGATATACAGTATATTCTCCACAAGTGTCAGACCGCAAGGAAGCTAAACCTGACACTCGTAGAATCAGGGACTACGTTTTCGAGCCTTGCGGCCGCCTTTGTAGTTTGCCAAACGTAGACAAGGACAGCGAATAAAAGATAAGCATGAAACGTGAGTCGAGGCAACCAAGCGATTTAAATATCAACTTTTTTAATTTTACTTTTTTTCATCTCAAAATTTTTTTTAACATGTTGGTGAGATTTTTCTGATGAAAATGAGATCAAACACGATATAATTTGAACATTTACTTATTAATACTTATTGAGTGATTAATTTAACCCTTGTAGTGTCGAAGAATGATATATCGCTGTGAATGCGATGGCGCTTTACTATTCGCATCTCGACAGAACTCTGTCTTAAAATAAATTTATAAAACGTTATAAATGGTTGAATAAATAAATAAATAAATAAAAAAAAAATTGAAACTACTTTTTCCCAATATTTGAGAGTTCCTCTCTCGTCCAATAAATTTAGGGGAAGTGTCGACGTATTGATTTATACTTATTTGGACGAGAGAAGAACTCTCATATTTTGGAAAAAAGTAGTTTTCTCAACTGTTTCAAAGATGGTAGGTACTGAATGCATACATCTTGATTCGAATGAATACTGAAGGCAAAATTATAACTCGATTAGTAACCATCAATGCTGAATAAATTATTTGTGTGAGTAATAATAAGTAAATATTACACATTTTCAATAGCCGGATAGCTATAAATGTTTATAATAATATTTGAATTGTATTTCAGTGATGTTATACTAGCTACACGAATCACTTGTTTTGTAGCAGGTATGTAATCCTCCTGACTCCTGTTTTGTGTTTTGATATTAGAAATTTTGTTACAAATAATTGAAAATGCAGTATTTAAGCTTTATGCTACGTGTTCTACATTAAACTATGACCAAACGATGATTCTTCTTATTTGCAAATACTGTTTATAAAAGAAAACTGATTTTTCCATTTTTCCTAATGATTTTGAATGAGTATCATTAGTATGATTTTCAACAAATATTGAAATACAATTGGCATTAATTTATTCTCCCTTTATTTCGAAATATGTTCCTTTTTCAATTTTATAAATATCATTCTTACTTTTTCTTTTTCTTTTTTTTAAATTACATCAAATTGGTTTGGTATTCTTCGCTTAGGCACAATTCATTCGGTCGGCACTATAAGGGTTTAATTTCGCAGTATATCGCTTTGGATGAATTGCTAAAAAAATGCACTAAATCTCTGTACACACGATTCTACAATTGACCACCAAACGGCAGGCCAATTCCACAACTGACCACCAAAAGGTAGGGCGATTCCACAATTGACCACCGAATGGTAGGTCAATTCTACAATTGGCCACCAAACGGTAGGTCCTTTCTACGGTTGGCCACCAAATAAAATAAATATCGTCAACTAAAAATTCTGAACATCATAGCTAACTAAACATTATTTTATATTGAAAAAAAAAATGATAATGCATAATACATATAATCTTATGCTTAAAATAATGAAAATTTCCAACAAATTAACTCTCGAACAAAGTAATCGAATCTTGGTTCATACAACATCGGAAATGTGATTACAAAGAAAAAAAAACTAACGAAATGCCCAACTCTGTAAAGGTTTAAATCTTGGTTGATACGAAGTAATCTGTAGATAAAGTAATTGAATCTTACGTCGATCGAATCTTGGCCATGTTTATAAAAAAACGAACCTAATTCCCGACTCGGAAAGCGAAAATCTCCAGAAATAGGAACGTCGGGAGTATTTTTCTAAAAAGAAAACTAACCTAATGCCGAACTCGCAAAGCGTTTTTACAAGCATATTCACTGAGATCCCGACAGTCCTTTTCCCGAGTTCGGTATTAGGCTGGTTTTTTTCTTAGAAAAATATTCCCGACGTTATATCAACCAAGATTCAATTACTTCGTAATAATATCAACGAAAATTCGATTATTTTATCAGCCGATTATTTCGTATTAACCAAGATTTAACCCTTTCCCGGTTCGGGTTTAGGTTAGATTTTTTTTAGAAAAATATTCCCGGCGTTCATATTTCCGGCGTTATATTAACCAAGATTTAACCCTTTCCCGAGTTCGGTATTAGGTTAGTTTTCTTTTTTAGAAAAATATTCACCAAGTTTTACATTTGCCAGAGTCTTATCGATCAAGATTCGATCCACGTAAGATTCAATTATCGAATATTCGCAATGTTCAATTATCGAAGATTCGATCAACGAATATTCAATTAACGTAACGTTCAATTATCGAAGATTCGATTAACGATTCGATTTTTCTTTTTTTTTGCGAGTTCGGTATTAGGTTAGTTTTTTTTTATAAGCATATTTGCGAGTGTCTTATTTCCGGCGGTTTTCCTCGAACTGACCTTCCCAGAACTGACTTACCTCGAACTGACGTTCTTAGAACTGACTTCAGCGCCCTTGAATCGTTATTTCCGTACCGCCTCTCGTTCCTTCCTGTAAACGGGGTGATATCGAGGCTTTTTTTGGAGAATGCACTTGTTCCGTCTGTTACTTGACTGCTTTATTTTTCACCCATGTATCGCCGCACGTGCCGCTGCTGCGAGGGTGCTCTTCTAGGATTCCGCTGGATCAATGACACGTCGGATCCTCATCCATCGGTTCAGACAATGATCGGACGACTTGGCCTTTACCGACACAACAATTACGGAAGTAGCGCTCCTCTGTTGTTGCTGTTGCAATGTTTTCACTGCTTTATCTTGACGCAGGTATCGCCTAACACACTGTCGTCATACAACGCTCGGCACCGCTGCAGCTTCTTCGTTGCCGTTACACGTCGGATCTTCATCCATCGGTTCTCTAGGGTTTAGACAATCATCGGACGATTTACAACAACTACACAAGAAACGCTTTTCTCTCGTTGCAATGTTTTCACTGCTTTACTTTTGACGCAGGTATCGCCTAAGGTACCGTTGCAGCTTCTTCGCTGCCGTTACACGTCACATCACGTCGGATCCTCGCATCTTCACATCCAGCCAACGGTCCTCCGCGGTATAGGCAATTATCCGACGATTTACAAATATTACGCAAATAACGCTTCCCCCTTGTTGTAATGTTTTCACTGCTTCACCTTTTACGCTGGTATCGCCTGACGTACCGCGGCTGCGAGGGTGCTCTTCTAGGATTCCGCTAGATCGTCATACTGGTTTCCCAACGGTCCACACCGCGGCTGCTTCTTCACCGATCCTTCAAGTCGTAACCTCGTATCTTCACATCCATCCATCGGTGTTCTCCACAATCATCGGACGGTTTCGACAACTGTCATTTATGGTAAGTAATGTTTCACTTCTTGCACATATATTTGTTGAAGGACCATGAAAAGCCTTATCTCTGTTTACACTACATTTCGTAATGATTGACACTGCTTCATCTAGGAGCGGATGTCTCGAACACCTGTACCCACGGATTTCCAGTAACGGCAAGTAATGTTTTCGCTGTCATTTAACAGCATTCCAGAGTATGCACTTGTTCTCCCCGAGATATGTGTATAAAGAAGAAGAAAGGGTATTAACATAGTTGAGAGTCCTGTTACTTGAGTATTCGATAATTGATTCCTACGTTAATTGAATCCTACGTCGATAATAATTGAATCTTTGTTAATATGAATGTCGGGAATATGTATGTAAAAAGATATATCCTAACTCCGAACTCGCCAAGCAAAAACCGTCGGGGAGTCTCGTCTCCTGTCCACGACGACGTGGCGCACACGCCGAAACGTATCTTTGGTTTTCGAAAAAAACGATCCACGTTTCATACCCCGAATCGTTTTCGAACACTGTTCCGGGCATATATACCACTTCGTACAGAAGGCCGCGATGTCGAACGAGGATACGTCCTCATCCTCCAGCCCATCCTCCGAAACCAGCGTTTCAAGCCGTGTAAAACGTATCTGTACTGAGAAAACAGCAGTATTTCAGTTTATCTTCGCTAAAAACTCGTTTTACGACGAGAAACATGAAAAATAAAGAGAAAACGATCATTGGAAGCCGTGCAAAACTTATCTGACACGAGAAAACTGCAGCATTTCAGTTTATCTTGATTAAAACCGCGTTTTACGTGGGGAAACATGAATATTAAAGAGAAAACGTACATTTGCAGCCGTGCAAAACGTGTCAGTCCTGAGAAAACAGCAGTATTTCAGATTATTTACGCTTAACACGAGTTTTTCGTGGCGAAACATGCGAAATAAAGAGAAAACCAGCGTTTGAAGCCGTACAAAACGTCTCTGTCCTAAGAAAACAGCAGTATTTCAGATTTTCTTCGCTAAATACGCGTCTTACGACGCGAAAAATGAAAAATAAAGAGAATACAAACGTTTGAAGCCGTGCAAAACGTATCTGACGAGAGAAAACTGCAGCATATGAGTTTATCTTGATTAAAACCGCGTTTTACGTGGCGACACATGCGAAAAACAGAAAAAAAAACCGATAGCATCTCTGCAAAACGTCTCTGTCCCAGGGAAACAGCAGTATTTCAGTTTCTATTCGTTAAAACACGTTTCACGTGGCGAAACATGCAAAATAAAGAGAAAACAGTCGTTTGCCGTACTGCAAAACCTGATTGTAGCAAGAAAACATCAGTATTTCAGCTTATATTCGTTAAAACACGTTTCACGTGGCGAAACATGCAAAATAAAGAGAAAGCAGTCGTTTGCAGTACTGCAAAACCTGATTGTAGCGAGAAAACAGCAGTATTTCAGTTTCTATTCGTTAAAACACGTTTCACGTGGCGAAACATGCAAAATAAAGAGAAAACAGTCGTTTGCAGTGGTGCAAAACGTGATTGTAGCGAGAAAACAGCAGTATTTCAGTTTATATTCGTTAAAACACGTTTCACGTAGCGAAACATGCAAAATAAAGTGAAAACAGCCGTTTGCACAACTGCAACACGTCTTTGTCGCGAGAAAACAGCAGTATTTCAGATTATATTCGTTAAAA
>NW_017100301.1:0-745 GCF_001263275.1 Habropoda laboriosa | reverse complement strand
ACAGTCGTGTGCAGACCTGCAAAACGTGGTTTGTCGCGAGAAAACCGCAGTATTTCAGTTTTTATTCGTTAAAACACGTTTTACGTGGCGAAACGTGCAAAATAAAGAGAAAACAGTCGTTTGCAGTACTGCAAAACGTCTTTGTCGCGAGAAAACAGCAGTATTTCAGTTTATATTCGTTAAAACACGTTTTACGTTACAAAACATGCAAAATAATGAGAAAGCAGTCGTTTGCAGTACTGCAAAACGAGATTGTAGCGAGAAAACCGCAGTATTTCAGATTATATTCGTTAAAACACGTTTTACGCGGCGAAACATGAAAAATAATGAGAAAGCAGTCGTTTGCAGTACTGCAAAACGTGATTGCAGCGAGAAAACAGCAGTATTTCAGCTCATATTCGTTAAAACACGTTTTACGTGGAGAAACATGCAAAATAAAGAGAAAACAGTCGTTTGCAGTACTGCAAAACGTCTTTGTCGCGAGAAAACAGCAGTATTTCAGTTTTTATTCGTTAAAACACGTTTTACGTGGCGAAACGTGCAAAATAAAGAGAAAACAGTCGATTGCAGAACTGCAATACGTCTTGGTCACGAGAAAACAGCTGCGTTTCAGTTTCTATTAATTAAAACACGTTTTACGTGGAGAAACATGCAAAATAAAGAGATTAGCAGTCGTTTGCACTACTGCAAAACGTCTTTGTCGCGAGAAAACAGTAGTATTTCTGTTTAAATTCGTTAAAACACG
>NW_017100300.1:1006114-1024151 GCF_001263275.1 Habropoda laboriosa | reverse complement strand
GGGCACCGCGGGCGGCCATTGTCTCAAGGGAGAGTCCCAAGGGCGAGGCAGGAAGGGCCCAACCCCGGGCTGACACGCACGAGGGGGTCGCCAGCGCCCCGTCGGGCCGTGAAACCAAATTAATAACCGAATTTCAAGTATTCCTATTTCGGGGCGAGGAGAGTTATCGGCCATGGGGGCCACCTGAGCCCACGGTACCCTTTTTCGCTCACCGGTCTCTCCGTCCCTCTCTCCTCCCAGTGTTTCTCTCTCTTTCTACGTCTTCGTCTCTCCGCTCCGCAGAAACCGATGTCACACCCACGCGATCCCATCCGAAAACGAATGTTATATCCTCCGGCGGGGCAGCGGCTGACTTACCGCGCCGATAAACGATATTTACGGCGTAATCATTAATTAAAATATATTGGCGCGATCGCGGATCCGCGAAGGGAACGCGCGAACGCGTGTCCAACCGGGATGTTAATGAGCTCCGGTGGACGTCTCAGTTTGGTTCTTTTTTTTTTCTCTCTCTTATTGGTTTCGACGGTGGAGAAAGAAGAGTGCGGTCGAGTGGGTTCCACGCTCGGGCTCTGATACACAACCGGGTATGAAGATCGTGAATGTTGATCGATTGGTCAGCCAGGCGAGAACTTGTCGTCGACTTCATCGATCTTCGTAATCGGCTGGTGGTGAGCGTGGTGTGTGGGTGGTGGGGTAATAAGAAATCGTGGATTCGAGGTGTAAAAGATAAGGATGGACGTTGAGCATCGGTGGTGTGTGCGACGGGGAGTATGGATTGGTAATTAGCAGGTTGATTGATAATTAACATTTTTGGGTGGCGAGTATTTACATGCAGGCCATCGTTCACGGTTTGGTGACAGGTTTGCTTTATCGAATGTAGATGGAAAGAGCAGGGTGAAATCTGGGTATCGCTCGTTTCTCTGTGATAAGACCTCTGATATGTGGCTGAAAAATGGAAACTAAATTCAATCGTGAGTGCATGAGACTCGTACAAATACTAAGGAGGAAGATGATACTTTTCTTTGGGACTTCTACTCTTCACTTTATTGATCAATTTTTTAAGTGACAAAGGTAAAGCTCGTTCTCAGAGGAACTTGTAAATTTTGCAATGAACTTCATACTCATCCAAAATCCAAAGAAAGTTGCATTCAGTGTTCCGTACGTCAAGGATGAAGCCACGAGGCTTCTACTAATCCTCAAAGAAGAGAACCTAATTGTGCAAACTCCCCTTAACCCTTTGCGATCGGCACATTTCTCTGGTTAGACTACCAGCTAGTCGGAGAAAATTTAGATTTTTAAAGTTATTTTTGCATAGTTGATTTATTATATATATAAGGATATTGAAAAACAGAATATTTTGAAACTGATACATTTTGTTTAATACATACTAGTTATAGCGCATAAAAATAAAACGTTTTAATTTCCGTAATTTTCCAAAGTATGATACTTGACAAAACAAAGATCATGCCGCCATACACCGATTTCAAGAACAAAATTGAAATGCCGCCACTATGGCGGCACCGATCGCAAAGGGTTAAAGATAGAAAATTCACGAAAATTGCAAAAAGTCAATCATAATTTTTTCAATTTGTCAACGAGGGAATTTACACTGCGACTGTACTAATAGGTGAAATTCTATTGTAACATTGTTAATAGGGTTACAAGCCTCAGAAAATCTGACTCTCAGAGCAGTATCTTAAAAATGAAAATTTTCATTCTTCGTCTACAGCTTCTACTATCGTAATTCCACTAAGGCCTGAACAATTTTCTTACGTAATTTCACCGACAGCAGATCAACGGAGCACGATACGATTGCACACGGTAGTAAACTGTATCTAACAAAAACTGTACCACAATTAAATCTCGATTATCCGAATGCACGTCTAAACAATTCATCCCCTAAGCGGAAAGAAAATCTGGATCCTAGCTGGTAAGAGGCACGGCACACTTCCTGAACACACAACGCGGGCACGAGAGCGTGTAATAATCGTGCAGGAAGATACAAATAAGACCGTCCCATTACACTGATGCAACGTGTTATGCATTTTTCGACGGGGCATCGCGGCGACCGGCGCGGACAATAGCGCGATACACAGGGCCGTGCACAATACAACTACTACAAAGAGAGGCGAAGCCAGATGATAAGTGTGGGTGACGAAGCAACATCGGCGGAAAAAAGGCCGTGGTTACACCGTAAGTATGTATCCGCTTGATGAGAACAAGCAGAAGGATACAGCATGCCGCCCTTTTATCCTTTTGCAACGAAGCACACATGCTGCAAGTTTCTTGCATTTCGTCCACGTTTGCGTAGGTATTTTGAAAAATATTTCTCTACTTTCCATAGAATTAGCTTTAATTATTTCTATTCTATTTTCCATAGAATTATTTTCAATAATTATCATTCGATTTTTCGTGGAATTATCTTCGATTATTTTTAACAGATGATCGATTCACGGTTTACTCAGGAAAAGACTCTGTTCTTAAGTTTAACCCTTTGGTGACCAGAGAGGCAGATTTGTTTTACTTGAGTATTCAGATACGACGATCGATAGATAAATAACAAATTCTTCAAAAATGAAATTCAGTCACGAAAGGGTTAAATCACTCGCCTTGCGTAATCATGACGATAAACAATTGGGAAGAATTAGTGGAATTTATAAAAGATGATTATGTATTTTCGTAAATTTTAATTAAAATTCAGCAAGATCTTACGAGATTATTTAATACAACGAAACTAAAGCAGCTGATGTAACCAGTGGTTGGAAGTTTAGCGCTTTTATAGATACACCGGTTGTCCGTGACTCCGTGTAATTTACGATGGAAACCTTTGAGCGGAAGAGGCGATCAACAATAGGACAGTTCGGCAACTCTTGGGAATTTTTCGAGTTCCTCATTCTATGGAGCACGGTTCGAAATGGATATACAGAATCTCCCTCCAACTCTAAAATCGTTGAAAAATTCCATCTTGTCAACGATGCCGAGTAACAAAAATCACTGCAAATCTCGAGACAACCGACTTTTCAATATCTCTCGTCAGTTTTTCCTCCAAGCCACAATACCCGACTAATCTTCGTCAAACCTCGTACGCACAAGGCAGCAGCTTCCATACGAATTCACAATAGAACGGAGAAAAGAGAACAACGACGAAGAAGACGCTCGTATTGTCCCCGTACGTCCACAATCGCCTGACTGACTTGGCTGACTGTGTCTTTACGCGTTCATCGAATTAGCGTCTAAGATAAGTTAATAAACCTCGTCCCAATGATTCATCGCCGAGCCGGCCGCTACTTATCTAATCGTTCCACTTTGCGACAGTTTGCGCTTCGTTCACCCTGATGCATGTAATTAATATGTAATCGTTCCTCTGTATCTGGCACCGATACCGCGCTCTCGATTGACGGCGACGCTGACTGCCGTGTAATTACCTCTTATCTCGCCTCGCGACCTTATCGTTCAGCATCGACGAGTAATTGCTCTGTCTCCGGTCGCTTCATTATCCACCATCCAATTGGACATCTTTTTCCCCCATTTTTTTTTCTCCCCTCTCTCAAAAAGTGTTGAGAACACCTTCTCTTCGTTCAGTTTGCAGACTCTCTCGACAATCGAACGATATTTGAAAACAGTGAAATTCTCCAGGTGGATAGGTGAAATTGTCGAAATTCCCTGGTTGAAAGGTAGGAGAGAAGAGCACGGAAGAGAAGGGAAGACGCGATCCGTCGGCTCCATTAAACCCGTGACAGCGTACATGCCCGTATGAGTCGAATACGGAAGAGAATCCGCGGCCTGTTGTCGCGAATAGGGTAGATAAAGCGAACACGTACCTGTATGAGGTGGGCAAGGAACAGGACGTAGGCGGCGGCCGCCCTCATGTCTTTCCTCGAGGAATCCCTCGACTACCGCATCACCATTCCCCGTGGGTCACACCTGTAACTCTTCCTCAGCCACACCGAAACGATCGATATCAGAGGAGATACCTGGTGCCTCCACTCGGTGTTCCAAACGATCTCCCACCTCGGTTCGGCCTTCTTCTTTTTTATTTTTTATTCACTCCTCTCGCGATTCTAAATTGTGCTAAACACACTCTTCACACCGTTATTTTATATCGATCGACCGGTTTGTTAGATCGGCTGGTTCGTCGATCGTCGCACACTTCACTTCTCCGATATATCCTTATTACTACTGTATATCTACCGCTACTACTGCTACTACTTCCGGTCCGCGAGAACACACACCGAATACGAGCCACTGCCTGTTGACGTATAATATGTCGAATCTCACGGTTCTCCACTTCGTGCAAAACTCTAAACCATCGTGTATTTATGCTATGTAGATATAATTTTTTCTTTCGAAAGACACACTATTTCAACACTGTTTCGAACACTATTTTACTACATTTATAGATGATTGTTTTATACTTTCGATCGATTTGTTAGAGCACTTTTTATATCGAGCGAGGAATTAACGGGTAGAGTTCGAACAAGGTTTCTCGTCTCTCGCGGATATCGTATAGAGAGGATCGCTAGCCAGCGAGAGATCGACTCGCTTTCCAAACGAAGACGAGTGTATCGGAGGATGCGGGACGGGCACGAAAGATGTTTACGTGCACTCTCGCGACGCGACAGGTACCTTTCCCTCGTACGGTTGCCTTTGATCGTGCGATATCGGTAGGTCGTTACGATCCTCTTCGTTTTTCCCCCCTTTCTCTCCGACGTTCGCTTCTTCTTTTTCTTCTTCGTCTCTCTCTCTCTCTCTCACTCTCTACGCTCTCGACTCTCCTGGCCGTTTCACCTCGATCGACGGTAATTAATCGAGTCGAGTCGCGTCGGTGTGTTCACGTGACGTACGCTCGATAAGAGCATGCTTCTTCTTCCTGGATCCCGCACCAACTACGACGTCCACGACCCACTTCCACGTACGTTTCCAATTGTTTTCCAAAAGACGTACACCACGGATAACACGTGAGCGTCGAGACGTTCCCACCTGTTCTTCTCCTCCTCGCTACCTTACCGTTCCTTCACCAAAGCACGTGCTCACTTTTTGAAACTACCTCGTACAATATATGTTATCTCACTAGGCACGAATTTTCCAATTCACCCTGACGTATCGATCAGTTCGACGTGCCTTACACCGACGAAAATCCGAGTTTCTTCCGTTTCCACGAGAAAGCTGTATTTCAAATCGATATTTTCGCGCCCTTGAAATGGCGCGAAAACGGGGCAGTTTGAAATTCGTCTTATCCACCGCGGTCGCGGCGGCCGGTTCTCCACAGGTACTCCATCAAACGAAATCCACTAGGAAACGGTGAAAAAACGTATCCTCTCAGTTCGAACACAGTTTCTCCAAGCAAACAAAAACAAAAAAAAAAACAAGTGCGACGAATTCTCTGTCTGGTCCACGTCCTAACCCTTAACCACTGTACGTAAAAATAGTCCCACACGCGCACACTCTTCTTCGTATCATCCGAGTGGGTCGCGAATAAACACGCGCGTCGTCGAACTGTCGCGGTAGTCTCTCTGCTAGCGAGATATCGGCGTGTCCCACCGCGGGGGAAAACAGGTGTGTGGTGATCGCGTCGAGGCAACACAACACGCGCGCGCGTGCCTCGTGTGTACGCGTTACAAAAATCCCACCTTTCCCACTTTTCTACGTTTGTGCGCGACGGCCCTCAGGTTGCCGGCGGTCCCGTACGTGTGTAACACACGTCCCCGACGTTAAAAGCGGGTGTCGGTTCAGCGGTAGGAGCCCGTTGTGGTTCTTCCTACCGTACTATCTGTATGCACGTAGAGAGCCTCGGTAGAAGAAACACGCGCGTGTGCGTCGATGTAGAGATATATATATATATATATATGTGTGTGGGTGTGTGTGTGTGTGTGTTGCCGTGTGTCGTGCACGCTGGAGCACGGAAACGCAGCACCCGGTCGCTCCGGGGATACTGAGTCGGAGCCTTCGGGCCGGCCTGCGGGCCTCCCCCCTCCCCTCCCCCTCGCGCGCCCACTACACTCTCATTCGCTCTCACTCCCTACCCTCGTTCTCCTACTCGCACCACAGACACCTGTCTCCCTCCATCTTTCTCTTTCACTCGCGCGAGAAAGCCCCTACCCCATGGACAGAGCCTCCCCTTCCTGCCACCCTCCCCACCTTTTTGAACCATCGCCACCGGGAGCATCGACGACTCCCACCATCCTTCCTGGAGAGTCCACCGCCACCACCGGAGGGGCCACACTCTTCACCACCCCGATATCCCCGTGGATCCACCGTTCGCCTCTCTTTGCGCGACGTTGCCTCTCTTTATACACGTTCCTCCGTGGCCTCTCTCGTGTGTCCAGCCGCGCGGCGCGGCGCAGAGGCTCGAGCTCTTGCCCGCGGAGGGCTTCGTATGGAGTACCACACCACACGCTCTTGGATATGCTCTCTCGTGGTGCACGCATGCACGGATCTAAGTCTCTCTCTCTCTCTCTCTCTCTCTCTATCTACTCCCCTCTTCTTTGGAGTCGCCGTTGTCTCTCGCTTACGAGACGTTCTCACATGTGTGTATACAGAGATACAGTGTATATATGTGTAGATTGTGCAAGGGGGAATTGGCCGCGAGAGTACGGGAACGTTGTCTGTCTGTCTGTCTGTCTGACTGTCTGTCTGTCTTTGTTCGATCAGTGGCTCTCGCCTTTCTAGAAGGCATTACACGATCCGTACACTTGTGCCCCAGCTTGGTGGATGCTGGCTGGCTGGACTGGGCCCTTGCTCGCGCTGGATATCCGCGCGAGAGGCTCGCGTATATCTTTGCAATCGGTTTCATCGCCGGGGTCGTTCGTAAAACGCCACGCCGTTGTGTATTCTCACCTGGGTTCGGTGTGTATACACGGGGTTGGTAGAGGAAGGAGAGGAGAGAGGGTGTCTGTAAGAGACAGAGAGAGAGGATAGGGATTTCGTGGTTGGTTCCCAGGCTGGATGGTTTTCTGACGCACGGAAGCGGCTGGGATGATCGAGATCTTGGAGAGTCGCCGAGGATGCGTCCAATTTTCGTCCCCAGCCACCGAAATTAAAGTTATTAAATTTACGGTTACGTGCGCGTATAATGATAAGGGTGGGAAGGAGAGGAACGGTTCATCGGTGAAATTATGTATATTCCGGGAGGATGATTTTCGATGATGAATAATGGATAAACTGGCTGTCGCGTGTCCACCGTCATTATACCGAGGAGATCGGTGGTATACGGTATTACCTCAACCGAGAAATGCCATCGGCAAACTTGATCGTCATTGAATTTCTGCCCCCGTATAGAAGAGGTTCCGCGTAATTCGCGTGTCGAGTTATCGCGTTGAAGGGACGGCCCCGGTTAAATGGCGATAAATTATCACCGGTCTGAACTCCTTTCTAGTCGTGTCTCGTAGCGTGCGTTGTTCCGCGAAACGGAACGCTCGAGAAAAGAGTACCACTACAACGTTTTCTCTCCTCAACGTCTAAAAGTCTTATTCTCCGATCCTCCGAGCGCTACTCCACGAGAGAGTAAAGTAACGTGTAGTTCGAAATGGTTGAACAATCGGTAGGTAGGTATATATACGTACACCGGTTAACGTTACACGCGTTACTATATACCTATAGTAGAGATGATCGAATTAATTCCCTCCGCCCCTTAACGCAGCAGCGCTCGATCGCATTAGGCTAATTGCGATCAGGCCGCAACCGATCACGAACATCTATTTCCTCCCCTTTCCAAACACCCTCCTCGTATACCTACACGTCGAAGAAAAACGAGCGTCCATTTAACCGATCCCCGCGGCGATCGAAATTAAATTTTCGCGATCCTCCCTGATCTCTTCTCCGCTCGTTACGCCGCGCTGCGCCGCGCCGCGGCGGCGCGAGGTCAGCCTGGCCTGAAAGAACCTGTACCGTATAGGAGAAGAGACGATACTCTCTAGCGGCGCAACATCGGAGAGTCGCCTTCTGTTCCCTCTCTCTCTCTCTCTCTCTCTCCGTCTGACTCTTAGTTCGGCAGCCCCGCGAGCTCGAGAAACGATGCCCGTGGTAGCGTGCCAGTATGGTGCACCGTGGTCCACGAACGGATGGACGGACGGACAGACAGCCACGGTAGTAGTGGGATACTGCACGGTGGTGCTGCCTGGTCCATCTCCCTCTTTCACGTTCTCTCCTTCTTCCACACTGTCCACTCTCTTACACGTATAATTCTATCTCTCTCGGCCCTCTCTCATCCTTCATCTTTTTCCCGTCTGCCTACCGCAGCCACATAGTATCCCGCGCTTCATCTCTTTCACCATACGTATCTCGCTCCTCCTCACGAGACTGGCTTTACTTCTCTCGGAGAGGGCCCCGGAGAAGTTAGCCGGCGGGCATCATGGTGGCTACACCGCTGGCTTCTCGCGTCTCTCGAAGGCTCGCAACAGAGAGTGTGCCCCCCGAGGGTCAAGGAACTCCCTCGGGAACAGGTTCACCTCCTCTCCTCCCCCTCTCTTCACCCGCTCGCTCGTCTCTCACTCTCCCTCCCGCCCCCCTTTGGATCGTTCGTGGCATCGTTCCTCCCTCTCGTGCCCCCTTTCCTTCAAGCCGCCCTATGCCCCCTCCGGTTCGTACCTTAGGGTTTTACTTATTTTCTCTTATTACCGCTGGTGGGCATGTGGGCACGCTTAACACACTCATACATCGATCTCCATTGGTCGTTGGTATATACCACATGGATGTAACATGAAGAACGTGTTGGTCCCCAGCTCGAAGCACGTCAGTCTCCCTCACTACCTCTCTCTCTCTCTTCTTCGTCGTTCTTTCCGCTGTTTTCTCTCCTCTTAGGCCTCCTTAGGTACTCCAATATGTGAGCACATTATTACAGCCGCAACAGAGGCCGAGCAAGCCACCAAAGGGGGTGTCGAGGGGGTTACGGGCGACTGGGGGGTCTCAGGAAGGGGCTAAAGCCGAGGCGAAACGCACACGCGCTTCTGACCGGACCGAAGAAAACGCGCGAGCGTACACGCAAGGGTGTTTAGGTGCGCGCAGAGCCACCACTCGCTCTCGGTGTCTCCTGTTTCCATCTTTCTCGTTCTCGGAGACGAGATCCTCGTGTATCTCTCGCTTCTTTCCTCTCTTCTTCGTCTTTCTTCTATCCTTCTCGGCGTCGCTCCTCGCTGTCCCAGGCTCCTCGCCTCCTACAGCCAGATACCAGATTCCACCTGTGCTGCCTGATATCTTGCCCGTTGCTGCCGTGCTCATCCGCCTTGTCTTCGTTGTCTCCCCTCGTGTCGTGAGATCGTTTCGAATTCGTCCGCCCCAGGGGTGTTCCCCCCTTTTTTCCGCTCCAACAGTGGACGCTGTTTAAACGGGGAAATTGCTGTGTAGCGAGAGGATTCGGAAGTATCGAGGAAGTTATTTTAATTATCAAACATTTTTCTGGCTATTATCCGACTCATCTTCATTTCGATTATTCTTGATAGGCATCGGATCGTTTCGAATTCCTTCGACTTTCCCTCTTTTAGATTGCTTCGGTGGATTGTGTTTAAACGAGGATACGGAAGTATCGAGGAAACGACGAGGTATTTTGTAATTGATTTTTCTGATTTGACTTCTTATTCATTTTTCTGGTAGTACCTATTAGATTGCGTTTCCGCAGTGGCGTTTCCTGCTCATTTCCATTTCGATTATTCCCGGCAGGCATTATCCGTGGGTCGGTTTACCGAAAGGCCTTCGCGAAATTAAGGCGTAATGGATACGCGACGGGATACAAACCGCGCGAGCGCATACGCAGAGGGATTTTAATGATCTTTCTTCAGGTATTCGTCGGCCAGCTATAGATACCAGATTCCAGCTGGGCCGCCGCCGCGCCGCTTGGAAATCCACCGCGTCTTCTCTCGTTCGTCGTGGCTTTGCCCGGCCGTGGCTTCTTGCCTCTGGCTTCTGCGTTTGATACTTACGTCCTCGTGAAATTACTGTTCCACGGTGACGCGCGTAACTGCTCTTGCGGTGAAATTGACGGGAACGTTACGTTTCAGGTGTAATTAGTACCTGAAACCGAATAAGTATCAACTGGAAGATTAGCGAATTTACAGTTTCTCGGATGTTGAAGAAATCAAAATTCTCGGACTTTGTGTTCGAGGAGAATCTTCCACACTTTGATTCTTCAGAGAAAGGACAGTTTAATTTGCTCAATTTACAA
The DNA here is from genome assembly GCF_001263275.1 of Habropoda laboriosa. Lineage (NCBI taxonomy): Eukaryota > Metazoa > Arthropoda > Insecta > Hymenoptera > Apidae > Habropoda > Habropoda laboriosa. The sequence continues at coordinate 1,013,995 of NW_017100300.1, read as the reverse complement.
AGAACAAATTGTATTCACTAACTTGATAGATGAAGTGTAATTATTGCTTACATTAAGTAAATAAAATAGAACTCTGAGTACATTTGTAGTATTTGCAACAGTCGATGTTCGAAGTATGAACGATCTGGAAGTGCAGTACCCTTCTGCGCGAACACTAATAAGGATGGGTGACCGCCAACCAAAATTATTTTTCATCACTTTTCCCATCTTCCGAGGGGTTCCCACATGTCTTAATTGTGGACCCAGGGGATATAGCGTCCAACCTAAATTCCTTGGACTCTGGTGACCATCCAAAAATCAATTGAGGAAAAGGGGGGGAGTCCAGAGGGAAGAAGTAGTGTTCTATATATTGAAAGTGTTGTGTTCTTCTTTGCCTTCGTGGTGGACTCTCCGGATTTGATGTAATGGATCTTTCCAGGATTCCATTGCATGCATTCCTTGTGGACTCAGGATTTTTCAGTGTCCACGTGTATTCTTTAGTTCTTAGCGTAATTTCTTGAAACTCCCTGGTATCGAAGATGAATCCAGAGAACAGGTTTTCCTGTGTCTTCGTTGGGATCGATGTCTATTCAATTCCTCTGGATTTTTCCTGCCACCATGCATTGTAGAGGAAGAAGGACCGAGCCGGAGACCAGAGAAAGAGAGAGAGAGAGGCGAGCGGAGGAGCTGAATTTCACGCAGCAAAATGCTGGTTCACCGAAGAATTTGCATGCGTATCACGAGTCAAGAGGGAACCCGGTGTTCTCCTCGGTTCCGTTAACCGCGAATACACGTCAGGTGTCCTTTTGACACGGCACGCTAATTGCTCCGGCTGAAATCGCGTACCCGTTACGTAGCCGCGAATTAAAAACCACATTCCGCGGCTTTTCGCTTCACGCTCGCGTCCACGAAATCGCTTCGGACTCTCGCTGATCGTTGCATTAAACGCTTACCAGCGTATCGTGCAAATCATCTAAATAAAATGGCGCGCAATTAGTATCGGTCCGACGACGACTAAGCATCATCATCCGCGCAATTAAAACTCCAAGGACCTAGAAAGAACAACTGCAAACTATTCACCAGGATCGAGAGAAAAGTAGAACGGTTCTCTTTACCCAGATTCTACCTTATTAAAGCTCCATCCACTAACAACGTATTAATTCACGTTCGAAAAAGGTCTGCAAAAAATAGAAAAAAAAGGATAACAGGTCCACCATGGGGTGTATATTTGCCAGGCAACGTTGAATGGTTAAACATCAACGACTAATAACACTGTTCGACTGTTCCTCGAAGAGGATCCAGAAGAAAAAGACCAACAACGTGTATAATTTTTCTGTTCGCGTAGCCATTGAACAACACCTTCTCCTTTTAAACCGTGCTCACGCGAGGACACAGCGCGATTTCATGAATTAATAAGCCGCGTGGCCCTTATGGCTAAAACATATTATCCAGCAAATTACACGTTTCTATGGCGTCGTGGCTAGCTCGCGTTAAACTCGCGGTCTCCGTCGAATCGGACACGCGGTCGATTCGTAATTGTATTCATGCCTGTGAAACACGCGTTCTAACGCCTCTTACCAACACTCTGCGCACACATGTACACGAATTCTCTAGGAACAGTCATTCCTCTAGTCACAGGCCTCTAATTCGTCCTTTGAAGAGACACCTTTGAACCGTGTGTAAGGAAAAGTGGAAGGATCCGCGTACCGTTAATTCACCGACGTTGTCAATAACGATCGAACGGCCCCGGAGATGTATAGATAGACGTCCGGATAAAGCAGAGATTTATCGTCGAGGGAACGTCGTTCTTCTTCGATAAGCGGAGTGGAGAAAAATCGACTAGCGTCTTCGGGGGCCGTGGCTAATGCGCGTTGCCTTACACCAGAGAGAGAGAGAGAAGAAAAAGAAGAAAAAAAAACGTCACTCCGAACGTTTATTATTGGGTGGTCGTCAGTTGCGACGCGTGTTCCTTCTGTTCGTCCAGAGAGAGAGAAAGAGAGAGAAGGTGGAAAGAGAAAGAGAGACAGAGGAAGAAGCGCAACGACGATACGAAGGATTTCAGGGGCGGTGAAAAAGTTTGTAATTACACGGGATACAGGGTTCTTCCTGTTTGTTCGTTAAAAGGGAGGTGGGCCACGGACGTTTTGGCCCCGTAATAATCGAATCACGTTGACGACGATCCACGGTGATCGTTCAATTTTGTTACAGCCTGACCAGTCACCGTGCTCCAATGGATCGCGAGCGTGCTGCTCGACCGTTCCACCCGGTCGACTGTCGGTCGATAAGAGCTTGGCTGGGTTAATTAATGGTGAAAAAAAAAAGAAGAAAAAACAGAGAAAGATAAAGAGAGAGAGAGAGAGAGAGAGAGTGGTTTCGTGGTGCGTGCGTGATTTCGCGTGACGTGGACCTCCGTGGGTCTCGCCACTCTCTCTCTGTATACGTATGCATATTGTGCTCGTTAAACGAAAATAATCGCGGTTCGATCGGAGTAAAAATCCAAGTAAAGGACCTTCTATCTAATCTGGCGTGCCGGTCGTGGATCGCAGGTTCACCGGTTCCCAGGGCTCGATCATTAGGAACTTGGAGCCTCTCGGAGATATTCTTCGTTATCTCTGCCGCTCTCTTTCACGGAGAAGGAGGAGGAGGATGGCGAAAAGGGGAGGAAGGGTGGGGTAGAAAGTCGATCAGCGAATTTTAATTGAAGGTTTAATGAGACGGTGGGTCCCGACGGTGGACGGACCCGTCGAATTCGCTCGAGCAATTCGATAATGATTTTCGAGATATTGATGGAACGTTGATCGCGCGTACTTGATTCGTGTTGTGTGTTAGGGATTCGTGGAAGACTGGGGCGGAGGGAGATTGATTAATTCCACGATAGCGATCTTTGGGAGGAAGGTTCGACGGGCGCTTCTCTTCTGATATTATTTCTGAAAATATGAGAAGCGCCGTCGGAAAGTTGGAATTCTGTCTAGAAATATTGCGATGATTATCGCAGGCATCGTAATGGGCGAACTACTTAATTACTTTCTTCGCGGAGATCTCGGTTTTAGAACACTTTCTACTAGGTGTTATTAACCTCCTTTGTTACTCTCAAGCATTCTTTTTAGTCGTTCTTCTATTAGTATTTGTGCACTGTGTATTTTCTCACGTTTGCATTTATTTACTCTGACATTTGCAGATTGTGCCTAGGTTTTGCATATTTTTCTGCATACTTCAAAAAATATTCGAATTTTCATTATTTATAGTCAGCAAGCCACTTATGCAGGAAACTATTCGCACAATTTAAAAGGCAGATTTCCAAACGAATCTTATCCAAGGCAACTGTAAATTAACAACTAACTCTCACCCTCAAATTACTCTCATACTTGAGGGTAATAAACGTCAGTCCAACAGAGAACTCAAAATGAAGACCAAGATAAACGTGTCTCGAGGAAACGACATAACTATCCAACAAACTTAACTAAAAACAAGAATCTCCTTACGACGTATTCAAACAAAATCATCGTCGCAACATTTCATCTCCCCCATTAACGATTTAAGAAGAGGATCGATTCGAGCGTCGTCTGACTCCGCCGACGCAAACAAACACTCCGGCTCAAGGCACAAAAGAATCCAATTTATCGGAGAGACCGTGGAAGCATTCAGTATTCGTAAAGGGGTGAAAGAGAGAGAGAGAGAGAGAGAGAGAGAGAGAGAGTAGAAGCAACGTCGTTAATTCCACGGAGAGGCAGTGGATCGATCGATCGTTTGGTCTCCAGCTCGTCGCCAGCGGTGCCCGCTTCTTCTCCACCGATCGTTAGTTAAAATCCCATTAGTCCTGGAGATCGCCGGTTTTCTGGAGGAGCCGTCCGTCCGTGTCAGCCGTGTAGATGCCACCGGTGTGATATATTGGGAGCGAGCGAACCTGGCCCTTTTTTTTAACGAGGAGCCGAGTGTCGTGCCTCGTGGGAGACGATTTTCGGCCGGGATCAACAGGTGTCTCTCCTCTACCTGCCGCCACGTTCCTTCATTGAGCTTCGTTTAACAATTACCAAGGCAAACATGACCGCACCGTGAAGAGGGAAAAGTTGTGGCGCGGGATCGTATTTTTAACGAGTGTGGTGTGTTGGTGATAAATGTTTTCTTTTCCTTTCTTTCTGAGAATTATCTTATTTTTTTTCGTTTGTTTCTTACATTGGAATATCAACGTGGGGCGCAACGTTCCGCGGGATTTTGTTTAAATATGCACTGTAAGCTTTTTTGTACCTTTGCTCGGTTGGTTTTTCCTCTTTTTGTTCGAGGATCTGATGAGTTTCTCGAGAGAATTGTGTTGGTTTAGATAGGGTTACCAAATGAGTCAAACTCGTGACTTTTCCTTGGAAATTGGAACAAAGTTAAAAAAAGTGAAATTAAAAAATTAATTGGTAGTCTGGTAGTTTAATCAAATTTTTGATAGACTTCACCAACCTTTCACGTAAAATTTTCCATAGAAACTCTCGCGTTCCTTAAACTACCAGGAAATCTTGAACAATATACTTAAAAGAAAAAGAAAAAACATTCTACACAATTTAATTTCTCTCTGAAACCTCGTCGAAGCGTTGAGTAAATCACGAAAGAGCTTTGTAGCCTACTTTAGACGCCATCAATCCTAATTTATCTCCTAAGTTGGAGCTCCTTCGCTCGACAAAGATCCAGAAAAAAGATTTCACTTATGAATTTACCTAACAATTAACCAGCCGTTCCAACTCAAACAGTAGAACACACAAACGGGGAACAACCTCTCCGGTAAAAAGAAAGTAAAGAGAAAGCGAAGCGGCAGGAAGAAGCGAAAGCGAGACAAAACTAACGCCCGGTCTCCATTCTCGCCGTCATACTTTCAAACACGTCGAATTTCCGTGAGGGGGTGTCCCGTGCCACAAGTTCGACGCAATAAAAATCCTCACTCGTCAATCACGAAACGCCGCTTTTGAAAATCGACCATTTGTCCCCTCCGTAAGAAAATGTTCGAATGGTGAAAATGAAGGAACGCGCCTCCTTAGGTGGCACGATCGGTTATTAACGACTCTTGTACGCTTCTTCGTTAAGGTCTCCAGACTGATCGTACTCGATAGAGAACGAGGGCCAGGATCTTTTCTTCTTCTCGGCGATTTCGAGGACTCGACGACGGAGTAGATGTTAGATTAAACCGTGAAACTCAAACCGTTCTACCGGTCTGTTCGAAAGGCTTGGGAGAATTTTCCAGGTATATTCGTCTATATACTCTTCCTCCCCTCCTCTCTACTTCGATGTATTCTACGATCTCTTATCACGCCATACGAGGCGTGGACATAACGAGGCATAAATTTCGAAAATATTCCGAATATCCAGGAGAAAGTGGTCGAACTCGTGGAAAAACGGACGCTTCTTTTTTGACACCAAACCCTTCGTTACTTCCTTGTGAACTTGAAATATTCTGCTTTATCAACAGACCTGTGGGTACTTTACCGTTCTATCGTGGAATGTTGAGATTCTTTAGCGTAAACGGACGATAACTTTTCGTATTTTTGTTATAATTTTTAATGAAATTTTAAGCAAAGTAGATAAACTTTTTCCATTTTCCACGCATTCTTTCGGCTATTTATCGACTAATCTCCTTAACTAGACGAGCTTCATAGCTATTTCCGAGCTTCTATCTCTACCTTAATGGATTTGCCTCGTAAAATAAATGAAAAAAAGGATCCCTGGAAGTATCCGCTTATTATGGGCACGAATTTTCACACGCGGAAGAGAAGAGTCGCCGATAGGAAAGGTAATCGCGCGTGCATCCTGTGACACGCAGGCGCCACCTTCGGAATCCTCGAGATCCTTGAGAAATTCTCGGAATGCTACGCGTGGAAAGTGGAGAAATAACGTTGGTAGGAGATGGGTTACAGAGAGGATTCCACGGCGAGGCTTGTTCCAGCCGATATCCCGACGATATTATTTATAAGAACACACCGATCGGCTTGATTTTCTCCCTTTCGCCTGGGTAGCTTCTTTCGATCCTCGGCGAATTAGTAATGGGGCTCCTGTGGATCTCGCGGATAGAAACAGCCTCGGTCTATCGCGTGTGTAATTTTTACAGTAGGGGGGACACGGATCAGTAGGTAACGAGCGAAAAGATTGTTACCGTTTCGCGATTAAAATCGACGGAATCGTAATAGGATGGTATACCGGGTGTCTTCGAATTTCTGGTATAATTCGCGAACGAGCGAATGTCTACGTGAAAAAATCAGTGAAAAATGTAGAGACGCCTAATCTACGAATAATACTCTACGTCAGTTTCCAAATCGCATTTTCCAAAAATCGTCGGACTCACACTTAAACACAGACATTTTTCGGACAACCCTTGGTACTATAATGGCCCTAATTTTAACAAGAAATTAATTGTGTTTAAAATCAATTTTTCTGAAATTTCGTTAGAAAGCTGCGCGAGGAGCACCGATCTATATTTTCGATTTATTTGTACGAGAAGGTTGATCTTTTTTCGTGGCTGTTTTGTCGGATCGAAGACACCGCGTATACAAGATCGGTGTTGAAATTTTCCACGGGTTAAACGCGAGCGTTAGAGCACGGCCGCGAGAGAAACGTCGCGATTGCTCCCGAAGATTGCCATAATCTCGCCAAGCAACCGATTCCTCCGCGAGCAGCGCCGTTAAACGGAGTTTTATTGGTTGGCGTTTGGCACCTCGTTTCTCTTTTCCTTGTAAATTCTCCCGCTGCTTTATTGATATACAGGAGGCTGGCGATTAAGAACGGGATTCATTCGTGAAATTGCCATTACAAAAAGATGTTGCGTGGCTCGTCCGCGATTCTTTTCGTTCGTTCGATATTTTTCTATCGCGATTTCCTTTTTCTTCCCGACTCCGATGCCTGGGTATTCATCTCTCCCGCGTTTCTTATCGCGAAATATTCATTCGGGATTTATCGCGAGATTGATTAAATTCAGCGAATTGAAGTCTATCTTCGGCAACGATTTACTTGAAGAAAATTCAATTTTTTCAACACTGTCGTGCATTCGTCGCGATTGAAAAATACCAACGAGAAAGGAGGAATTAATGTGAAAAAAAGAAAACAAAACATACATGTTCGAAGGAAGGAAGATTCTCTTTGAATTAACTCGGTATCCAAAGGGTCAATTCCTTTAGCTACGACAATAATATCCAAGAAGAATCACGACCGTGTCGTGCTTGTAAAGCGAGACATCTTCAAATAATTATTCCTCGTAAAAGCGTAATATCCCGGAACGAATTACTCCCGACACAAATGACCACATTACAAAAGAAAAGAAACCCCCTTCTCTCCCACTTTTACGAACCGTGCCATATTACATTAATCAAGTATAACAAATTTAAGTGTCCCGCGATAAAGTGGCAAGAAACGTGAAAGAAAGTCCTTCGTCGAAGCCCCATGGTGTCCCCTTCACCGTGTCCAGCTTCTGGAAGCGAGGAAAGTGTATACGCACACGGGTTGGAAGAAAAATCCTGGCTCCTTGCATCGGTGTCGCCTAAATCCCGCCGAGGACAGAAACCGCGATTCTTATAAATGCCTTTGGGGTACGTGAGTGGCGTATGTATCGGGCCAATGGCGACTGGCATCAAGTACCAATCAAAGAATCCCATTAAATTGCAGGAATTTCTTGCCAACCGGCTCCTCTCCTCTCCTTCTCCCTCCCCCGCGCTCTTTCTCGATCGGTTCCATTCGCCGCAGCGAGCCTCGCGCACTACTCGCTACTCGCTCGCGAGTTTTATTATCCGTGTATAACTTTTCGAAGGCGGTTTCACGCAAAAATATACTCCGAGAGAGAGAGAGAGACACAGGTACGTACAGGGTGTCTGTGCAATCGTGGCTGATTCTTCGCGAAAAAATGGGTCGAAAGTGTGGAGTAAAGATTTTGGATACGAG
>NW_017100300.1:992095-1006044 GCF_001263275.1 Habropoda laboriosa | reverse complement strand
TTCGATTAGAATAGCGTCGTAAACGAGGATATTGCTGCGCACGGAGCTACAGGTTAGTGAAGTTGCAGTCAGCGCACCCCAGAAACTTTCAAAGCGATTTCCTCGAAAACGAAGCCTTATTTGCAAAAACTTTATTCCACACTTTCGATTTACTTTTTCACGAAGAATCACCCTGTCCCGATTCTACCACGATTTTAGAGACACCCTGTGTCCATCACGCAGAATACTTGCGCGAGAGATACCCTGTATATAGAAATCACAAGAAACCACCTTTTTCCTGATTTTACCACGATTTCAAAGACACCCTGTATATCTCGCGCAAAAATACTCTCTCGAGAGGCACAGGTACATACGTATACCAAGGAGAAGTAAAGGCGACTGGATTCGTTCGTTTCATCGTGAACGGTTAACAAGGATACCGGCGCGTTAATAAAGATAAGGTGAATCAGGGGGGTTTATCGAGGATCGACGCGGCAGAATAGCCGTGGTTGCTGCGTGTACGTCCTGTACACCGTCTCCATCGGCGACGATTAACCACGCGATGAAAAATAAAGAAAGAAAAAAGAAGAAATCCTCGCACCTTGTCATCGTCGTCCTCCTCCTTCTCGTCGTAGCCGTGGTCGGTGGGAAGCGTTCCATTACGTGGACGATATTTTAAAGGAAGGAGAACGATCGTGTGTAATAAAGTCGAACGGCTCTCGAATCGTTTCACGTGTAAAGGAGCAAACGTGAAGACGGTTTCTTGCAGGGTGACGGTCCGCGGATATGAAGAAGCACAGGGGAAGCAGAGAATGTATCGAGCACGAGTATTTAATTACAAGGACGCGTCTTTGCGACTGCTAATAGGCAGGTAAAAAAGAAACTCTACCGGCTTGAGTTATCTGGAATCGAGTTAGTATACGATATATTATGAATTGCCGCGTTCCCTTTTTCTCGACCTGGCCCATTTTCTTGCCTCGCCCACGGGGGCAATAAAAGCTCGAAGGGGGGAAGAGGTTTTAATATAATTGTAGTAATAAGAATTCTTGAATTAACTCTGTACCGGTGTCTTATGAATTTTTCAGCGATTTACACACGGCAGCAGGCGGTGTGTTATCTGTATGTTACCGTGTTAGGCGAAGCAGATTGAAATACCATACGCAACGCGATAAAGAAGACTTGCCCATTCTTAATTTTCCCTCGTTTTCTTCGCTTCTGTATTGTTCACCGTCGTGGGGATTATTTGTAAATTCCTGTATCCTGTTGTGGTAAATCTTGTCCGCCACATCTTGTATATATCTGTATAATTAGAGAGAAAAATGAAGTTTCGAGAAAAGAACGAGCTTTGACCGGTATAACACATTCTCTATGCAAAAATACCCTGTAACACTGTACAGTATTGAGTATTCAAATTATTTCCATCGCGACTGAAAGTAAGAAACAATGATTTAGCAGGAGTGTATGTCCTCTCAGGTTAATTTGGAATAATTTCAAGATCATCCTCACGAGTCGCTTAATTTCCTTAAAAAAAATGAATCTCAAATTAAAGTCAACCTTAATTTCTCACTAAATTCAATTTTTCAAACTTCTTCTTTCCGCTGTAACTATCCATATTTCTTCCGCTCTCTGTCTACTCATCTTCTCTCTGTCACCGTCTGTTTCGAACAGAAATGGAGACAAGTAATAGGGGTTAAGTTAGAGCTAATCCTCCATCAACCCTTCGAAAAGCAAGAGACTTTCGAAAGCAGCCAAGGTGGTCGCGTCTCTTGGACATGAACGAGAATCGAAGCGACTGGATAAAAGCCGAAGGGTGGTCGCCCTGCGTTTATTCGTGACGTCTAGACGTTTGCATTGACGCGACAGTCGTCAGGATCTGTACGCCTCTGCTCGTCCCTTCTCCTCCTCCTTTTCTTCTTCTTCTTGCCTTTCGTCCTCCTCGCTCCGGTCCTCCATTCAATGGACCGTTCTTCTGGGTCTTACGGTGGTACTCACGCAAAACGCCGCCACGTGACGGGCATCCGGATCGTCGATGACCGATGAAGATTCCTCCCCGTGCTCTGGACAGGATCGACGAGTAATTGCTGCACGGGACGCGGTGCATTGGCCCACGCAAATCTCCTCTTTGTCCTCCATGGAGAGGCCACCAGGACGTGGACAGGCCTCTGGATTCGCGGTATTTAGCTTGCGTTCGCTATCGACGAGGTGTCGAGCTTCAGACCTTCCAAATTATGGAGTTTCTGTGAAACTAGGACGGAAACGCTGTAGAAACTGTTCACAGAGTGAAACTAGGAGGATCGGAATGGTATTTCTGGTAGTAATTGGGATTTTGGGGTTGATTTTTATGGGGTGCAATGAGATATCTTGAGGGAGAGCTTGGGAATTGTGTAATTGGAAGGATTCGAGTGTGTGAAGGGGAGATTATGGTAATAAGGGACGTTTTGAGTTTCGTTTGGAGTTTGTCTACCGAGAGAATTTGTCAAGATGAAACTCCGTGGTGGCGAAGATTTGAGATTAAGAGGAGACCCTTGGAATTTTGTAACGACGAGGATTAGAGCTTAGAAGATTATGTTTATGGCAACACTCTGGGGTAGTTAGACTGTTTTAATTGGTGAAGAAATTTTTGTGGGGTGAAACGAGACATCCAGCTGAAAAATTTGAGAACTGTATAATTGGAAGAACTCAGGTGGGAGGTAGAAGATAATTATCGTTTACTTATCAATCTACCTAATGATATTCATCCGATATCCGTCGTTTCACACTCTTCCTCCGCCTATCTCTCCAATTACTAAATTATCCAACCAGCGACCATATTCCTCGATCGTAAGATCACCCAGAACGTTCAGCCTCCCATATCGCCAAGTCTAAACATCGAGCCCCGGCAAGCAAATATAAATACGCGTTGGTACTCCGCAAACACTCGGGCTTAATCGTTCGTGGCTTAACACGCTTCTCCCATTTCACGTTCTGCAACCTGACTTACTCATTCAGACACCTGAAACATCTACACGTGTACTTTCTAATACCCACTGGTCGATATCGTGGAACGTGGTGCGTTATAATCCTCAACTTACAAAGAGGAAAATTAACCGCAGAAACGTTTCATCCGCACGAAATCATGATCTTCGATCTCTTAAGAGGCGATCGATCAAACGTGAACGTCGATGTCTTCTTTCGTCCACGAAGATGTTACACGTCGAGATCTTCGAGTCCATTCTTTTTTCTTTCTCCATCTATCTCTATCTGGAAGTTTCGTTTTGTCGAGGAAGAAGGATCCTTCGGGCTTTCATCGGTGAAGAATACTTGAGTTCTACATAGGTTGGACATCGGAGAGGATGGTTTTTTAATGATCGATGATAGAGAGAGAGAGACGAGGATGGAGGGCGTTATCTACGATCAATGTCAAAGATTGCGATCGTAGGCTGGTCGCGATTTTCAATAAGGAACGATGCAAATGGCCACGGCCACGCAATAGACGCACGCATAATACGCGGTTGGTAATCACATTATCCCCGAGAGGAGCAGAAAGTGCGCGTTCAGTTCTACCGGTGGTGTAAGTACGCGCGCGATCCCATCTGTCCGCGATCCTCGCTGTCGGATCTAATCGCTCCGCTCCGAGAACCGATGAAAGGAAATAGCACGAGGCCGTTGTTGCCTGCGTTCACGGTCGTTCCGATTGCCGCCAGATTAACCCTTTCAACGCTGCGACTTTTCGATATGGCGTATGCTACCGACGGTGTTCTGTGTGCGCGGAGATTTGTACGGTGGTGATTATTCGTCGAGATATCGTACATTGAAATTAGTTTAGAAACGTTTGATTAGTATTTAAGTTTGGAATTTGGGAATATGGAAGCAAAGGGGGATTAATATTGAGATACCTGTTAAAATTGCAACTGCCAACTTTAGAATTTAACGGGGGACTTCAGTTCCAAAGTGTAAAAAATGGATTATTTTTTAATAAATTAGTCAGTTCAACCTTGGTTCAATAATGTTTGCAATTTGTTATTTTTCGATCCACTTTGACAAGGTATCAGGCTGCACGCCAACAGTGCTAACTTTTAAGAGAAAAGTGGAGAAAAGTTAGAAGAAAAATTTTGTTATTACAGTCTAAGGATGCCTCTTTCCGTCGAACCAAGAAATACTACGATACCCCCACTAGTTTGGCCAAAAAAAATTCTTAAATATCGCTTATTTTTCGGGCTGTCAAAATACGAAAACAAACGCGAACATGCGTATTCATTCATACACCGCAGTTTCCAAGGATACCTAACGTGATGAAAAAAAATCTAGAAGAAGAAATCTCGACTTCTTTTATACCGTGACTAATTAATACAACTCTCCTGTTCCTGCAGGTAGTAACAATCGAGTCGAGTCCATAGCAGCGGTCCTCAGAAGCGGTCGGTCCATCAGGTTCTTATCTCGCGGTCGAGTGCACCATGGTCTCCCTGGGTAATCACGTCTCCTCGGGTCCTGGCCGAAAAAGCGGTCGATATAGGACACACAGGTCTTATCTAAATATATCCCCAGGTGGAAACGGTCCAAGAGACGTTTTAATTAACTAATTAACATTCCTCGTGCCGTACCATCGTGCGACCAAGTCCCCTCCCTATCATCTGAATCCGGTCACAATCTAACCAAAAGGAGAAAAACGTTTCACCGGTTCCTTCGATGTTTAAACTTACATCGTCCTCCTCGTTAATTTCCTTTCTGTCGTTCCTCGTTCGAAGAAACTTTCGACGCAAACTTTAGGTACCTACTTTCCTCTAGTAAAGCTATCCAACGTTCTACGAGCAAATTCTTCGACAGTCAAAGGCTATCGAACGCGATATTAAGAGTGAAAAATTGCACATGCATCGTCTCACCTTCGACTACTACGCCCCCGCGAGAGAATGGTCCCTTATGGGGTCCCGTGTATAGGCCTCCCCCCTGTATGGGGTCCTGTCAAGGCTGGCTAATCGGCGAGGAACTCTGCAAGCACGCTTCACCGCCTCGGTTCTGCTCGAGAGCCTTCGGGGCTGGTATTAATAAACGGGCCTCGATTCTCTCCACCGGGATTTTCGTACGGGGTCAACGACCCCTCACCTCACTTTCATTCTCGAGGTACGTTTGCTTCGGTGTTGTTTGTTGGCCACGGTGTTGCTTCCACGAGGGTTGAACGACTCGCTGGGATAATTCGCCGGGCAGATGTACCGACGTTGAATCGTCGTGGCAATAAGCATGATTTGGGGAACTAACGATATCGATTTCAGGATGTTTCTCCGGTGTGACGTTCTTTTTTAGCAAGTGCAATTGCGTTAATCTTAGGAAACCAAAATTTTAACAGCATGTCCTTACGCATATCTAATTAAATTCGATGAAAAATACAGTTTCTTTTACTAACGCAAAGTAGTCGTTCACAGAGACACGCATCATCGTGGAACACAGACTACCAATTACGAAATCATTCAACTTTCGTAACCATCTACAGACAAAAGTGGAATACGAATAGAACGAAAATTCCACAGATCACAAAATCACCATAGACCAGTCGCAAACTACATTCCAGAGAAAAGAAAACGCGATTAGCAAGAACCTTCCAACTCCAGTTCCGATCATGTAGCAACGCTTAACCTTACAACTTGCATACGATTCAATTAACCGGTCTACGAAATAGGAAACAAGCCGTGCTCGTGTTCCCAAGGAGAGAATTGGCAAATTAAAAGCGGACAGATCGCGGTATCGGAGGTGCCAGCGGCGAATTACCAGAGAACCAGCGTGATTTAGCTTCGCTCTATCGGCGTCGTTTATCGTATTTCGAGATTAGCTTGTCGCGGCCAATTACGTCCGCGTGACAGCGAGTACCGGTGCGTCTGTCTGCGAAGAAAACGCTATTTGAACATCGTCGCCGGTAAAACGGAGGATACGGAACGAAGTCGGAAGACTTTTTTCCAGGAGAATTTCAGTGGTACGGCTTTTATAACCTTCTGTATACGTGTATAGGTTGGAAGCAAGCGGCGAAAGTCGTGAAGAACCTTTCACGTAGGCCTGTTTCTTTCACCTGTCACACCTTGACACTCGTAGGAGGCCGAAAGGATAATGCGTTCGGCTAACCGGATTACAGCCACGGATTAGGAACGGAGAAAAGAAGCTGATTCGCCATCGCTACGGAGCCACGTTTCAATTCTCACGCGATGGTCCACGGGTTCTGTCGCGAACACTCTGACCGTGTAATTGTAACGGCAGGAATTCGTTAACCATGAATACACCTTTGAAACAAGTAGCTTGGAAGTGAGATACCATTGAATACATACGGTTTCACAATTTTTTTCACGATTTTCAGCTTCTCTGTTTCGGTTTCGTTCTTTCAATGCTCTTTGCGTGGGGAAACTACCGTGGAGACGTTCAATTTTTCGTTGGGTATGGAATTATACTGTTCGAAGATAAGAAGAATTGTAGAATTAGGTGAAATTTGTTTGAAAAAATGTTTTTCATGATTTTAAGCTTCTCTATTCAGATTTTATTCTTTTAGTGTTTTTTGCGCGTGGAAATTACTGTAGTGATATTCAATTTTTCGTTGGGTATGGAATTGTACTGTTCGAAGATGAAAGCAATTGTAGAATTATGTGAAGCTTTATTTCAACAAATTTTTTTCACGATTTTATTCTTTTAATGCTCTTTGTATGTGCAGTCTATTATAGAAATATCGTTCTTATATATTATATCGTTCATATTTCTAATGTACTATCCTTTACAAATTATTTCAACAGTTCTGACTGAAGAAAAGCACTCGAATAAACCTAACTCGTAAATCCTTGCACCTCTAATTCAATTACCTTCAAATTTGCAACAACGTAAATTTATAAAAATAAAAGTGTTAATCAATACAGAAAGAAGCCCTGAAAATTTTGAGCCCTTCGATATTTCCGAAATATTTCTCCCCAAAATTGAAGGAAGATCCCGAAAAATGGGTGCCCGTAGCCGCAGAAAGGCGCCCTGTTCAAATATCTCGCTGTTTATCCACCAAATTCGAGAAATCCCTGGATAACAACACCGAAATAAAATTCGGGTGTAATTTCTTTGGGCAAAGGGCGGTATTTATTTTAGGTGAAAATTGATTCGGGGAAAACGTAGCGGGGCTCTGATCGATGCTCATTCGCGTAAACGCGGCTACGCGCGCGCACAACACGGTATTTTACTACTTCTGTTTTCGCCTTTACGCTTTTACAACGGAATATTACATGGGTACCGGCGATTTACGAGGAGCATCCGCCGCCGTAAAAACGCTTCGTAAATTCGTGAAAGGACAAAGAAGCTGCCATATAACTTTACTGCTTACCCCGTGGCTGCTCTCGTTTTTCCCCGTCGTGCACCTGTACGTTTCACGCGCCCGTATTATACACCTATACAGATCGGCATAAGCCGACCGACCGACCGCTGATATAATTTCCGGGTAATATCCTGAAACGATGTCTATATCAGTCCGAACCGTTTCCTTTCTCTCGTTTGTTTTAACCCTTTCCTTCTCCATATGTACACGTCTTTCAATTTCTTGGATATTAACCGATTGAAGCTCCTTTGAGTACGTACTTAGATATTTGGAGATTTTTAAGAGCTTAGAGAAGTTTGAAGAAAAACGAAAAGTCTGATACTTTGTTTATTTTCTAGGAATATCGAAAGGATCAAAGTAGACTTTATCGACAAAATTAGTCACCTCTCCAAATTTCCGTGGTAATGGATTAAAGAAACGCGGAATTTTTTGAACGATATTAATTTAACGGGGGTCTTTTTTTCATTCTGATACATCGTGGCAAAATTCGATACAAAAGACACTCACCAGTTTACCAACTAAGGCGGGAGACTTAAAAACCAACAATTTCTGTTACAACAATTCTTCAATGATCTATCAACTTTTTTACCATTCTTCAAGAAACTTTCAGCAGAAGATTCGTGTGACTTGCACCAATTTTCGTCGATTATACGGTACAAGTGAGACAAGAAAGTCCACAGAGATCCCCGAATTCCCTCAATTTCTTCTCAACAACGACCTAGAAACCCCCCCGAAAAAAGAGTATCACCGATACTTCATCTCCCAGAATTGAATTCACTTAGAACACACACACACTCTCTCTCTTGTAAAAAAAAATCCAGCCAGAATCCGACACCTTTTTTCTTCTCGTCGGAGATTTAGAGGAGAAGAAAGATTCGGCCCGCGTCATCCTTCGAAATTGATACAATTACGCCAGACAAAACGACCAATTCCCCAGACGTGAAGTCTATTCTTTCCACCGTTTCCTTTTTCTCCCCCCGTTCAGCCTGGCCCGGCGTTAAAGTCACCGGTATCAATTAATAATACCCCCGAAAAGCTAATAACGCCAGCCAGAGAGCCAGAAAGCAGCGCTAATGACAATGGACCGGGGTTCCCCTTTTTACACACCGTGCAACTAGGATTTAATACGAATTAATATAAGCTCGGCGGGCATAGAAATGTGCTACGTAGAGCACGGTCGAAGGCGGTTTCGTAAGGTGGCGGCGAGCTACCACTTTTTGTGTCAATTAATATTTCGTCACGGATCAGAGCCGGCTAAAAGGAGCGTCTAGAGGCCCCTGCGGGTTCTTACGGGGCCATTCAAGCGCGCCACCAGGCCTCGAAACTGGAATATCGAGCCTCGATTTCCTTCCACCGAACGGAGAACGGTCCCACGAGCTAGCCGAGGCTATTTCGTCTTGATAGAACACACCGATACCTGTCTCTCGATGGATTCATCTTCTGGTACACGACACGTTTCATACACCTGTTGTACGGTACGCGATAAAAGCCCGTGGAATCGGATTGCGAAAACGTTTCAGTCACTTATTGGAGACTTTATTTTTTCTTTTTTTTATTTAAACGTTTTAGACGTTATCAACTTGTGAAGGTTCTTTGGTGAATTGCTTAAATTGGAATTTTCGAACTTTGCTGCACACTCTTTGAAGATTATGCAATTGAGATTTTTTTTCACTTTTAACGTTTCAGATATTTGATGTGTCGAGTTGTCAGTTAGAAGGGTTATCAACTTATGAAGATTCTTTGGTGAATTGTTAAAATTGGAATTCTGGAACTTTGTCGCATACTGTACTTCGAAGATTCTGCAATTGAGATTTTTTAAAAAATATTTTTCATATTTCACTTGTTGCGTCGTCTTTTAGACGGTTTATCAACTTATGAATGTTCTTCATTTTTTCTTCGTAGTGTCTTCTGTTATATTACGATAAATTATTCAAATTAGAATTCTCGAACTTTGTTGCACACTGTACTTCGAAGATTCTGCAGATTTTTTGGGCAAAGTTGGAGTTAGGATTTATTCCTTTGCCAATCTGTGTGTACCATTTTGTCATTTTCGTGGGAACATCGATGATTTCAGGTTGAGTCGAAGAAATTCTACGATACCAAAATTGCCACGACTTCGAATCGGCAGAAAAATTGCCGCAATACTTGTTAGACAGCGATTAGCAGAGAGAAATATTGATTGAGCAAGCAGCATTAGAGAAACACGCGTATCCTTCACTTTTTACTTAATTAATTCGAAAATTGCTGTTCAGGTCATTGAAACAATTATTTGTATCTACTATTACGAGATACAAATACTGATCGATATAAATTGGAAATAACTCCATGACGTTAACAAAGTAGAATTCACGGTGTATCCTGTGTGTGTGTGCACACGCACAATTTCACTTAGAGAGGAAAACAAAATGTAGGCACGGGAAAAATGCAGAACCACTCCAGAAAATCTAGTCGCCATAGTTTGCATGCACACGATCAGATAAAATGAGATTACGTGCACGTGAACAAGGTGTATTTCGTTCTGGCAACCTTGGTAATTTATATAGCCTCAATTAGAGTATCGCGGTTCAATTCCGTAAATCATGACGTGAAATTCCGATCGGTTGCTCCTTTATCCACACGTACAGGGTGTTTCAAGGAAAAGTTACCTTTCAACCACTTTTTACGAATTTCCTGCTTTTCTAACTTTTCTCGAAGATGTTAAAAATCTCCAAACATCTAAGCATCTCGAAAAATGTGACTTAGGCCATTTTCATAATCACCATAATATACAAGTTTCAACCATTTTCGAAAAATAGTGAGAAATTCGACTGTTAAATGCACTAAAAGCACCGAAGACCAAATATCTCGAAAGAGAGATACACGACTCGGGCCATTTTCATAATCACCATAATATGTGTCAACGATTTTCAAAAAATAGCCAAAAATTCAGGTGTCAAACACACTCAAAGCACCGAAGACCAAATATCTCGAAAGAGAGATACACGACTCGGGCCATTTTCATAATCACCATAACATATGTCACCCAATTTCCAAAAATAGTGAGAAATTCAACCCTTAAATGCACTAAAAGTACCAAAGTCCAAATATCTCGAAAGAAAGATACCCAACCCAGACCATTTTCGTTGTCGACGTCGATTTCCTTGAAGCACCCAGTACATCACGATTTTCCAGAGTTCGCAGCATCTGTACGCGAACTTCTACACACACAGTAACCAACATATCTCAGTGGTGGACGAATGAGTATAGAGCGGTGAGTTTCGCGAAGGCGGCTCCGTAGTTTCGACGCGCTCGGTTGGGCACCAATTTATGAACCGATAATGGGATACATTATTATTTACGCGTAATTACCGCGAGCCAGGGAGTAACGAGCCAGCAAATGCAAACAGCAAGTACCATCGACGTCCGGCTTAATGACCCGGGAAAAATCGGCTAGCCGGTAGGAGGATTATTTCGCACGAGGAATCCCGTTAATCTTAATCGATGCGCAGCGAAATAAGCTCGAGCCGATCGCCTCGACGACCGCGCGTTTCCAACGCGCCGATATTCGCGCGGAGCGGATTGGAAAATCCCTGGGAAGGATCTATACCGGCTTCTGGTTTATCGTTTCCCCGGCAACTTTAATTGCCGGTACAGTTGATTCCGGTCTTGTGGGATTTTGTTGCGAATAATGATAGACTCGCATGGAGGAGAGATGAAGTACAGAAGCAGTTAGGACGAGAAGATACAGGTGGGTTGAGTGCGTCTAATATTCGAGTCGTTTACGATTCAAGGGTAAATTGATCTGAGATGAAAGAGATTTTTTGGGTTGGAAATTTTCAGATTTTCAGAATAATGTCGATTTGTGAGATCTTTGTGAAAAATTTTTTAGATGACACGCAATCCTTAGAATTCGTTTCACAGGATTCTGGAGATATCGGAGATCTTTAGGACGAGCGGAACCTCTTGAAACCCTAAGAGATCATTGGAACTTCCTGAAACATTGAAAATTCCTAAAACTTTGAAGCTTCCGGGAACCCTTTAAATTGAGAACAGTTGAGAGAATTTCTATCAATTTTTCCATCTAACTACATCCACTCATCTCGTTTCTCCACATGATTCAAGGATGCAAGCGAAATCCACGGCAAGACTCATCCTGAGCGGAAATCGATGACACATCCGCGTTGTCCGATGATTCAAGCACTTTCTCTACCTCGCTCGCAACCTCAGCTACCTTTTCACACGAGATCGAACGGGCAAATATCAGTAGCAACTCTCTTCCTCCTCTTTTTTCTTATCTCCCTCAATCGTCTCCTCGTTTCGTTTAACACGACGGTGTACCTACTCGCGTTAACGATATCGTCCGGATCTAATAAAGTTCGAAATAAATACTGACTCGGTGTTCCACGGTGCAAAACTCGCTTCATTACACAACGCAGCTGGAAAATAACGAGCGAAGCGTTTCCACACACGCAGCGTCTATAACGAACGGACATCCAAGGCCAGGGAATAGCCTTCTGCACTCAAGGATACACTCGACGACTCCTATCCTCTTTACGCGACTTTAAACTTCTGCTCAGGTGCATTAAATCGCCTGACGCGTTACACACCGCACAGCCTGCCTCCTCTTCTTTCCATCCTCCTCCACCGCCGCCGCCACAGTCGCCACCACCTTCTCCTCTCCGTGGCAAACATCCTCGTTCCCTTTATTGCGCCTTGCAATCAGAATGATACATTAGCGTTCCGCGAGCTTTCAATGCGCCATTGTTATTGGCAATAAAACTGAGTAGCCACCGGCGTCCACCGAACACCGTCGCGACGCGCGCCGCTTTTATCCTGCGACTCGAGAGCCAAGGGTGGCTCTTCTTGCCTCTCTCGCTCGTTTTGCGGAGATTTTCCTTCATCCTTTACAGGTTGAGACTGTCTTCTCTTGGGTTTACTTCGGGAGTCGATGTCTCGAGAATTGAGGAAAGTTTTCATTTTCAGGTTGCAGGTTAATTTAGGGTTTCTTAATTTTTCTGCATAGCTTAGTTTGATATTTTTGAAGTTTTAAGCACAGTTTAACTTTAATTTCTTAAATTTCTATATGGAGGTAAATTTGAAATTTTTATTTACAGGTTAATTTGAAATTTCTTAATTTTTGTATGCAGATTAATTTGAGATTTTTTATATCCATATGAAGACCACCAGGGAACAAACAGCGAAGCAAGAAAATTTTTATAACTTAAAATATCCCCCCATCCTTAAATTTCATACGCTAATTAAGAAAAGGGGATAAGTTCCCTAAGAAGACCGTAAGAGCACTTTTCCTTCGAACTTTCTCTCATGGAACGCGTAGAAAAACCGTCACAAAAGGGCAATCAAATTAAACAACCTTCTGCGATCATGTGAAATGCGAGGAAGCTGTTTCTCCGCAAGCGCGTCAGATAAAAATCAGTCTGTAGCACGGAGAGCGTCGATAAACGCTTCTTCTTAACCTTTCCCTTCGTACAGCCTCTTTCTCCTCGGTGCAGCATCCCATTTGAATCGCCATGAAGCGTACACGAACCGAAATGCCATCGTACGCGTGTTCCAACGTCCCCCATAAATATCCCTGGGAAACCGGGACGAAATCTAACGAGGACGTATACACTGTCGCAACAGTGGTCGCGTTAAAAGCTCTCCGCGTCACGATCGCAGGCTTGGAAACGCGACCAGCGTGCGTTTAGATCCATCCTCCGTCCACTATTTCGCGCTGGTTCGTCCGTTTATTCGGGTCAACGTTACGCGGTAGTCTCATCTTTGTTATATTCGCTTAACGAGAATGTCCACAGAAGGAATTGTTCGTGGTTGAACCTCGTTAAATTTTTGTCTCTCCTTTGGTTTGCTTCGGGAACACGAACTTTCGCTGGAGAAGTTGAAGTGATACGAGTTGGTGAGTGGGAAGGTTTGTTTTAACGATTTCTCGGTTTGAAAA
Source organism: Habropoda laboriosa (assembly GCF_001263275.1). NCBI lineage: Eukaryota > Metazoa > Arthropoda > Insecta > Hymenoptera > Apidae > Habropoda > Habropoda laboriosa. The sequence continues at coordinate 992,830 of NW_017100300.1, read as the reverse complement.
GATGTCGAGGTTTTGGCTTTTCATTTTGAATTTTCGTATCAAACTATGGAATATCTCTCGAAGTACTTCAAAATTACCACCGATACTGTTGGACAATGTGTAGCCATTAAGTGATATCAATCAACCCTCATCTAAGCACAAAAAATCTGTTCAACCGACCTCACCAATCATCACACCCCATTTTCCTTAACCCTTTCAAACCCCCGTTAATTCTCACAAAATCCATTTCATCAGCAACAGCTTCATCAGGGAATTCCCAATTTACAATCCCCCAAATCTCGTTTAATCACACCAAATCTCGTCTAATCTCATCAAACCTCACCAAACCTTATCAAACCTGACCAAACCTCACCAAACCTTATCAAACCTGATCAAACCTCGTCAAACTCCACCAAATCTCTCCCACGCCCAACAATTCTCCCTCACCTCAAAAAGAAACCAACTCCAGAAACGATTACAAACAGTTCATCAACCAAACAATCATCGCCAACATCTCTATCCCCCGATGAAGTCGAAGTCGAAGAGAGAGCAGGAGGACACGTTTGGCCGCGACGCAGGATAAAGGAGGAGGGACGAAGGTGAAACGAGGAGATCGGTAAGCAAGGAGGTGGGACAAAAAGGGGAACGGTTGGAGTAAGCGAGGTAGCTGTGCCCCGGGGCCCGAGAGAGCAGTCTGTAGCCGATATAAACGGGGTCGTCGGTTGCACGGATCGCGGTACCAGCGCCACCAGCGTC
>NW_017100300.1:991460-992066 GCF_001263275.1 Habropoda laboriosa | reverse complement strand
GGACCTGGTCTAGGAAAGCTGGCGGCGGCCGGAGGCGGCCTTTATGAATGCAGTCCTCGCCGCGTTTATGCCGGTAGCTGCAGGCGCTTATAAATAAAGCCTGTGTATACGAAGAGCGAGAAGGAGAGACGACCGTGGTTGAAGAGAGATAGAGAGAGCGAGGGGCGAGCAGAGAGATCTCTCGAGCGCGGATTCAATTATTCCGCGATTACAACGCGACCGACCGGCCTCACTGCGAGTGTGCGTGTACGCGCTGCGTTTCTGCAAAGGTAGTTTGTTATACTGGACTCTAAGTGGGACGTTGTCGTCGATGGACACCACGCAGGGCGGGGCCAGGGAGATTGCGAGCTCTGCTCGTGAGAATATGCGCGTTATTAGGTTATTCGTCCCGCTCGATGTTGCTGTTCGCTGATGCCTGTATGGCGATATTTATGGGACAATTCTGAGGGGGTGGTTTTTGTTATTCCGATGCGTGGTATCGATGGCGGTGTGATTGGGAAAATTTAGTTGGCTGGAAAAGGAGTTTGAAATTTGCGTTTGATTAATAGGCGAAAATTGATGGCATAATCTTAACTGCCCTCTGATGTGAAAATAATAAGTTTGGAA
>NW_017100300.1:980687-991429 GCF_001263275.1 Habropoda laboriosa | reverse complement strand
GGAAGTGTGGAAATAATTAAGTTAGAAATCAACCATTTACCAAGATAAAAATTCACATTTTTTCGGTTTTGCCATTATCACTCTCAGAGATTTCTCTCTCGAAGGAGCTTAGAGTGTGTAACTCTCTGTAAAGAAATTTACACAAATGACTAGATCACCTGAAAGTTCCCTTAACCATCGAATTTCAAGAAAAATCTAACAAGGTGTATTCTACTCGGAACTCGAGTCACATAAAATTTCTCTCGACTGATCAGAACGATAGACTCTCATCGGACACCTCGTACGAGTGAATTACCGAGGCGAGTTGATTGTTTAGAAGAAAAGAACAAGTGGACGATGGATAAACGGCGGAATGCCTGTGAGTTTCGAGCCCGTGGATCGACAATCCGCCGTCTGCACGCTGAAATAACGAGTTCACATTCTTTTGCAGCCGTGGTCGCCGGTGGAAGAAACGGGAATTCTCTGTGTTACGAAGTCGCGCGTCGGTTTCGTAAGGATGCTGGTCGAATTTTTGCGTGGCCGCGAGGAAATCGATCGGTTGCCTGTGCGCTACCTTTAGGCTCTCTCATTATTACCGAGTAACGACCATCGACTATCATTATGTCCTCTCTTAACGAGGTGTTAAAGGCTTTTAACGTCGCGCCAGATGGACGAACACGCCGCGTAATGCTGGATAATCTGCTTGGGAATCGGGAGGCTGATCCATATGCTGGTCGTATTATCATCGATGATCATAGCGAGAGAGTGAACCGCAAGAGTAAAAAGGATGGAGGTATATTATGGAACGTGAACGATGAATTAACCCTTTCAGATTCAAATGGAGTTGAGTTTAATCGGTGAAACACATGTTCGAGCAAATATGCACCTTTTCACTTCAGACGCGATTCACGGTATGGTTGGGATAATTTAGGGAATATTATGACAACGTTCGGCGAGAAAATTTTGACGAATGTAAAAATATTCGTAGAAAAATGAGCAAGATTTGGCGAGTTTCGGGAAGTTTGCTTTGTCACTGAGATTTATTAAGTATTCGCTATAAAAAATTAGCAAAAATTTACTTCGTGTTAATGATTTTCACTAACAAAATAGTTTTCTAAATTTTAACCCTACTGCGTTCTTCGTTTTGACTGTACACTTAAGACTTTTGGGTGAAAAAGGACCTAAGACCTTATGTGTAATAATTTTTCTTTCCATATGAACCAAGACAATAAAGGTTTAAAATAATGTTAAGGAACGTAAACTTGATAACAGCAAAAATGACTAAAAATATAAAAAGGCGATGGGTCAAAAAAGACCCGAAGACCGCTCTAGGGTTAAATTGCTTGAGATTGATACAAGGGATGTGGCATTAATGTGATCAGACAAATGAATTTAATCGTCTGAGAAAAATTGTTACTCCTTTTAATACTAATTTATTTAAAAGATTTTTCTTAATTTCTGTGTAATCTTTGCAGTTCCAAATAATTTCAAACTTTCACCTGTATCAACTACTCCATTAAAAAGAATTTGACTGCTTGGTCAATTAGTGGTTCGATGATTCTCGCGAGAAAATCCGAAAAGAGTAAGCAACTCCTCTTAGAAATTCACTCTGCTCCGTTGTGCCAACAGACCGCTGGAATATCAACACAGCAACACTGTATATTCCCGGATGCTAATTTTCCGCGACAAATCGATCGCCGCCTCGTCGCGTTATCAATCGCCACCGGCTCGAATGGTCGGTTCCCGCGGCGGCGACCGGTCGTCAGTTTCGAATTATCGCGATTCGCCACGGCGCATCAGGACTTATCATTTCGCGTGTCATAGCCGGACGCCGATTCTGCCGGCGGATAGGACGCCATTAGCAATGGTGTCCGGGCGTGCGCGTGAAATCGATTCATCGGAGATACTTTGCTGCTCGCTCGTCAAGCTAATATCCATTCTAACATTTTCCAGCCGAAATGTTTCTGGAACAAACCTGCGATTCTTTCTTCCAACTTAATTACGCCTCGTCGCAATTATTCGATGAAAAACGATAGCGTTACAAGATTTTGCCGATCGGAAATTATTCCAAATTAACACTTCATTCATCGCCTGGAAATTTTCAACATTGATCGGTTTTTTGAAATTGCGTCTTTTAAATTTATCCAGAGATTTTTCTATGAAAATTTAATTAGTATCGATGAATTTAGCAGTTCGACTGATAAAAACCTAGTCACCAAGAAAAGTAGATAAAAATGATCTACATCTACCTTCGTCACTACTGAAAAACCACAGATAACGCCCCCTGTCGTTAGAGCTAGCAAAAAGAGGCATAAAAATGATTGAAACTTTATTGTCACACCTCCTATCTTATCTCCCTTAATTACTCCTCATCTTGCTCGTCCTACACTCGCACACACGTACGTACACACGTATCTCTCCTGGCCGATTTCATCGAAGAGGAACATCGAGAAGACACCGGACTGGACATTGGTCCTGTAGTACACATGCGGAGACGCGTTATCGCGAAAGGAACGGGAACGCGTATAATTACGTATATAGAATCGAAGGTTTCGGTGGGGAAGAGAAGCAGGTCCTTTCGCCGAGTCTCGAAGGATCAAAGAGGACGATAGCCGCGATGTGCTTGGCCAGGGCTCTGTTGGTTCGACCGGTCCAACGATGCGTCACGGTTTTAACGGGGGAACGAGTTCGAAGGCTCAACGAAGGCGTTCCCGGTGAATTTGCGTGAAACGACTCCGCGTATCGGTGTGCTACGGACCAAGGATAAAGGTGGTAGCAACGATGGAGGGCTCACCCCCTCCTTTTTCAACCAACCACATCTGTCTATCTTTCTTTCTCTTACTCGTGTGAACAACGGCGACGACGAAGGAGAAGAGGAGGAGGAGGAAGAAGCAAGGCGAAGGAAGAAGAAGAGGAAGAGGAAAAGGATGCAAGGGGGAAGAGAAGGAAGAGACGAATCAGAGGTAAAGGCAGACAGGTACTCACGGACAGACCAGGTAGCCGAGGCTCAAGCTGTTGCCTCTGCTGGCCAGGTACACCTCTCGGGTAGGCAGCCTTGAGCCAGTGAGACTGGTTTCTGTTTTTGCTTCCATAGTTCCATCCTTCGAGAATCTTCGCCGGTCGGTCCTTCTTCAACTCGCAGCTTTTTCCCTCCTTCAGACCCCCGCTTAGCTCTCCACCTTTTTCTGTCTTTCGCCTCCGATCCGCGAGTCTTTCTTCTCCGATATCTTTCACCGGGGTTCGCTGCGTTTCTTTTTTTCTTCCTTCTCTCCTTCTTTCCTTTTCCTTCTTTTTTTTCCCTCCCCTGCCAGTGACTTTTTCTTCATTCGCCAACGGGGCCACGGCGAAATACTCTTCGTTACCCGACGCCCTCAGGAGGGACTCGTGATCGCCAGATCGCGGTGGAGATAGGCGATTTTTCGACGATAGAGGAAGAGTCTCTGCCACTTTGGGGATTATTTTCGGTGGCTGGGTTGAGTTGTTGGACTGTCGATAGATTGGAATGACTTTCAAATGGAATTTTTTCAGTAAGATGTTCGCTTCGGTTTGGGGATTCGTGAGTGTGTTAGATGAAAAGTTATTGCAGATTTTGCAGACTGAAGTTAGCTAATCTACCAGTTCTTGAGTAGTTGCTGCAATCAATTTGGCGATTCATTTTGGTCAAATTAAACCGCGACAGCCACAAAAGTATTTAAAAATTGGAGAGTGTTTCCTTCTTTTCGTCGATTCGATTACCTGAAAAATGATTCCCTTGAAATCCGCGAGACAGAGTAACGAATCCCGCATACTTTTTCCCTCGTAAACGTTTAAAAACCGATTGACCCCTTCTGTTAATGTAAACACATCAATGCCTTTTTATCGGTTATTAATTAGACGATTAGCAACGGTACACGCGATACTCGATAAATATCGGTTTCATGCTCGATAAATTCGTTCATTACCGGCGTGGCCGTTTGGTCCATCAGCTTCTCTCCGTCGTCCCTCTTCGCCATTTTATCGCATTTCCGGCCGTATCTGTCCGCAAGAAGTAACTGGCAATAATGAAAATGTCCGCGACACTAAACGCGAAGATCCTGCGATCGTCGTGGCTTTTAATTACGGCGTGCGGTTTTACGAGTGAGCCGGAATGGATCTAAAAATTCCAGGCGTTCCCCCAACAGAGCTCACAGCTCGTAGATGGACCTCCATAAAAATTTCTTCCGGCGAAGTATGACCAAACTCCCATCGTCTCTACCTTCTTCATCTTCCCCTCTTCTCCTTTCCTTTTAGAAACTCCTATCTCTCTTTCTTCTCTTCGATCTTCGTTCATGTATGTGTATATATATACGTTTCCGTCTCTCGAATTCTCCGTGTCTCTCTTTCCATCCTTTTCCCATCAACTCTTCTTTTCTTCCTTCTTCACCTCCCTCCTGCTCTTGTGTTCTCGCCGCTCGTTCTCGTTGTTCTTTTCACTCGTCGCCCTTTCCGAGTGAATTATTCGACGCCATTAAAAGGCCAGGGAAAAGAAATATACAAGATGATGTCACGGGCACGGTGCAAGGTTAATTCGAAGATGTTGCGTCTCGTGTTGCCTCATTTAAGAAATCAACCTGATTTATACCTGCGTAGATTAAACGGATCTACGTGACGCGAAAGCGAGAACGCGATGGACTGGTAGAGATCCACCGGGCCCTCCTAGGTGTTCGCGCGTAATAAAGGCATCCTCGACCTTATTAAAATGCCGCGGACAGGTAAATGGCGCGTGGTGAGAGCGCGTTGGTTCCGTTGTCTACGAAGAGTTGGAAATTTTGTTTAATTTTGAATTAAAGGTTGGGTTTTGTTAGGGTTAATTGGGAGGCGAGAGGGGAGCTCATGGGATAATCCGCGACAGCGAGGACAGGAGATAAGTTGACAAGAAAGGATTAAAACGAAAGGCTTTCGAGGCTGCTATCGAGGCTTGCACGAGTAATCGAATGCCGGGATTAAATATAGAAACCGAGGATGTATCGCGGCTCGGTTAATGAAGCATCAAGGTTTCGACGTTGGTATCGGTAGAATTGGTGGAAGAGTAAAGTGAATTTTTGTGGAAACTGAGAAACACAAGTTTTGCAAGTTTTCAGTGACTTTAGATGGACAAAACAGGGGAAACACAAATTTCAATTCGAACCCTTCGGTAATTAGTTCACGAATTTCAAACACAATTCTACAAAATTTCTCTACTCAATCCAAGTCTTCAAATAAAAATGCTCTTAACCTTTGAAACAGAAATTGAATCTCTCTAGTTTCTAATTAAAAATAACCAATTAAATTTGGATAATTCAATAAAATAATCCCTCGATAAATAAATTACTGTGTTCCAAGAATTAACTAACCAATGACGAGTTAACTCGTCTTACACAGTTAAGAGGCTAAGCATAAATCTGAAATTTTTCAATTTCTCCTCGAGCAACAATTAATTCACCCTGCACCACAAAGAATAAACCAAAAATTCGATTCAAACTCTTCATCTACCCTTCAAAATTTTCCCAGCATCAACCTGAATCACGAAGAGTAATCCAAAAACTCGTCTCAAACTCCCTAAGCACCGTCGATTAAAAATTCTCCTTGTTACCACCTGACCCAACGAAAAACGTAGAAACGATAAAATCCAGAAATTTCGCAATTTATCCGCGAGCAATTCTCCAGCACAGCGAGTTCGCGGAGGGGCCCACGGGTCCAGTGGCGCGATAAAGCGATTTCTTCCCTCTTCTCCTTCGTCCCTCTCTCCTGAGCGTCGCGCGGTTCTCCTTCTTGCCCCACGGCTTGACTCCGGCTCCTCGGTGGTACACGCTGGACAGGTTGGAACGGGCCTGTTGGACTGTACACCGGATCGGAACTCGTAGCATTCCAGAGTCGGCTTCTTCGTGCACCACCCCGGTGTCGAGCCACGACGACGACGACGACGACGACGACGACGAAGTATGGAAGAGGAAGAAGAAGAGAAGGAGGAGGAGGAGGCGAATCGAGCCCGTGGCGGGTTTGTGTGCTCCACCGTTTCGTAGCTGGAATCTGTTCTTCGTTCCTTGGCGTACCCGACACAACAAGTATCAATGGGGTCCAGAAGGCATTAACATTAAGTAACAGTACCTGCTGCATACTAACTGCCGTATTATCGCCCCACTGTAACGTCTGTCCCTCATTCAACCCGTGCCCCGTCACCGTAATCAAATACCACGTCGTTGGAGAAGCAAAGCTGAGGGACGTGACGATCTTACCCTGGAGGTTCTTCTTCATCGGTGAACAACCCGCCCTAACCAAGGATGGAAGGGAACGGGTCGATGCCACCAGATCTTACAACCAGAGAAGGCTCACGTGCCCGAAAACGGAACGATGTGGCCCGGGATGCTTCCTTCCCCACCTTCCACGTCCTCTTTCTTTCTCTCTCTCTTCATGGGCCTCGTTCAACGTCGAAACGCCGCCGCCGCCGCTTTCATTCACCAATTCGACCGCCCGCCTGCCTGCCTGCCTCCGGGGGCCAAACCAGAAACGTGTGATTTGCACGATGGAATGATCGTTCGAGGACCTCGGTGCCATTTGTTTCGCGGAGAAGAATGGTAATGAGGGAGGGTTCGTTTGGATGTGTGTTTGCATTGGTTTTCGCAGGATTTGGTTGAGGGGTGATTTTTTTTAGGTACCACTTGTATTAATTTAAATGAAAATTACACTTGGGTTTATCGATAGTAACATACTGAGAATTTTGAGTTTGAGTTGACGCTTTTAAGCTTCGTTGCTTGTTTCATGTGTCCTATGTGTATCTTGAGAGATTGGAATATCAATGCTAAGGATGAGTTTTCCTTGACTTTTCTCTTTTTTCCTTCACCATGACAGAGTATCCGTCCCCTTTTCAATTCCACTAAGTTTAATTACTCAAAATTTCCATACACGAATTAATTAAAAATTGAAAGGGTTAAGAGTGTCAACTTGCAAACTTAATTTTTGCAAAATTAAATATCCCAAAAATGACTGGAGTTGAGGGTGATTTTATCAGGGGCCGAAAAATATTTGTTAAAATATAAGATCGAAGAGGAAGGAGTAATTGGAGGATGGTACGCGATCGAGAAGCGGAGCGGTGTTATTTCATTGCTTGCGGTTACTTCGGGGAAGGAGATAATGGAACATCGGGACGACACATCGGGAACGGACGTGAACAGAGTTCGTGATTGCTTCGGGTTCGCGGGTATCGGTGCAGGAGAAAATTACGGTCGGGACTTTATGCTGAAAATGCGCCACGGGTAAATGACAATTATTAAATGCCTTTTAAATGTCAGTCGCAGGAAGGTTTTATGTGAGTGAAACGTTGCTGACGGGACATGAAAGCGCTTTGTACCTTGTTACGAAGAATGGATATTTCAGACTCAACTGATCGATGCTTATTAACACCATCGTCAAATTTCTAGACACTGTTTTTAAAAGAAAACTTGGCAAATAATTGTAATAATTGAGACGTATCGAAGAAATAAATACTTACAAATATAGAATGAAAACCTTCGTTCAAAGTAGAAATATGAAATTGTAAATTGTTAAGCTGATTCTTTTAATTTTAGAATGATTCTAATTTGACAATTAGTTGCATGACCACCGACTGTTTTATTCCCAAATGGAATGATCACTATTGTTACCAAACCTGATTCAACTTAATTTTTCCTTTTTCTGAAACTATCCATATTTTGTCTCTCCCCTTTTTATCTTCGAAATAAATATTCCTACAATACCAAGAAGGGCACAGATATAACTACGAATAATTGCCTACAAACAAGCATCTTTGCTTGAAAAGAAAGCCCGGCAAAAGGCGACAGAGAATAAAAGAATAAAAAGTGCAAGGTAGCGCCATGATAAAAACGGGATCGACGAAGATCTTCGTGACAATGAAGATCGGTGAAAAATAAGTGTTGCAGAAAAGCTGTCTAAAGGATCTTTTGCTAAGAGGTTGGTCGACAGACGGTGAAGCTGCGTGAAGCCGCGGTTTCCGTGACTTTTTCTTCCCGTGACACGCGGCTGACCCCTTTAAGAATGTTGCTCACCGGAGCTCCAGCTCCTCGGCCTTACCCGTCACGGTTATTACTTATTGCCGATCTCAAGGAGATTCGCCGTGTGCATTGTTTATGGTGGACGGAGATTGGCCGGCGCGATGAAGCGATCGTGAAACGCTTGTCGCGAGATCGACGTCTCCCGCGAAGATAGGAAGAGAGAGAGAAAGAGAGATGTATCGGATGACGAAGTAAGTCCATCGTTGGCCGATTGGAAACTCGTCTATTTTTGCCACGATGGAAATAATGATGACGAGCCGGAGAAGTTAGCCTGGTAACTAGACGGTACGACGGAGCACTTAAGAGCGAGAGCTAGACGCTGGTTGCAGAGCCCAAGGATTATTTTGGTTGCACGATCGGCCGAGAATTATCGCGTTAGCGGTCCGACGACCGGGGCAATTCTCAGACGGTCATCGTGGCAGTCTATGTTAATTGGGACGAGGAGATTGTAATAGGGTATGAAGATGAGGTTGAGACTGGGGAGATCGGGAGAAAATTGATTAGTCAGGTTTCGGAGAGCTCAGCGAATTTGCAAATTTTCCAATTCTAAATTTGCGAAGTACCAAGTCTTCCAAGTTTCAACTCTGCAAAGTTTCAAATTTGCGAAATTTCCATCTCTCCAAAGTTCCAAATTCGCAAAATTCCGAGTGTTCAAAGTTTAAACTCTGTAAAGTTCCACGTTGGCAAATTTCCAAGGCTCCAAAGTTTCAAATTTGCAAATTTCCAAGGCTCCAAAGTTACAAATTTGCGAAGTTTCAACTCTGCAAAGTTCCAAATTCGCGAAGTTCCCAACTCTGCAAAGTTCCAAATTCGCGAAGTTTCCAACTCTGCAAAGTTCAAAATTCGCAAAGCTCCTAACTCTGCAAAGTTCCCAACTCTGCAAAGTTCCCAACTCTGCAAAGTTCCAAATTCGCAAAGTTCCAAATTCGCAAAGTTCCCAACTCTGCAAAGTTTCAAATTTTCAAAGTTCCCAATTTGCCAAATTCCCAACTCTCCAAAGTTTCAACTCTGCAAAGTTCCAAATTTGCGAAATTCCCAACTCTCCAAAGTTTCAACTCTGCAAAGTTTCAAATTCGCGAAATCCTCAACTCTGTAAAGTTCCAAATTCGCGAAGTTCCCAACTCTGCAAAGTTTCAAATTTGCAAAGTTCCAAATTTGCAAAATTCCAAATTCGTGAAATTCCCAACTCTACAACCCACAAAATTTCCCAAAACTCCAAATCCCCAAATCCTCGAAATAAATCAATCCGCGAAAAAGTAATCTCGATCCGAGCACCGCAATTGCGAACAGTTCGCGAATCCCCCTATTAACAAACGATCTCGATTTAATCTCAACCGAGACGGCAAAAAAGAGAGAAACAAAAAAACGAATCTCAGGTAAGAAACCGTTTTCATTCCCACGGAATTCATAAACGCTATCGATTTCACGGAAGCCGGTAAGTACCGCGCCCGTGATTAAACAACACAATACAGCTGATTTTGCAGGAAGATCGTACCACGGTAGGTAGAAACCTCCGGAACACACTGAAAGGGAAGCGAGAACATCACCGATCTGTTTTCCAGCTTCGCAACGTATCCGAGCCGATTTATGAAAGAGGTGAAAGCTCGATGTAAATCAGGGACGCTCGCCGCTCAATTAAGCAACAATTTATTGCACAATTACGCTGGATCTGCCGCGGCAACGTTTTACTTTGAAACTCGGCCTACAAGCAATAATAATATCTGCTTGGATAAAGTCTCGAGAGCTCGACTACCGGTTCCTCTGGTCTCATAATGTAACCCCGTTCTGTGAATAATAATTAAAACAGTAGTAAAGAGAAGTTCCTCTATATACCAACGTCGAGTGACATTTTTACTTTAATTCTTTTTTATAACAGTTTCTTTTTCCCGACGTACAATGGTGTTTAACTGTTTTATAGAAATAACAGAGAACGGGACGTAACAGAGAGAGAGAGATAAGTTGTTCACTTCCTTATTGTTGAACATTAACTTCGTACTAATTTATCTCTTAACACATCTTTCTGCTATCTTAAAATTTACCTCTCTTTTGTGTTTCTTCGGTATTTCATGGATATTACGTGTAACCTACGGTGTACTTTTTTTTTCCTTATCTCTTAATTGTAATGTGATGTAATACACTTTTCAACTGAGAGATTTCTGGTATTTCCTGCACTGGTGTGTACCTGCGGCCTCGTTATTGTAATGTAGTTATATCATTTTTGTATTAGTTAGAGTATTCGACTTTTTTGCTTTTTAATTTTGCCTGTGGTTACTGGAATTTCCAAGTCTGTGAGTCTCTAAAGTCTCAATTTTGCCAAGTTCCACATTTGCAAAGTTTCAAATTTGCAGAATTCCAAGTCTCCAAAGTTTCACCTCTGCAAACTTCCAAATTTCCAAAATTGCAAATTCCTAAGTCTCCAAAGTTTGCAAACTCACTCACAGAAATTCTTCTGTCCAGAAGTAAAGCAAGTAATTCCATTCAATGCTCCTCACACCAAATTCCCAAATTTCCTAAAATTCTCTTCCCCCACAAAAATCACCCAAACTCATCCAATCAACAAAATACACCCATTCCCATCCCAAAAGAACATTCCAACCAAAGACAAATCGTCAAACAAAAAAAACTAAAAAAAAAAGAGAAAAAAAAGAAATCTCCCTCGGGACATTCGATGAAAATGAAGCAAGAAGGCGAACGTATAAGAGTGGAGGGGACGCGGTG
>NW_017100300.1:979002-980551 GCF_001263275.1 Habropoda laboriosa | reverse complement strand
GCGGTGGCACGGTAATGAGGCCGCGTCCCTTTCCGAATGCAAGAAATCAAGCCCGCGATATCCCGTCATACATACGTAATGGCCGGCCGCCATTATCGGGACATTCGTGGACCGCGAACAATCCAGCGATAATTCCGGTCTAACGACGACGAGACGCCGGCTGGATTACCGGTGCAAGCGGTCGTGTAACATACTGGACGAGCAGAAAAAGGAGCAACAGAGACCCGTATGCGTGGTCACAGAGAGACGCCGATCGTCCAGGTTGCTCCTAATACGAGCTAATTGGATGCCGAGTTAATCATAGTTTCTCTATGTTGCCGCCCAATTATCGCATTCGGACTGTTCAAACCATTAATTAAGTTATTTTTAACACCTGATCGAGCGTGCGTTACCGCCAACCGCGAGGAAATGTCTTTCTCGAATGTTAGCCTCGGTCAAAAGTGGCTTCTCTATGAAACAAAATTGTGAGATTTGACTGTGGGGGGTAGAGGATTGAGAAACGGGGTGAGTTTCTCTAATAAGAAACTGAGTTGTGGTTTCCGGGAGACGCAACGGGTGGCTCAGATACGGATAATTAGTGGAAATGAGATCTCTGGTGTTGATTAAGACATTTCATCGATTTCTTAACATTTCCAAATGTGAACAACTTTTGCTTCACTTTTATTTCAAAGTGGATATTGTAAGAAATATCACATATTCTACTGAGTTTAGTTAAAAATTCTTGTATGTTGCAGATTAATTAAAAATTTAAAGGGCATAAATTAGCGAAGATTAAGTTTTTAAAGCTAAATGGTTAAAGTTTCGATAGCTTAAATTTTAAGGCAAGAGGGTTAAAGATTCGAAAGCTTAAGTTTTTAAGGCAAAAGGGTCAAAGTTTCGGTAGCTTCAATTTTTAAGGCAAAAAGGTTCAAGCTTGGAAAGCTTAACCTTCGTAAAACATTACTCTCAAAACCTCACTTTTTCAGATGGATCTTTAAAACTTGGACGGTTCAAGCTTTATGGATCCCTAATTAAGATTCTGCAAGGTGCTCGTGACAAGAATTTCGTGCCGGTCGTGCCAATAGGGGCGACGATTTGCTCACTCGTTGCGAGATGGTGCTAGAAAGCGGCTTCTACGATATTATAGATCGAACGCTTTTTTTTTCTCCCCGTCGATTTTTCGTTTCAGTAGCCGTGAGTAGTTTCACTTTCCCTTCCACAGTTGCACTCGTGAGAGTGTTCCCCCGGCTGTGGACGATCATTCTCTCGATTAGAGCCGGCGGCTCTAACATGCAGAAAACGCATGACTTCGCGGCTGATCGCTGAAGCTGGGCCGCATTGGGCATGGTTGAGCCTTAGATGGGTGACTAGGAACTTTCATGACAGTGTATGAGGTTGAATCTGCGAATTCTTGATGCCGTGATTCACGAGAAGCGAGGAGAAAAATCGGGTTGAGTGATCTCGTGTCGTTGATTACTTCCGTTCAGAGAGAGAGAGCCAATATTGAACGTGTGACGGACAGTCTTGTGAGAATTGCTTAAATTGAAGTTCCTGGACTTGCTGTTATTAT
>NW_017100300.1:973061-978985 GCF_001263275.1 Habropoda laboriosa | reverse complement strand
GATGCAGCGTAAGAGTTGCGTTAATTAAATTTCTACGTCTCGTTCTAAATAGATCGCGAGTTGTTCAATTTTGCAACGAAACTTTTTGTGAAGATTGTCTTTTACAAAGATTAGGAAGACTTTTAAAAATCCTAAAATAAGGCAAAAGTTCGTGTAGAAATTTTTCGATACAAGTTTGAATATTAAGTAGTCGAATATTCGAGTGGAAAATTAGCCATACGAATTAAAAGTGAAGGTTTCCACAATATAACGATTCAAGTAACAAAAAGTACAATTTTCAGAAGAAACGAAAAATGAAAAGACCTATTATACTGAATTATCCTGCAATTACTGTTCACAGTTACAAAATAATAATTTTTCTTTCTCTACAATGATACATACAAAAGTTATCTCAGTTTTCGAAAACTTTGCACTTCAAGTGTATGAAATATGTCACAACCCTAAAAGAAGAAATCAACGGAGACACTAAATCCTCCACCGTTTAAGTCCTCGTCGAATCAACCATCGCCTCTAATCGCCTCACGATACATCACAATTTCACGCCGAACAAGAGCACACCTTCCGCATACCAGGAAATCCCACATGCTCCACACACTACCATTAACCTAACAGTTACTCATTCACCACCCTGACTCCGCCGACAGCCCGATCTCCTAATTATTCCGTAGCAAACAGCAACGTCTAAACTATACATCTATGTCGCCAGTTGTTGCGGTTTTCCCCTCCACCATCCTTTGCCGGTAATTACAAAGCAGGATTTCACAAAGGAGCGACGCGAATCTCTAATTATCTCCAGTCCGGTGTTCTCTTAACCGAGGTTTTTCCTTCGTTCGCCTAGGAGCAGCGCGAGTTTTCTGAAGATTATACCCGGTTCGCTTTAAATACCAGGGTGGAAGGCGCGGGAAAGCGGACACGAGGCAGTAAAGAGAACGAACTCACGAGACAGCGATCGTGATCGCGATAACATGGCCGGCCAGCTGGCCACGTGTTGTGATAAGCGACGCAGCGATAATTAACGGCGTAGGAAACCGGCTCCACCCTTCTCGCGCCTCTGCGTTAATTGTATCGCTGTCGCTCGTTAACCAAGCGACGATTTTGACCCTCTCTCGCCCTGTTTTCCTCTGTGTGTAAGTACGATCTGGAAGGAAATAACGGGACGGTGAAATCGCCAAGGATAAAAGGGATATTATCCGTCGGAGGCGTTCTCGTCGTCGTCGCTTGTGAACCTCGTTACAGGATCGTATATATAGGTGTATATACATATGTACAGACGTCCTGCACGACAAGGGACACGGACTGTGTGGTGAAACGTAGGCGTCGCGTCGATCTCTTCATTTTCCAGCGGCCGGTTCGTGGAATACATGAATATTGTATTCGCCGGGATATCGTGAAATTGTGGAGCGTGAGTTCTACGGAGAAGTTGGACAGAAGTTGTCGGGGGCAGTTCTTGGAGAGATGTGCGGTGGAGATTGGAGTGTTTGATACGGGCGATGGTGATCGGTGGATGAACTTGCTGGGAAGAAAGAGGTTTGTGTGACATATTTTTGTAGGATTTTTGTGAGATTTTGGAAAGGGTGTTGGATATTTCTGAGGTGGAATGATTTAAATGAGAAGTTTGATTTTTGATAAGTGTGTTTTGTTGTAGATCATTCTTTTCGGAGTAGTACTTAAGTTTGATGGTATTTGAGGTTAAATTGAAAGGGGAAGGATGAGTATTTATGAATGATAGGATAATTTATTGTATCGAGGAAGAAAGTTGGAAGAGGTTGATGAAAGAAGAATTGGATCTTCTGGGAATGAAAGAGAAAACGTGATTTTTAGTGGCTTCTGTTAGGGACCACCTAGGGAAAGGGGTGACAAATTGGCTCAAGTTAGTCTATGTGGTTTGTAGATGAGTTTAAACAGTGAGTCATAGATTTATAGTAATTGTACCTGTGGTGAGGGTGAAGGTACAAATTTAAGAATATTTTGAGGATACTTAACGTGTGCTGAAGAATGAAATAAACGAGGGATGAAACGAACCTACTTACACCTTTTCCATCATTCTAACAAACACTTGACACATCTCAACAGCCTCTTCTCAAAACAGAAAAATAAGTGTGCTTGAAAATTTTTCTCTCGTCACTCGATTTAATCGAAGTGAAGACGACGTAGGCCACACACGAGGATTCAGATATTCCAAATTCTCAAATTTCTAATGTTTCAAATCTCGAAATTTTCAAGTCTGCAAAGTTCTGAATTAGCAAAATTCATAAATCCCCAAACATCGAAAATAGCAAATTCCCAAGTCGAATCTCCATTTCCTCAAACGATGATAGTCGCGCTTGAAAGGCGAAGCTTATTGTTGGTCACGCCAGTCGTGTAACGAAATTCACTCCATCTGAATCCGCTTCCCACACTGTGCGTGGATCGTTTTCTACCTTGAGGACGGCGTCGTGGCGCAGCGTAACACCTGAGCTATTACGTGTCGTTATTGGCTCTTAATAGGTGCACCGGTCGTTCACTGGATGTGCTGATTATCAGGTTACCCGTCAACCTACGCCCGTGCACACCGGTAACTGCACGCTGTTATGCGTGTTCGAGCGTACGGAGCAACTGTTCTCCACGGCGAGCACGCGTGAGAATGGCCAAAGGGGAGCATGGATCACCGATAGTCATTCAATTTTCACTCTTCTCAAGTATAGATATACCGACGTGTTGTCGAAGCTATTTAGATGGTAGATACTTCAGAGTAGTATTATATGGTTATAGCGTCGGCCAAAAAGGTTCCAAGCATTACAAAACTCCCATGGGAAGAAAGATAAAAATTTGAAACTAATTTGAAGAGATTTTATGGTTGGAAAATAAGATTGTTAATAATGACTGTAATATTAATTCCAAATCAGAGAGAATACAGAAATTTAAAAAATAAAATTAATTACTCTAATATGGAATTAAAGCAATGAACTTCTAACTTCAACGAATGCAACCTTCAAAAAAATCGCAAGTCCGTTCAATTAAGAGACACTATTCACACTTCCATAAAAATAATTTTAATTTTTAACACCGAAACAAATAAACGGACAGTTTAGTTAGATCCAATTTCCCAACCAACAGCTAATTTATACAGGTGGTTTTATTATCGAGCGAGTTTCTGGAGAGCGTCGAGTAAAGATCGAGGGGATCCTCCGCGGTTCGAGGGTGCGACGTAAAAACCGGCGATGCAGCGAACACCTTAGGCAAACATTTGCCGACGCTGTTGGCCGTGGTGTAATAACAGAGGTAAGCCATGTGCTTTCGAGCAACGCTTGATATCACGGCTCCCGTTTGCCACGCGGAATGCCTCGCGTTTCGATACGATCGCGGATCGAGTCGCCAGATACTACTCAAGCAGCGGTACTATCCGCGGCTGATTTTTGGTCAGGTGAACCTGAGCTACTACTCGATGTACATATCTACGTAAAACGATCCACGAACCGTGCAACATCGTTTGGAAAAAATTTACTATCTAACCAGTCGAATTTTTCTAGGATTTTCGTATAGCCCTTATTTTCAATTCTAAACGCAAAGTGCATTGCGCTCGCTTTAGTGAGAATGGAGGTGTGAAAATTGGTTCAAGATTAGCGCCGATTTTTAATCAGTCTCTCAAACGAATTTTCATCTAGAGAAGTCAACCTGAGTGAGCACGTTTGATCCTTCAAATTTTTACTTAATCTGTAAAACAATTTCCATTTCTCTTTTATTTTCTTAATTTCAGAGTTAGGAAATTTTATTCCTAAAATTTTTCTTAAATTTTATTAACGCCAGAGTTACGAAATTTTATCTCTGGGATCCTAACTTTACCTCGGTAAAACAAACTTCAAATAACTAAGCTCAGTGAAATTCTTTTTCCCCCGAGATACCAACTCCCACAGAAAAATTTCTCAGGTCTGAAAGGGTTGAGTCACAGAAAATCCGCGAATCGCGCGAAATCTCTTCCGCAACGCGAAGAATTCCTTACGCGATTCGAAAAGAATTCGGCACAATTGAACCATAGAAAGTTTCCACCTCGTCGAATCGTGCAAAACACCTATCCACTTCCTTAAGGGATCTAAAACCGTTCTACAATCGCGTACATAAAGTGCAACGAAGTTAATAATCGAAATTGCTGGATCGCGTAAAAGGGAATAACGATCAAAGACAGCGGTCACGTAGGCCGCCCGGGGGATATTTATCGAACGTTCCACCGTGGCGATGAGCAGACGATAAAATTCACGACGGATTCTACAAGCGCGGATATATATACGATAAATATAAATCGCGGTTTTGAGCTTTGTGCAGAGAAGCCGGCCTCCGGGTATCGCGA
The DNA here is from genome assembly GCF_001263275.1 of Habropoda laboriosa. Taxonomy (NCBI): domain Eukaryota; kingdom Metazoa; phylum Arthropoda; class Insecta; order Hymenoptera; family Apidae; genus Habropoda; species Habropoda laboriosa. The sequence continues at coordinate 974,661 of NW_017100300.1, read as the reverse complement.
TTCCTGTTTGCCAAGCTGGATGTTCCAACGCTATACGATACGATCAGCAAGAGATCGAGCCGCGAGATATTAACGGTGTTTCCTCTCTCTCTCTCTCTATCTCTTTCTTACTCTTTCTTTCTAGGTAACCGCGTTTCCAAGCTTCTGCTTGGCGATCGAGGTAGTAGTAGCAGCCGGTTCGATCGAGTTTTGCGATCGAGACCCAATATCGAAGCCCGTCAAATGGCCCGTCCGATCGCCAGATCTGACAGATTGCGCTTCAGGCCTGGCTGCGTCAAAATGGATTAAGTTACGCTCTGCCATTGATTCCTCGTCCCCTTTCCTTTCGATCGATCTCCGGAGGGAGATCCATGTGGGTTTGTATCTTCATCAAGGCGGGTGGAGCTAGTAGATGTCCTGGAAGCAGAGTTTCAGTTTTTCTTTGACTTTCATTTGGGACTCGATGTCTCGGTTTCTGATTCTGAGTTTAGTTAGTTGACATTTTTATACGGATTGAAAGGGTTGAAAGTTTGAGTGAAAGCCAGTGTCCTCTTTTAATATAATATAAGGGTTAAGAGGGAAATTGTGTTGGTTAATCTGGGGGCTATGATAGGCCTATTAGGGTGTTTTTTAATATTTTTTGCTTGTGGATAATGAAACCATCGACTGGTGTAAAGTTAAAATATTTAGAAAATGAAGAAGGTGGTGTGAAGGAAATTGTATCGATGAATATTGTTTATCTATATGGTAAATTTGTGGAATTAATTGATCATTTGAAAGTATCAGTGGATATAGTCTATAGCGAAATGTTTCGCTACTTTTGGTCAATCGAATCGTTCTCCACACCTTCAGACTTTCCTCTCGTTAGCATCTTGTCTCATTAGTACCCATGTCTGTGCTTCCAAGTAATCCTCACAGCCACGCCTTTAGCAGGTATCTCTATCACGCAGCATCTGCAACATTCCTGTAGTATAATACTGTTACGAATACATAGTAGATTTCTTCGGAACCTTGGCTCCATCCAGAGAAGAAGACCATTAGTCCCTGCTGATTAGACGTTGTGTTCTACAGTGGTCCCTATCTTTCCGTTTAATTATCAATTATTTCAATACATCTCTCAATCTGAAATTTATTACAATATATACCATGTATTAATTTGAAAATAGTAACAAATTTCAGGAAAGAATGAAATTTAAAATAGTAACAAATTTTAGAAGAAAATTAAATTAAATTTGGAACAGCAACAAAATTCATAATAGAATGTCTTGCACCGAAAATCATTCATACACCCCCTAAAATATACCCATCGCTCAATTTCCTCCCACACCTCTCTCCCCGTTATATCACCCCGTGGACTTCCCCAGTTTCGCAAATATCCCATCTACGTCGACAGAACCGTGAACGAAGTGAAAGCAAACATTAATAGAGCCGATCGTGGATCGGTGACAAAACGAGCCACGGAAACTTACGTCGCCGTCGTCGTCGTCGCGGTGTTGGCGCGCGAGATCTCGTAAATTGGCCGATCCGCTCGGTCGGAGCTCGAAGCCTGGAATCCCAGGCACTCGAGCGTACGCCACGGGAATACTAAGTTTACCTTCGATCCGGTTACGAATCGCCGTGG
>NW_017100300.1:967594-972917 GCF_001263275.1 Habropoda laboriosa | reverse complement strand
GCGTCAATGGGGAACCCCGTGGCACGCACCTGTGTTCGTTTTTCAAGCGGTGAATGAGCTTCCCTCGCCGTTGGGGCCAGGCTACAGACGAGAGGGCTGCGAAAACGTCCTTTTAAAGGGACACGCGCGACCACGCATCTGTCGCAATCACCGTGGGCATTGTCAGCAGGCCAGAGGCGATTTAAATGGGGGTACGACGCGTCAGCCGACAAACCCTCTCACCGTCCACGCGCCACCTCTTTTGCTTCTTTCTTTTTTTCATACCACTTCCGCCTTCGGGCTCGCGCCAACATTGGCGCCGCTTTCGTCACGCACCGTTTTATTATTGCGCCGTGTTGCGTGGATTTCAGGTGTAGGATTAATTGTTTCTTCTTTTTAGGGGAGTGTGTGTAATTTTGCTGGAGGATTTGGGGAAGTTTTTAGGATCACGCGGGCTGTGTCTTTCTGATTTTGTAGTTTTTGGTGAAAGTAGGTGTTGGATTTTTGGAGAGTTCTAAGTGAATTTCGATGCTACTTTTCGTATTTCCTCTTTCAGTGAATCTATTCTGATATATTCGCCAGATTTAGTATCACATATTAGAAAAAATATGGTACGATAGCATATTGAGAGATTCCAGACTGAATCAATTTTTTTTGGATCTCAGTAATTTTTCATTTTTCACACACTCACTGCCATGAGAAAATCGACAGCCTACTAGGCAATGTGTGGTTACTCGCAGTATTAATCGTTTTAGTAATAAAACGAAATTGATAAGTTATAAAGTGACTGCTAATAGAATGTGAATTTAATTATTGCACGTTTCAATCGTCTTTAAAAGAATATAAAGGGCGATCTCAGCATCTACAGTAAACGTGTTAAAGGATAATATTAAAAGAGGAGAAAATTCTTCGCCCAAAATTTCGAATTCCCTTTTTCTATCTTCAATTCCCCACTTTTTCTCGACTTCACATGACAATTTCTCACTTCTTCTCGCCTCTATACGACAATTCCTCACTTCTCCTCGCCTCCATATGACAATTGTCTTTCAACTGATCAAAGTAATTAAAAAAAATTGAGGAAACGGCGAACTCCGCGCCAATGGTCGGGGGTTGGCCTGGCAGCTTTGACGAATTTCGGGTTCGCGCGTGATCCCGCACGCGCTCCGTGTCCATGCACCGGCTGGATCCACGTGCGACAGCTTAGGACAGCTCGTAATCCGAGAACAGGAGCGTTTACGCGTCCGTTCGCCGCTTCTTTTTCTCGGTCGGCTCTCTTGTTTCCGAACCTCTTTAGCTTCCAACCTCCCTTTCTTCCCTTCCCGATCGTTCTTTTCGTTTCGAGTGAGGCCAACACCGGCGGCGGCGGCAGCGGCGGCCGAAACCGTAAGACGAAACCGTGGAGCAACAGCGCGTTTAAATGCTTAAACGCACCGCTACAGGCTTGAATATACGCCTCTGTGTATATACGCAATATCTGGTTATGTGGGACGCCTCGAAGGGGCTAATCTTTCAGACGCCGTGTTACGTCTAAATGGCGGCTTCGGTTACGGCCTTGCGACCAATCGGTCAACTATGTCGGGGTGTGATTATCCGAGGAAAATGGAAATGAGGGAATGGACGAGGTAATGGTGAAAATGAAAGTAGGGTATTGGTGTAGTCGCTGTTCTTTCATTCTCAATTACCTATGTTTAGAGATAGAAGCTGTGATTATGCTTTGTGTGATCTGATTTAGGGTAGCTATGCGAGTGAAGTAATATTTAGAAAATAGTTTGACAATTTTTTAAATTATAAAAAGTCTCCTAAATAGAAAATAGAAATCTGCTAATAAAGAAAAGACAACTTTGCAAAATTTTACTTTCCAGAGCTTCGTTCTAACGAATTCCAATATTTAAATAATAATCCTACATTTCAGAAATTTAAGTATTACAGTCTTCTCCGTCAAATTTTGCAAGAAAGATGCGTAGTATTTTTCCAATATAATTTATTGTAATTAAAAAATTTAAATATCCTAGTTCTCCCTATTCTCCCTTGTAAAGAATACAACTATTTCCCACGAAATTCCACAAACTTTCTTCTATCAATAAACTACAAATAAAGAGTTCTTCACCTGTGAATATCAGAGGGGCGTAGTGTTACCCTATGAAAATTAAACGATTCACAGCTAAGATCTCGCGTGATGTTTTTACAAGATGATCTCAATAGCCGGGTGTAACGAGGGTGATGTCGATAGTAGGGTGCCACGGGACAGTTTAGTTAAAAAGGGGTGACACTTTGGTGAAGGGTGGTGAGGACACTTGTTGTCTTCCCGCTAGCGACAGACGGCTCTTTTCCACATCCTGTCGGCGATTGATCCGCCAACCCCTCGTCGAATATAAACTGATGCAGCATCATGAACATCTCTAGGGATTGATCAACGATTTAGCGTCATGTTTCACGGCATCCGTTTTAACCACTCGAGTGAAGAAGCAGCACGAGGCTGTTTTATCGTGTTGCCTTTTGTTAGAGTTAAAGGTGATAGAGATCGCTCTTTAGAATACTGTGTTATATGGATTATTGAATTTATTAACGAGGGTCAAATGTACGGGAAAACTAAACGATCTGGTCATTTTATGTGAGGTTTCTGTATCGGATCTCCCATATTTTAGATATTAACAAACTTTTTTAATTTTAATAGGAAAAGAAGAAGAAGAAATTGGAAACTTTGCAATTGAAGATGTCCACTTTGCAATTGAACATGTCCACTTTGCACAAATTTTTCCCATTGGATCTCTCATATTCTAGATATTAACAAACTTTTTTAATTTTAATAGGAAAAGAAGAAAAGGAAATTGGAAACTTTGCAATTGAAGATGTCCACTTTGCAATTGAACATGTCCACTTTGCACAAATTTTTCCCATTGGATCTCCCATATTTTAGATATTAACAAACTTTACTATTTTTAACAGTAAAAGAAGAAGAAGAAGAAATTGGAAACTTTGCAATTACAGATGTCCACTTTGCACGAGTTTTCTGTATTTGATCTCCCATATCTGAGACATTAACAAACTTTTCTATTTTTAATAATAAACGAAGAAAAATAAGTCGGAAACTTTGCAACAGTAGATGTCCACTTTACACAAATTTTCTGAGTCACTATCGCACTCTTCCACTTGGAAAATTAAAAGAAGAAAAATAAATTAGAAACTCTGCAATTAAAAATACCACACCTCCGTCTGACTACAAGCTGCACATCTTCCACTGAATTCCAATACCTCCTTCCCGTCATATCCAGAAAACACTCACTTCCCTCGAACCATCGAAACCACAAATAAACATCGGAATAACAAGCAGCAGTTACCTGTTCTTTAAAAAAGTGGCTATCAACCAGGGCCAAAAATGACGGACCCTGTTTATTCCACGGTGTAACAGATTGCTTCCGCAGTGCTCACCTTCAGGAAGCGTAACAAAGTTCGGACGAGCGTGGAATCGATTCGAACGAATGCCAACGTGATCGAAGGGAGAAAAAGAAATTGACGAAAGAGAGAGAGAGAGAGAAAGAGGGAGAGACCCGGAAAAACGTTCGCGCGCGATGCGTAACGGAACCGTTGATCGATGCAGCATAATCCAGATCGGCTGTGATCGGTGTAACCCACGATTCGCGATCATTAATTTTCATCCAGCTCGGTCTTCACCGGCACACGATCCGATATCTATCATTGGAACGCACGAGTAGAACGTTTCACGTGCTTTTACGCGATACGAGAAGCCCCTGACCGCGCACGTTGCCCTAATGATGATATTGCCCGGGACTTTGCCTCGAGTTAGATAAAACGTCTAAGCAGACGGATGCCTGATCGATCGTATTCGATTCGATGGAATCGCTCGAGCAGACTGATCTGCACGGTTATTAATTACCATCGCGGGGAGATAACCAAGCCGCATGATTTCACCAGGATCGAAACGCGGATCGACGTCGACGAATCGTCGGATGCTGGATTAAATATGGCATCGAAGGATGATGGGTCTGGTAATGTGGCTGAATTCCCTTTTTCTCTTTTTTTTTCAAAGTCGTGCTTCTCTTTTTGGTGAACGTTTTGCTCGGGCTAATTGCAGTTCGCCGAGGTAAATTTGTTTTACGGGTGTCTTAAAGTGTTTTCGGTGCTTGTTGAGAATTAATATCGTAGTATCGGGGCCTCCGTACCCAAATAGGAAACCGACAAGGGAGAATAAGTTGTAGTCCGCAAAGCCTCTAGATTCCCGTTGGGTCCCTCAATACTTTTCCGTCGTCGGTTCCTACAATATTGTTAATGAATCATTACGATTCAATTTTTCTTTTTTAGAAAAATTTTTTTTTTTTAGTTTTAGTAACCAATCTTTTTGGGTTCGATTCACCTGGGAAAATATTTTAGCAACGCATGATGTGATTAAAAAAAGAGTTTGAATTAATAACTAATCTTTCAATCCTTTTCTAAAGATTGCTCCAACTTTACTTCAGAAATCACACAAGGAATCAGACACGCCATTACGCTCTTTCTTCTAAATAAAATGACTAAAAATCCCTGTCGATCTTTCCCGGGATCTTAAATAATACTAGCAAATAATCATTCAATTAATACCAGATTTAACTGTGAAGCATCTACAAACTTCGTACTACAAATACAAATGATACCACCGTCCATTCTTTCTTTTTCTTTTACTAAAAAAAAAAAAAATCCACATCAAGAACCACCGTACGAAATTCCTGTAGCTTTAATAGCCACGATCAATCGAGTCGGAAAGAGTTACAGTGGAAAAAATTAGCGAACGATGAAATTACCGTTTAAAACAGATTGATCCTATTAATGTCCCGACGCTGGTGTGTGCGTGGAGACGCGTGTTACGCAACCGCGCCGTCTCGCGTTTATGCTCGTCTGAAACGACATCAACGGCACGCTGTTCAAGCCTAATCCAGAACGTGAGATCATTTAGAAAAGCAAGTTGAGGCACGTCGATAAATACACGCGGGTATCGAATTATTAATTACCCTAACCTCGAACCCGGAGTAAGTTTGCACGTGTATTAACCAGTCTCCGTTTACAAAGCTCGAGGAGGAAAATCGTTTCTAGATCGCGAGCCGATCTCCCTCCTCTATTGTCGCTCTTTTAACGAGATCCACGGGAGCGGCTGATTTCGATTCGAAGCGACGTTGAAAAATTGTGAAATCGATTTTTTTATCGACGCGACAAAATTGTTGCCGAAGACTGCGAAGATGTGGCGATTTATTTCGCGGGAAATTTAAAAAATTCCCGCGGATTTATTTCGTGATAAATTTAAAGGAACTACGCGATTTTTTTCGCGGCAAATTTAAAGACACTACGCGGATTT
>NW_017100300.1:961339-967222 GCF_001263275.1 Habropoda laboriosa | reverse complement strand
TAAAGGAACCACGCGATTTTTTTCGCGGCAAATTTAAAGACACTACGCGGATTTATTTCGTGACAAATTTAAAGACACTACGCGGATTTATTTCGCGGCAAATTTAAAGACACTGCGCGGATTTATTCGCGGCAAAATTAAAAAATTCCCGCGGATTTATTTCGTGATAAATTTAAAGGAACTACGCGATTTTTTTCGCGGCAAATTTAAAGAAACCCCGCGAATTTATTTCTCCCTTCGAGGCATTCTCTTCGCTACCGTTCCAAAATTTGCAACGCGCGAAATAATGGCGAACGTAGAAAAGAAAGACACTAAATCCCACAGATCAATGAAAATTTCTTACTTCAGTATGAAGAAACCTGCGAGTACATCACATCGATCCAGAGGTTCCTTTTACCGACCTCTTAACTCTACAACTATACCTACTCCACTCCTTGATATCCGTCCTCGTTAATACTACAACGATAAAGAAAGAAAGAAAAGAAAAAAACACAGCTCAAGAGGGACACAGGTAAAAACAAACGAGTTACGACAGAGGTGTTTGGAATTGTAAACGAGACGATCGTTAATTATATTCGATGAGAGTAAGCGGCCTGGTCCGATAAAAGAGATTACGTCAAACGGCATCACGTCGAAATCCTGGCCGAAATAATGGTAATAAATGATCCATAATTCACGTTAATGCAGATACAAGTTTATAAATTGTGCTCGACAACCAGTCACCGCGACCTCGTGTTTCTTCTCGGTATAATTCATTCCGGCCTCTTGCCAGGAGTCCCGGCGAATAGTACTTACACGCACACACACACACATGAAGAAAACCAGGGGATATTATTCTAAAGGATTTATTCCGATGAATTATCGTACTTAGAGAAAGCACGTCGTTTACGATCGATGCGTGTGTGTGTGTGTGTGCGGGGAACTTTTCCGATCGTATTTTATCGATGGAACTGTACGCGTACACGTTCATTTCGTATTCAGAATGTTGTCTAATTTAATACGATGTTACCGAGTGTTCCGATATTCCGTGCGTTTCTGTGGTTGATACGAGCGGTGGATAATTTATGTGGGACAGAAAGGACTGTTTAGTTAATAAGAGATAACTGTTCTAATTTCTTTTTCCTTTTCTACGTATTCTACTTTTGCGCGAAAGATACCCCGTGTCTTGATAAAAGAAGCTGTTTCTTAGTCCTTCGGCAATCACATTTTTCTCAATTTGATGCGCTAAAAATGATCAATTTTATTTTTCTTTCAATTACCTCCTAATCTTCATTTATTTATAATGCTATACTTCAGATTTTTACCGTAAAATAGAAAGAATAGCGCGATACGGAGAGCGAGAGAAAATAATCGAAGAAAGTTGCTCTTTTAAGTCACTGGACATTTAGTACAATATTGTTTTTTAGTTTCCTTCAGGATTAAACAAATATTCTACCATCGCAAAAAATCCTCTCATGTGAAACGAAAGAGCTACCGAAATTTACGTTTCCTTTGGCATAAAACAAATATTCCACCATTGCAAACAATCTTCTCCTGTGAAATAAAAAAAAAAATATTATCGAAATATCGCTATCGTCAAAACCACCTTTCCCTCCCTTTATCCACCCCAGAATCACGTTCCACTACGACGTATCGTGTTATTATTAACAAGCACTGGCGTAAGAGTCTGGTGGATTAAAAAGCTCGGACCGGCCGTTTCCCAATCGATCTTTATTACATCGTTCGATTTACACCGCGAACCGAAAGTCACGATCCCCCGGGCCGATATCAGCGCGTGGAATGGTCCATCAGCCCCGAGGACTACCTGCATGACTCGATACCTCGTACGATCTGATCCGCGCGTACGAATATATTCGGCGAGAGCAAAAGTTCTGTCGGTTTTCAGTGATAAAAATATGTTCGAACGAGTCGTGAGAAATTCGCGAGATTGAATGGTATATAGCGTCGAGATTAAGTACCATTACAGGTGAACGAACTTTAGATATTTGGGCCATTTTTGGAGATATTGGAACGAGCATATTTTTCTTCTCTAAGCTTGGAAGTTGACGTATGATGTAATATTTTTAAAAAATTCACTTTTTGGAAAACTAAGTTACATGCAATTGACCATTTTACACTGGAGACTCTTTCTATTACTATGGTTGTATAACGAAGGTTCATACTTCCTGCAATGTCTTCAGATTTTTCATATTTTCACTTTAAAAGTATCTTTAGATTCAGTAAATCTGCATTTATTAATTAAATTAGCCAGAGAAGTAGAAAGTTAACGAAATTAGTGAAAGAAATGCAACTTTTATTTTTACTACATGTGGTAAGTGAGTTCCATGTTAATATTGTAGGAATAGGGTTTTATTAAGGTGTCTATTCCGCTAGTTACAGAGATAACACGACGAGTAAGACTAACAGACTCTTTCCGGGCTGATTTTCGGCTGCTTTCCGACTGTCAGTTTGTAGTGAGTCTGGGAGAAGTCTGCAAGAAGCCACGATACGTTACGATACGATAAGGCCTGTGTAGGCGGTACGAACCAGTCTTACTCGTCGTGTTATCTCTGTAACTGGCGGAATAGACACCTTAATAAAACCCTATTCCTACAATATTAATGTCACCAAAATTAATCTAAATGTACTAAAATGTCCATAGACATATTAACTCTATTAATTCGCTTAATAAAAATTAATCTAAAAATGTACCAAGTGTGCAGTGACATATTAACTTTATTAATTCACCGAATAAAAACTAATCCAACTGTACCAAGTGTCCAGCGACTCGTTAATTCACTTGCTAATTTTATCAATTTTACTAATTTCACGTGTTACAATTTTTAAAACAAACTATCCAAGAAGCCCCTATCTCTCTCGATCCACCATCGACGAAGAACATCCGTAATTATCGTCCGAAACAATTACAGCTTCCTTCTCACCGTAATTCATCGACGAAAAGAAGCAATTAGCAGGTAATACAGAAACCGACAGAACTTTTGCACTCGCCTAATACCTACACAAGCACACGCACACTTCGTAAGAGGAGTTCGCAGGCGGGGGTAAAAAAAATAAGGTAAAGAGAGCTCACGGTTAATAATCATTAGCCAGAGATGCGGGAGCAGATATCAGCTGAGGCAATCACTGCGGCGATGGATCAAACGAACCACAGGGCGAGCTTACGTGCCACGCCGATACCTGCGTCACGATAAATCGACGAATTTCTCCGCGGCGAAATGTTTTTCACGCTGATTCCCCTTTGTGCCCAGTTCTACCTGCTTAATGGGGTGCACCAGAGCTGTCCGTGTAACGTCCACCAACTTCTCGATGAACTGTCTTGATTTTCGGACCACTTTTCAAAGTGGGATGATGAAGTGACTGCGAAAGGGTAAGCTGTTTAACAGCAAGATAATTCCTCTTGTCTCCTTTTGTTACAAGATTCTTTCTTTCCTATTGTTCGAATTAAAGGCGAAGAGTTTTGCTTGTGAATTAAAGTGGTTCAGTTTTGTATGGCGATCGTTATACATTGATGAGAATCTCTTAGAGGAAGATGAAGCGATTCTGTGTTTAAGCGATGCTCGTTTGTGGAATGATGTATCGTGTACTTGTGTTTAATATTGAAAATGAATGATTTCTTAATATTTTTGGGCAGAAAATATAAAAAAATTTGCATACTTCTTAAGCAGAAAATGTGAAGAAATTTCCATATTTCTTTCACGAATGAGAAACTCGTGCCTCCGTAAGAGAGAGCTCACGTAAACAGTGGCCAACTTTCTATCTTAAAGTTAACTTATTTTATTTTACGAACTGCTTATCTGATCTTACGAATTACTTAAAGTTTTAAAGCTACTCTACTTTCAACTGTGTATGTAATTAGTACCCGCGGTCCACTCTGTATTCGTGAGAATCAGAGTGTCCACGGGTACGCGCAGTTCTCAGCTTGGTATTCCTTTCCAAAAAAGAGAACTTTCATTGGAAAAGAATACCAATTACCAGGACCCACCACGAGGAGGTGACTACGCAAGGGACCCGACAAAAACACATTCCCTACTGGCAGCTCTCTACCTTCAGAGATACGCGTTTCTCATTTGTAGCTTGCAAAACAGACACTTTATCGAAAAATTCGACGATGGTAATTATTAATTATGAGAATCGCGTATCTCTGTAAGAGAGCGCGCACATTGTATTCGATACAAATTTTCTATCTTAGAATTAGCTTATTTTATTTCGTAGACTAATTCAAATTAAGACGCACGCATCCCACGACGTGTAAAATATCTTCTAACTTGTTTTATCTTATGGACTACTTAAAGTTAAGATTCGCTTGGTTCACACTCGCACACTTTACAGTCGCTTATTTTATACCACACGCATATGGCACTCTGTACAATTTTTCATTCATTTTCATACAGAAATTTACATGAAAATTGGTAGGAAGGGAAATAGCTGAAAAGAATAATTTTTAATATGTTAATTAAATAAATAGAATTTTTCGAAATTTATTTGCGAGACAAGTTTATTATTCCAAAGTGCAGAATACGTTAAAGGTCATAATTTCTCAATCTGTAATTATTCTTGAGATATCCAAGCGAATATGTTTATTACTTCCAACTTCGAGAGACTCTTCAACCCTTCGTTGCGAACTATTGTCGATACTAAGAAATACCTGACAAATTTTTTTGAGAACTACTAATACCAGACTTTCGTCAAAATCAACGATTCACAATTCGAGATGTTCCTTTATTAGAACAATTTTCTGAAATAATAAGAATTATTTAAGGCCTATCAAGGGATGGTCACTATACAAACGTTTCATGTGAATTACACATTCCCTGATTTAATTTAATATTTCTTCTTACTGAAAATTAACGAATATGAAGTTCTGTAATTACTGAAAATTAATAAATTTTATTACCTGTAACAAAGAAATAGTGTATATTCTCGATGAAAATAGTGAAACTCGTGTTAGTAGAGTTTATATTTCAAGTCACAGTAAAAGTGTTCATACTCTAATAATTCGTTCAATCGTATTCTATTGGATACTCCACTCGTGGCAATGGAATTCGTTTGTGAACTTGAAATATGTCTCCACAAAATATCTAATTAATAAAAAAAAAAAGAAAAGGTGCGACTCACCAATTACCACACAGCTGGACATTGTAACATAGATTTGGTTGCATCTGTTCATCCTCTCAGATCCATCGAGCCTTTGAAATTCCCTCAGTGAGCTATTTGCATCCCCCAAGCATCGAATTTTTGTTCCATCACGCAGTCTGAGTCCTTCAAGCCTTGAATTTGGTTCCACCAGTGGTCCAATGCCAGGTTGAGAGACCCAATGCCAGTTTGAGAGACGAATTTTCATTCCATCACGCAGTTTTGAGTTCTCCAAGCCTTGAATTTGGTTCCACCAGTGGTCCAATGCCAGATTGAGAGACCCAATGCCAGATTGAGAGACGAATTTTCATTCCATCACGCAGTTTTGAGTCCTCCAAGCCTTGAATTTGGTTCCACCAGTGGTCCAATGCCAGATTGAGAGACCCAATGCCAGATTGAGAGACCCAATGCCAGATTGAGAGACCCAATGCCAGATTGAGAGACCCAATGCCAGATTGAGAGACGAATTTTCATTCCATCACGCAGTTTTGAGTCCTCCAAGCCTTGAATTTGGTTCCACCAGTGGTCCAATGCCAGATTGAGAGACCCAATGCCAGATTGAGAGACGAATTTTCATTCCATCACGCAGTTTTGAGTCCTCCAAGCCTTGAATTTGGTTCCACCAGTAGTCCAATGCCAGATTGAGAGAGCCAAAGCCAGTTTGAGAGACCCAATGCCAGTTTGAGAGACGAATTTTCATTCCATCACGCAGTTTTGAGTCCTCCAAGCCTTGAATTTGGTTCCACCAGT
>NW_017100300.1:922993-957199 GCF_001263275.1 Habropoda laboriosa | reverse complement strand
GAATTCGCGTTTTTTCTTTTGATTCTTTCAATTTTTCAATTGCATTACGCATTATTGCAATAATTTCTATCGTTACATTTGTATGTATTCAACGTTTGTTTGTTTTAGTGTCGTGAAATGAATTATATTACACATTTTCTCTATTCACACTGAATTTAAAGATTATAACGATTAAAAATCAAGTTGACCTGTGGTCATTTATCAAGAATAATCATAATAAAGCTGAAATTATTGTGTTAAATAATTTTTTTAATACGAATTAGGAATTTATTCAACGTTTGCTTGTTAGAATAGAACGATAAATTTAGTGTAAATATAGAAAACGTATAATATAATTTATTTCATGGTATTGTAACAAGCAAACGTTGAATAAATTCCTAATTCGTATTAAAAAAATTATTTAACACAATAATTTCAGCTTTATTATGATTATTCTTGATAAATGACCACAGGTCAACTTGATTTTTAATCGTTATAATCTTTAAATTCAGTGTGAATAGAGAAAATGTGTAATATAATTTATTTCATGGTATTGTAACAAGCAAACGTTGAATACATTTTTCATTCGTGTAAGAAGAATTATTTAACACGATAAATTTAGCTGTACTATGGTTATTTTTAATCTACGACCACAGGTCAACCTGATTTTTAATCCCTACGAAATTAATTTAACCACGAGTAAGTAACGAGAACGCTAAAACCTATGTTTCCATTGAAGAATATTGTAAAAACGTATAAATTGTTATATGCAATGTTATAACAAATTGTCGGAAGTATAAATTTTTAATAAAATTGTGAAAATTGATAAATTATACCGTGTTACGATATCGGAAATCTCCCGCGAAAATCTCCCGCGAAAATTTCCCGCCTGACCTAACCGACGATTTTGCTAATGACTTTGGGGAGAGGGTACCGCAGGTATATAAGGACCCGCCGATGTCCCGCGAAATCATTTACCCTTTATACTGGGCCCTAGACACTTCGCGGCGTATTTTGACCTGAAGGTTCTGAGATGTGAATAGAGTGGTCGGGGGCTACTAGCTAGTCTATGTCCACCCTGTACACACTCAGCCTTCTTGTAACACTTGTATACATTAGAATCAATTAGAATTTCTATTACTAATTATTAAACAAATTTTAACAATTACCGGCACTCGCTAGGCACGTAATATCAGACTTTAAATACTCGACTTCGAACTTCGGTTTAGTCATAATTCTATTAATGTTATAATAACGTATAATTTATTAATTTTCACAATTTTATTATTAATTTATACTTCCAAAAATTTGTTAAAACATTACATATTATTATTTATACATTTTTGCAAGTTTCTTTGACAAATAAGTACGTTTCAACGATCTTATTACTTTCTCGTTGTGAAATCAAGTTCGGAGGATTAAAAATCAGGTTGACCCTTGGTCGTAAATTTAAAATAGCCATAGTGAAGGTGAAATTATTATTTTAAATAAATGTTTCTATACGAATTAAGAATCTATTCAACGTTTGTTTGTTGCAATACCGTGAAATAAATTGTATTATATATTTTCTCAGTTTCGACTGAATTTAAAGTTCGTAAGGATTAGAAATCAGGTTGACCCTTGGTCGTAAATTTAAAATAGCCATAGTGAAGGTGAAATTATTATTTTAAATAAATGTTTCTATACGAATTAAGAATCTATTCAACGTTTGTTTGTTGCAATACCGTGAAATAAATTGTATTATATATTTTCTCAGTTTAGACTGAATTTAAAGTTCGTAAGGATTAGAAATCAGGTTGACCTGTGGTCGTAGATTAAAAATAGCCACAGTGAAGGTAAAATTATTACGTTAAATAATTGTATTTATACGAATTAAATATTTATTCAACGTTTATTTGGTGCAATACCGTGAAATAATTTGTATTACACATTTTCTCGGTTTAGACTGAATTTAAAGTTAGTCGTGATTAAAAATCAGGTTGACCTGTGATAATAGATTAAAGATAGCTATAGCGAAGGTAAAATTATTGCGTTAAATAATTCTTTATATACGTATTAAGAATTTATTCAACGTTTATTTCTTGCAATACGATGAAATAAATTGTATTATACATTTTCTCTATTTACATTAAATTTAACGTTCTATTTACATGTTATAACGTACCTGCACCTACGTTCTGGTGTCTCGCGGTATTTTTTCTGTGAACTCTGTGTTTACAAATTATTTCAAACTGAAGTAGTGTTTGCATGCTACGTATAAGTTATAATAACAGATCGACTTCCACACAATGTTTCCATAAAATGTGAACACAAATGTGAATACAAATCAATTTCTCAATAGAACCATATTTTATTTAAATAACGATTGCAAAATAAGTTAAATGTTTCACTTCTTCTTAGAAACTGATCAAATAAAATTATTTACTGAGCTAAAGAACATTGTGAATAAATTAACGAGTTTTACACACTTTTAAAACCAAACAACAGAATACAATTTACAAATTATTTATTGGATCATTCTATAAATTCGCATCGAATTTTATAATTTACCTCAATATTTCCAAGGCACCTTTAAATTTGATAAAAAACGCAAGCGCCTTTTCATTCCACATTTTGGCAAGACCATTATATCGTCGCTGTAATATTTCCATAGATGTTCATTAAATCATTTTTCGCCTTTGACAGGAACTTACAGGATGGCCTAATATTACAACAGAATCTGAAACAAAAATAATATATTCAAAAAATCATTTTTAATCACAGTTTCAAATTCCTCCTCGCAATTCTCTCACAATTTCCCAACACATGAACCGTCGCTCCGTCAAATTTCCAAGGCCTCCACTCGTTCCCGTCGAACGCAAATAAATTTCCCCTTTGATCCCCCGGCCGCCGGGAAAACCGAGCTTTTCTCCCACCTGTAAAACGCGAGAAACCCCTACGGTAGGGTCGAGGAATTTTACGATGACACAAGCCTCCCCGCGATGGGCTGTAGGATGAAAGCCAAGGGGACGAGGTAATTAAGCTTAACGCGCATCGTCTTGCAAGCCACCGCCATTGGATTGACGTCCGCGCGCTCTTTCGCCGTAGGTTTTGCCGCGGCTGCGTTCTGCGGTTTACCGCATGTCCAACACGACCGCCACGGGGTCTGCGCCTCCATTGGCCATAAACCATCATTACGCTAGTATATACAAGCGCATAAGAGGGTCTTCTCTCGCGGATAGATCGCCGCGCGTCTCCTCGCCGGCAGCCAACATTCCACGTGAAATTTCTACTAATATTTCCAGCGAACCGTGGAGCGCCAACCGTCCTCCTGGCGAACAAGATCGGATCGATCGGAAGCGGTTCCCATTAAATCGAACTTAATTTCAGACGGTCTTTGTTTGCAGCTTTAAACGTGAAATTTGTGGATGCTGTTTTGCGCGATGGGATCTTGGATAATGGTTTCTCCTCGAAGGGAGAGATTCGATTAGGTAATGGATACTGGCGAGTTAACCCTTTTCGCACTGAATTACTTTTTCTTTCATTTCGTGTTTTTCTAGGGATCTGAAAAGGATATTACATTGAGAGAAATATTACTGTTAGAGTGAAATTTAACCCTTTCGTTACGACTGGCGTCTGTAGGCGTTTTGAAAATTTCCTCACTTTTGGTGCACTTCCACCTTAATTTGATAAACCGAATTTTAAAGATACGGCCAAAATCAGAAATTTGCAGCCGTGGTTAAAAATTGACCACCTGGTTAAGGAAAACAAATGAAGAAATGAAGATTAAATTATCCAAAATTCAACTCACATCTCCTAATTTCCCCTTAGACCAACTAAATCTCGTGATTCCTTGTCACGAAAACACCCATTTATCGCACAGGTAGCCAAAAGTTAAACTACCTACATCTCCAGAGAAAAGCAACAACAGCAGACCCGCATATCCTCACCCAGCGAAACTTCCTCCCAGAACATCCAAGTAACTCAACGTTACTAGGATACCACGCCGGTATCTTAATTATTCACCAATCTCCCTGAAATTTCTCTCGACCGGTAATCTCGGGAATTATAAATGAAAGTTTCGCCGGTGGTCGATCGTAAAGGGGCGGCGCGATGTTGTTAGAGGTAGCCGGGATAACTTAATCGAGACACGCGACAATTTTCGCTTAATACCGGAGGGAGAGCCGATATCCCTCGATATATATATATACGCGTTCGTAATTATAATAAACCAATTACCAAAGGTGATGAAAGAGAGTGCGAAGGGAAGGTTGGGAAAGGGAGAGACAGGGAGAGAGAGGGTACATTGTAAAAGAAGCAACCCGATAACGGGTGTCGATATCGCGGCTTTCACGCGCGAGGTAATGGCTTTAATAACGTAATCAGTGATAATTTCCAGCTTAATGGTATATATGCGCGCATGTAAAGTCAACGTGATTCCCTCGTGTGAGTCCGGGGCTCTGTTAAAAGGGAGGAACAGCCGATAAAACTGGGACCGTTAAAGATCAACATAATTAAACGGGTATTTATAAGGAGTTCGCGCGTGTCTTGCTATACATACGTATATATACACACACGTGTGTATACGTGTAATGTATGTACATACTTATAACAGCGAAACGAAGCCGATGGAGGCGGTTCTAGGCGGTCAGAAAGGATAATTCCCCCTTCTTCCCCCCCCCCTTCTCTTCTTCTTCTTCTTCTTCTTGCTAGCGTAACACTCGACGTAATAAAACGTGTTTGCCGTAACAGCTCGAACGGGGCTGGCCGACTACTTATCAATTACAATAATGGGACTATTAAATAATAATGGCGGACATGTTAGGTGCAAGAGCAAGCTTTTATGACTGCAACTTTTATAATGGGGTAGGTGTTAGGCGGTGCTTCGGATTTATAGACGATGTAGTACAAACACTATATATCGGCCCTCAGGCCCCAAGAACTGCTCTTCAATCATGTAATACCGCCTTTTCTTCTTCCTTCTACTATATGTATATATTATATTACGTATATATATAGGTATATGTACGCTTGCTTGTTTCCCTGAATCCCGTAACCGGTGATTTTTTACGCTCTCCTTCTTTTTCGTATCGATCAACTTGATCGTGTAAGCCTTATGTGCTATACTGCATATATGTACATAAGTTGAGAGGGGAATAAGTGGATCAAAGAAGAGGGGAGAGAAGAACAACGGGCTCTCGATGAAATTATTTTTCGTCGAGATCGTGGTCGTCGGTTCAGATGGATGAGTAAGAAGACGAAGAAGAAGAAAAAAAAGGAACGGGGGAAGAGTGGACGGTGAGATTGAGAGGAAACGCCAGAGTGAGCTAATTAATTAGGAGCAACGCCCCGATTATTAAAGCGTCAGGACGAGCCTTTCTTTCGTTTACACACACGCACTCTTCACCCTATTCATTTCCACCACGAATACGTATATACATTGGCTTCGTTAAAGAAGCGATTAGCTAACGTTATCCTACCGGCGTTATGACAACCGGTTCCTCTACTGAACGCGATAAAATGAAAAGCGAGGTTAATATCGGTGACGTTAATACAGGGCAGAGTATCAATTACAGGCGAGGATAAATAACGATCGACGGACGTTACTTCGATGAAGCGGGGCCACGATATTCGAGAAATTAGCGGGGGAACGACGAAACAGATTTCTCTGCCCTCGACGTACGATTTTACGAGCCGCCGGAAGATTAAGGAAGGCAGCAGGAGTGAGTAAGTGCGGAGAGAAAAATAAAAGTGACCACGAGTCAATACCGTCGGTGGTGAGCAAGCTGAAGAAAGAACGAATTTAATTCTCGAAACGATTCGATACGCGCCACGATCGACATTGATCCTGGATACCCACCATGAGCGTGTCATTTATTCTATTAACTTTCATACCTCTTTTTCCTTTCCATCTACCTTCGTCTCGTCGCGTCTCTCTCTCTCTCTCTCTCTATTTTTTGCACATTTTTTCTTGCACATCGGTTTCTGTTTTTCAGTTTTGCTTCTTCTCTCCCTCCGTTTTGCCTCGTGGTTGTTCCTTTTTATCGTCACCTCCATTGGGTGGAACAACAGAACAGACGTGGCCGGAGCAGCGAGGCAATTCGGCTTTCGTGTTGCGTCGATTCCACGGCGTTAGGCACGGGAACGGCCTTCTTGGACCGCCTAGCGTGATCCCGAATGCCCACAAAAAAGCGCTCTCTATAACCGTGATACATGCTACAGATTTAATTGGACCGCCGGATACCTGGCCGGTTTTATTCTCTGTTCGTCGCCCGTTCCGTTCCTCGCCCCGTCAATGCCACGAACACGCTCATCCTGGGAACTTCTGCGCGTTTTCCGAGGGGTCGCAAGCTTCACATTCTTCTCCCTCTGTCCTTAGATCACGAATTTGTCCTGCGATGCATTCTGCGCGAGATATCGTTCTGTTTTCTATCTATTATTTATTATAAATATCGTGGAAATTTGGGACATGGATTGGCAATTGATTGGATTCCTACGACAGTCCAACGTGCGAATTGAAACCTTCTACTTATCTCACGCCACTAAAATGTTTAAATTTTTCCTAAAAACCACCACATTGCAGCATCTATCCAGCAATCTCGCGATTTTTCACCCAGAACGCTGCTTAATTAATCAATTAAACGCCAGGATTGTCCTACGCTCGGCGAACCTGAACGAAGAAATTCAATTAAACGCCAACATAATTACCTTCGAAAGTTACCAGAACAAAAGCAACTTCAACTCCGACAATACGACTTCGAATTTCCGTTCCTTTTGTTTGCAGAAACCCACGGGACCTCGTCTCTCCCCTCAGGGATTAGCCTCGCGTCTGCCGGACGTCTAACAGAGCTGTGTATCGCGTAGGCATCCTCCTACGTGTTATCATTCAGCTGGAATTGGCCACGTTGAGCATGCTTGTGGCGCTTATTGTTGTACACCGACTCGACGAACACTTCTTCTTCACCGCTGCGAATATATCTTCTATCGAGGATCAAGAAGAAAATAGAAAAGACTCTCGCAGGTATATACGATCGAACAATGATTCCTCGAGAGTCTCTCTAATAGTAAGTGGACGACGTGTTGATCGGCCACTCGAATTAGATTCAATTGACTTGAGGCAACGGTGACGTTCATAAATCATCGAAGGAAGCGTGGAAAAAGTCGAGCCAATCCACGAAACGTGGCGCGTTTAAATACAGGGGAAATTAATGATTCACCTAATCCAGCCTCGGTATCCAACGCGTCGTGACTTCTTAACGAGACGATTAATTAATCGCTTACATAACCCAGCTCGAAAGTGACCGTCCTCTAACCTCTCTCTTTCTATCTCTCCTCCTTCTTATTTCCTGCTCCGTTCAATTTCGTCACTCCAAGCAGAAAAGACTTGACAAATAGTACACGAAACTTCGTAATACCTTAACCTCTCTATTGACACATCCGCGAGACCAGCCAATATCCATTCTCTTGCTTTCTCCATTTTCTTTCACCGCTGGATCTAGATAATTTGTGATTAATTAGACATTATAAGCGTTATTGATGGGAACAGCGGGGCCAGGGCGACGCGAAACAGTACAAGCAAAGGAGTATACCCCACGCGCGAGACACAAACGAACGAAGAAACGAACGGATGGACGGACAGACGGACGAGCGTTACGGAGATCGGATCAGGAACGGTAGGTGGTCCATCGAGCCTCGCCAGCATCTCCAGCAAGAGAGAGACAGAGAGAGAGAGGGAGAGAGAGAGAGAGAGAGAGAGAGAGAGGAGGACACTGTGGCATCTCCTGCTTCAGGTATCTCCTTCTTCAGCATGTTCGTTTTTCGATCGTCTTCTCTCTTTCTCCCCCAGGTAGACATCCTTTTCTCTGTATCCTTCTGAAACTTCGTGTCCTCCTTACACCATCCTCTTCCCCTCCTCTTCCAAACCTCGTCTCTTCCTCTCCTTTCGATCTTCATCGGTCACGATAATACTCTCCTCTTCTTACCGTTGGTACACACGCCACACGGTGTGTACACGGAACTTCTCCACGTTCACCAACACACACAGAGGCTTGATATTCGAGTGAAGTCGAGACTCGACTACCATCGGCCACGCAGAAAAGAGAGTGCATCTCGCAGAGGGATAGGATGTAAGACAAGAGAGAGAGAGAGAGAGAGAGAGTGCATAAAGGGGGTGATGATCCTTCTGCGAGTTTCTGCGAGTATTACCGATCGAATCTTCGACATCTTTTTCCATCCCTTTCTCTTCTCGGCGCAGACATATCGCGAGGACGAAACGGGGGAGGTTCGTGTCTTATAGAGATCGCCGAGGCGCGACTCGGTCGTTCCTACTCGCGAATCCTTCGAGGAAGAAGGAGGAGGAGGTGGATCTCTTCTTCCTGTTGTACGTGTGTGACCCCGCGGGTCGTTACCTCTCGACCAACCATCCCGGTGGCCCGTTGACGAGACACGACCGCCTCTGGGACGCAACGCGCCGATCAAAAAGACGAGCAGGAGGATCGTCGATGCGCGCCCCACCTCACCTAACCCTTTTGGCCGGAAAGAGAGGCTGCACCGCGATGTTTTCGTGTAATTCGACGTGAAACGACCACCGGTTCGGACAGCTGGTCCGGTGTGTACAGGCGGTTTCAACGGGTGGAGGGGACAAGGCTGGTACGAGAAGAGGACGAGCGTGTTATTATCGAGAGATCGTTTGGACCATGTTTTATGCTCTCGATGACACTGGTTTTGACGGCGCGAGGGGAAGGGATCGGTTATTGCGCGGAGAGACTCGTACGAGGAAGGTGAATTTTCTTTTTAATTTCGGAGCTTTAATGACGTTGGTTTAGCGTCGTAATCTTTGACACGTTTGCTGTTATTAGGAATCGGTAGCACGCTGGGTAGTAGACTTTGGAGCGCATATGCTGCGACGGTGGCCTTTTACTGAGAAATTAGTGAAACGATTTTGATCATTTCTTTTTTATTACTGACTACAGTTTCATGGTTGAATTTGAGGAAAGTGTGGGCGACAATTTTAGTTGAGTGATTACTAAAATATTGCTTGGACAGGGAAAATCTTCGATTATAATTTCAATGGAGAGAACGAGCAAAAAGAATTTTTTAGGATATGTTCATTCAGTATTGAGAAAAAGGAAGCGAAACATAGGTAAGTGTCACTCTTGTTAGGAAGTACAAACTGAAAGCTCTGATTAGAAAAATTTTCTCCTTATTATTGCTGTTATTATCAGTATTGCGAATTAGTGTAGCAAAAACCAAACACAGAGTCAAAGAATGATAAAAAAAAGAAAGTTAATCCATGAAAAAATCAATCGATACAAATCTTCTAAAATGTATCACCATGTAAGTACGTACATTCTTACGAGGATCAAGAGAAATTGTAGGATACTTTACGATCATTTTTGCGCAATTTTTTCAAATATTGCAGAAACGATAAAACGCCAGAGTCACCAATTATACACGCCAGAGTCACCAACACGTCTCTCTCTCTCTCTCTTTTTTTTCATCGAACGACATCCTTTAAGGGGCCACGTTTATTGCGCGTTCGTTAATTTACGCGAAGAGTTAACGTCGTCGATGAACGCAGCGAGGACTGTCGCGATTAATATTTCATACGAAGGATAATTAACGGCGCGATAACGTGGAATCGAATTCGTTTCCACGGCGAATTAATTTCCTCGCGTTATAAAAATTCACTGAATATTACACGGCCTGAGCAAATGCTTATTTACTAACGATAAATAACGAAACCTCTCCGCGGTTATTACGTGTTTTACGCGCTAGAATTAAAATAACCACCGTCCAAAGAACGTATCATTATAACCTACACCATTTTTAGTATTACTCGAGAATCCGTTTATTCCTCGTTTTTTCATCAATTTTCTGATCTTGCATAGTGGTAAGTGTTCTGCTATAAAGTCTCCAAAGTGTCTCCCTTATTTCTGTCTGTTTAACCCTTTCGCATTCACAGACAACGCGTCTGGAGAACCGATTTTTATCGAATCTACAACTTCAGTTTTCTGTAATACGAAAATTATTCACTAAGTGCAGAAACTAAGGGCTCTAGTTCAAAAAATATCTAAAGCTCTAAAAGTAAAGCTCTAAAGATCTGGAGCTCTAGTTCAAAAAATATCGAAAGCTCTAAAAATAAAGCTCTAGTTCAAAAAATATAAGTTAGCATCTCTATCGTCAATTTAAAACAGTCGCATGTCGAACACCATCACAAACTCCATAAACCAATTCGCCCCCATTTAAACAATTGAAGCGTCCACCCAAGGAGCAGATCCTCGCCTTGGAGGATCAGCGACCTTCGCGTCCGTAACTCGGTAATGAAACTCGACCTCGCGGGATGCATCGAGGAATTCCATTGAACGGGAATCCCAGCGATGCGCTCGCCACTTTGAAGAATCGAAGCTTGTCCCGCGGCTATGTCCTCGACCCTGTTTCACGCCATTTTGTCGGTGAGTGTAATCGTTGAAATCGCCGCAAAGTAATCGTTCAACGCGATAATTCGAAATTCTCCACTTCTGTAATTACCACTCGACCTAAGACGTCTAAATAAAAAAAGAAACAAAGCAAAGAAGAGTATAAATGGAAAAAAAAATCAGAATTGAACAAGGACAATGTGTAATTGTTTCGGCGGTCGATTCGAAGCTCCAGATGGAATTGTTCGACAAAGAGTCGCGACAGATGTCCCGACGAGCGACAGACTGTCGGATCAGAGAGTCCGCCGATTAGTATTTATTCCATTCGGCCTGTCCCCCGTATTTATCTCGATTGGTCGGCCGCACGGCTGCTAATACGATAATTCTTATCGGGCGCCTCTCTCTCGAATGGACGAAAATTGGACCCGGAGAGAATCGACGCCGCGCCGCGGCGCGGCAAAATTTCCGCTGCACTGCCGCGCCGCGGTCTCCTTCTTTCTTCCAACGAATCACGATCACGACCCGAGTAATCGAGACCGGTCGAGGTCGTGGTATTACTATTTTTAACGCGAAACCCACCGTGTAAGCGGACACTGGCATTTTGCCGTTTGGACATCGAACGTGAAAGCTATCGTTACCACGGGAGGAAGGGCCGAATTTTCGGATACGAATGAGCCGAGAATGCATCAATTTCAGGCTCGATTTCAGGGGAGAGATTGACCCTTTGACACGCAGAGAGATCGCGATGAAAGTGACGAACATTTGTGTTTTGTGTTAATTTTTGTAATAGCTAATGGTTTGTTTAATAGTGTTTTTTTTTTTTTTTTTAATAAATAGTATGTGGACAATGAAGATTCGTGTTTGGTAGATTTAACAATGTTATCTTCGTCGTGCGGCTATCTGAACGATCTTCCCGACTGAGAACTATTTCAGCTATTTCTTGACTCTCAGTCAACGCATGACTCACAACCCTCTCTGAAAGGGCCACCTGCTGCGAGAGCAAAGTTACGGATTTCAGAATGCGTCTTATCGAGGACTACCCCTTCGTTTGTATCGCTATTTCTTCATAAATCTTGAACGTAGCATCGTTAAGATGCGTAAAGACTCGTTAGAATTACCGTTTAACACTCTAAACAATTTCCTCATAGCTTCGGATAGAAAAAGGAAGGTTATAAAGAAGTGGACAATTTGTATTTTATACTTCCGATAAATCTTCGTACGGTAAGAAAATAAACTTGGTATAATCATAGAGACAAGTAAAACCGCTGTTTCCACCGTTAATTTTGCACGCCACTCTGTAATCTTGCGTGTACTCGCTATCAGCTTGTCGTTCGCGACAATAACGAAACATTACTGTCATCCTGCTTAATTGCTCGTCGCATTAATCAGTACTTGGACGTAGCTATAAAGATCAAGACTCGACCACTGCTTCCTCTTTAGTTTGAAATTGACGATTTTACCGATCGGCTCGCTTGATCTCGACACTGAGACTGAACTGGAAATGTTGTCAGTATCACAAGAAGATCGACACTGGGACACTGAATTTGTAAAAGTCATCAGTATCTCAAAAATATGGACACTGAGACGCTGAATTTAAAAAATCATCAGTATCTGAAAAGGAAATCAAAATCTCGAAATCAGTGTTTCAAAAAAAAAAGAAAAGAAATCAGCATCCCAACTCTAAGATACTGAATCCTTAAAAAAAGAAATAGCACACACTTAAAACTCTCTAAACAAAACATGAAATTTCCCTCCAGATCCCACTTTATTACCAATTTCCCACAGAAACTATGCATTTGCATGAACATCCTCGATCCAGTAATAATCCTTAACCAGCAAATGTCCTGCATAGCTAATTCGGACAATTTCCTCAACTACACGTTGCAACGCTGATTATCAAACTCCTCAACGAGCCAGAGGGAAAACGGTAGATACTTCCAGCAGCGGCCGGATCCGTGTCACACAGGTACACACGCGCGTATCCGCGTGCACCGATCGCGCTCTTGCCTCGTTTTCCACGTGGATGGGCATGAGCATGAATCATCTGGTAGGTGGCTGAGCGTTCACACTCTCTGTTCGAAGGACGAGAAAAGGTGGCCGCTTTCGAGCCTCCGCGTGGAAGCGGCCCGGAGGACAGCTTTCTCATTAGAGACGAGACTACATCCTCGTCTGGATCTCTGGAATTCCGACGGAGATGCGTTACGATTATTGGCCGCCGTTGGCGGGAAGAAAGAAGAAAAGAACGAAGACCACGAGACAAATACGTATACGGGGAAACTGAAAAGAAGGGTTTCGTTCGTTGAAGATTCAACCGAGATGTCGTCGCCTCGGTGGAAACGTCTGTCGCGTGAAAATATCGCGTTTTCACGAGGCTGCGTGAGTCACTTTTATCTTGATTTTGCAAGAGAACGTTTTGCAACACGTTTCGCTGAGTACGATGTGAATGGAGGATAGCGGATGTGAGGTAGACAGAAGTACGAGTACGATGGATTTTGAGGAAAAATTGGAAGTGTTGAATGTTTGAGCAACTTTGTCTGTGACTGTCAGCGTTCAACGTTTGAATGACTCTTCAGACGAATTCTTTAGGCTACTGCTGAAAGAACGTCGCTGCAGAGGTTCTTGAAGTAAGACAGTTAGAGTACTTACAATTAGCATACTTGCTCGAAGAGCATTTTCAGGGATGCTCTTGGGAAAATTAATTCAGTGAATGTTTAAAGAAAATTTGCAAAAGTATAAATTGTCAAATATAGCGTAACAATGTTGGATCTTCGAGAATCTTTGTAATATTAACATTTTGATCTTGAATAATGTCCCTCGTTAGTCTACCGCTGAAGTATCTTCCTCTTTGCGAAGGAGACATTGTTAGCCAAAATGGGGTAGACAAACCACTTTCACGAACTTCTGAATTTCGTCTACGTACTTACCAAAAGTAACCAAAAATAGTCTACCAAATGTTAAAAACCTGCAGAGACAAATATCCTGAATTTCCTGAAATTTAACCTTAGACACTGTGAATCACACTTTTAACCCTTCAAGCTTCAAATTACCTTATATAAAAATTTCAACAAACCAAACTTAGTGTAACTTTTTTTAAAACTATTATCTACCAAATGAAATTGAAGAAAAAATTGCTCAAGCTTTCAAAGGGTTAAAAAGTGTCAAGTTCACTCCGAATAACTCTGAACATCTCTCCCTCGTTAATTCACCGGCGAAGAATCGTCGTCGACTTTCGAGACGTCTGCGAGAAAATATCGCGAGGCATTGTCTGTCCTCGATGGACGTGCCTCGTATCCGAAGAGTAGAATTCACATCGGGGTAGGTGGCACGGTTATTGGCTGCAACAGTGGAGGAAGAAAAAGCGAAGGGAACAAAGAAGGAATCGCGAACGACGAGACGGGGTCCAGGATGAAGAAGGGTCACGCCTGTTGGCACGAGCTGTGCCTCTCCTTTACGCTGGTCTCGGTGTAATTACCCATCCAAGGGAAGTCGTTTCGATCGACTTGTCTTCTCCGCGAGGGTCTTCTATTTCGAGAACAACGTTCCTTCTTCTTTTTTCTTTCTCCACCACGAATTTTCTGCTTTTCTTTTGCGCCGTCGAGAGAGATCCTTGTTCCCTCCCGGCGGAGTCCTCGGGATCGAACAGTTTCACAATCGACTCGATTCCCACCTTCTTCAGTCGCTACGTGACCGTTCAGCTCTCCACAGTCCACTCGGCTGGACAACTACATGTCGTCTGTCTTTAGCCGGCTTCGTGGTAATTACGAGAGGGGGGACGTTGAACCTCTGTCGCGAGGCTACGTGCGCCAAAAGTGCCGATTGTCTTCCTGGATTTACGCGCGACCGCGATCGTTAGTTGATCGCCGGGTAAACTGGACCGATATATCGGTGTTTCTGATAGGATCTAGGGAAGGGAAGTATGTACTATGAGTGGTGTGAACAAAAGGAGTATGGAAAGAATTTATCTTCGCTTTTTGGAATTTTTTTTAGGTAATTACCTAGGTAGACTTCTTCTCTAGCTCAATTTTTGTATTAACCCTTTAACTGCGGCGCACTCTAGCACAGAACCATCAGTATAGACGGCTGTCGTGCATCGTTATGCTCGTTGACCGAAATAAAAAATAAAATAAGGTGTTGCAGTAAGAAAAATGCGAACTTAAAACGTCTTTCGTATATATTGATAAATCCGTGAAAGCGTATAGGTATATACGCCTTTCGTAGTGAAAGGGTTAAAAATGAATGCTTGCAGAGCTCTCTAGAACGACGTTAGTCGACTTGGTTTTTAAAATTTCGAATAAACAAACGAATAGATTTTTCCCCGGCAGCGAGAATCGAAATTGAGAGTCACTGTCGGCAATACAGCACGCTGACCAGCGACGTTGGTAGATCCTTAATGAGGCGTCGATTAGATCGGCCCGATATCGAAAGGATCCAGGGGATCCACGAAGCATCTCGATGACGAATCGTGAAACACGACCTGGAGGATCTCTTTGTGACGCAAAACGACCATGCAAAAAACCCCGACTCCCTCTTTTCTCTCTCCGTCAGAAAAAAAAAAAAAAAGAAAGACCCCTAACTCAAATCTCCGTTTCAACTGTGCCTGGCTAACGAAAAATTTGTCCCTCTCGATCCTATAAAACCTGGCAGCCCACGTATATCGAAATCTTTGATCGTGATTGGTTTGCCTGAAACAAGGACCTGAGAAGAAGAGGATCGGGTTGGTCCAGGATCAAACGTGACAGATCATTAATTGCATTTATTGGAGGCGGCGATCGAGAGATCACTCTCTCCTCTCTCTCCTTCTAGAGGAGTGGCGTGGGTCCACGAAAAGGATCGGAAACGTCGAGGAGGTCGAGCGAGGTCGACAACGGTGAGAAGAAAGACAGAGAGTGTACAAAAGGAAGGAGTCGGATGTGAAAAAGGACGGAGGATTTCGAGAGGCCTCGTCGAATCGACCGGACCCGGTTTTCGTTCGGCAGCTTTTACGAGTCTGATCGCGGCGTTATTAGTAGGACGCTTTGTGGTACCCGTGTTCCCTTGCTTACCGGGGGCCCTCCAACTGCGGTCGAATCTTTCGCGTTTTACAGGTGCACGTTATACGAGAGATAGTCTTTACACGATCATTCGAATAAATTAGACAATGGTGGGTAAGGGAAAAGGGCGACGGTAGGATCAGGGAGAGGGGAGGAGAAAACGGGTTTCACAAGCGGTAGAACCGGCGAGATTGATCTTCGAGTTTCTCTTCATTACGCTCCGCATCCGATTAACGCTGAACGCTCGAGTCTCCTCGAAAACATTACGAAGCATAGGAAACGCGTTAATTCTACCTGAGATGGTAATGAGAATGCATCGAGACGGTGGTGGCTACGTGGTACCGGGGGGAATTAAAGCACGTCGGGATGCAACGATTTTGCCTCCATATTTATGAATCTCTCGGGGTGGAGCGTGCATGTTGCGTGATCGACGAACTGGCGCCATGTTGGTTTTCGCTCGACGAGTTATGTGCATAGTTGGAAGATGCTGTTTCGTTTCGGATACGCCGAGTGTGCTTCGATAGTGGTGTTGAGGAGATGTGAAAGTTTATTAACCCTTTTGCAACTCGATTTCTTTTAGAAGAAAAATTAATTTTTACGGAGAGATTGGCTGATGACAATGTATAGCAAATTATTGTGTCACTGTTAGAAGGTTAAATCTGTGACGAGTGTTTCTTAAAGCAAAATGTACAACAAGTCTCTCTGCATATAATTGTACGCTTGTCGTCAACGAACAATACAAAAGAAGAGTAAATTGAAAACTTGGTGTCGATTCTTCACACCTACACTACCGGCCAAAAGATTGGAATCACTGAGCATTGCAATTTACACAAAAATTTCTAGAAAAAAGTCAGCTACTTTCGAATCAATTCATATGAGATAAATTGATAAATGTAGAATTGAGATAAACTTCAAATTTACAAAAAATTAGCAGCAGATTT
Organism: Habropoda laboriosa; assembly: GCF_001263275.1. Classification (NCBI taxonomy): domain Eukaryota; kingdom Metazoa; phylum Arthropoda; class Insecta; order Hymenoptera; family Apidae; genus Habropoda; species Habropoda laboriosa. The sequence continues at coordinate 940,852 of NW_017100300.1, read as the reverse complement.
AATATTGATGAAAAGTGGGAGGTGATTCCAAACTTTTGGCCGGTAGTGTATATCCACTAAGCGAAATAATATCTATCCACAAAAGAATACGACAAAACAGTAAACTTCGCCGTTTCACTCTCGGTGACTCACTGGTACCGCAAATAAAACTTCCCGAAGAAACAACCTGAAGACCGTTTAACAACAAACTTTCTTCAGAAAAACAAGCCTACGAGAAGAAGCGTTTAAGCGAGAATCGGTGACAAAAACAGCAGAAAAACACAGAAAGAAAAGATAACAAAGTACAACTGCTGGTCGTTTGTGTTCCCTTCGCTGGTCCGATTTCATTCGATCGCGGTTACTGTTATTGACATAACAGATGGACACGGTCACGGGAAGTCGAGAGCGGCGTTCGATTCGATTTCGAGGGCAAATCGATGGCCGGACTGGAAGATTGCCCCCCGAAGTAACGGGAACCCACTCGTCAATACTCGGCAACCGTTCGTTTCATCGATGGCGGAGTAATTGGCGTCGTAAAGAAGCTCGCGCGAAACGCGCTTCGAAAAAGGCGCTCCCGATGAAGACAAGAGAGAGAGAGAGGGGAAAATGTGCGTGTCGCGATAAAACAGCGCGATCTTTCTCGATGTCCTCGTGTTACGTGGATTAGCCGACAGGAAGAAACGGCCCGGATTTCGATCGACGAGTTCTCACGAGGCGAGACGAGGTTTCGATGGAAGCTGCTGGCACGTCGACCAGAGGAACGATCGGAACGGGCGTAAAACACTGCAGCAAGAACGTAGCCAGGGAATTATAACTGTTTTGAAAATCGTAATTTCCGCTGAATATTGGCTGGACGAGAGAAGAAGAGGAAGAGAAGAATAGGTTTTTATTTCGGGGGCATTATTGCTTGGGAAAGTGTATTGTGTTTGGTATTATTGTTGTAGATGCGTGGAAGATTTTGTGGGAAGTTTAGCCTCGGTTGGAGATTGGAGAAGGTTGCTTTTTATTTAATTTCAGATTTCAGAGTTATCTCGAATATGACTTATTCGATTTTTCAGGTAGGGGAAGATTGTCGAATCTTGCTGCTTTAGATTAGATGTGTGCATTGAATTTGGTATCTGAAGGATCTGTTGGACTTTTACCAGGAACAAAGGAATTTGTTATCATTTTTTTAAGTATCGATCATTCAAGTGACGAGATATTTCGTCTTCCTCCATTAACGAATTTATTGTGTGCTTGAGTAACCCTTTATCAAGAACAAACGAATTTGTCACCCCAGATATCATCATTCAAATGTCAAAAGTCAAAAGTCGCTTCGCCTTCATCCATTAAAGAAGTACTACTTGAAACAGCTAATTATTACGTGCTCAAAAATTTGTTACAAGTTTCCTAAATATCGATCATTCGAATGAGAAATTAATTCATCCTCCGTTAACACGTTAACGAATCAGTACTTCCAACACACCACTTTTACGTTCTCCAAATTTCACCCTAAATACTTGCACACAAATTCCCCGATTCATACTTCTCCGTATCACGAAACGAGCCTCGACATTTCCAAACCATAGCAACCACCGAGCCAATGACCCGCGCATCTCGATACTCTCAAGCGTGGCTCATTACCCCCACTCTCTAACCAAACATTCGAACCTCGTCAAAAGGAGTAAAACAGCGAAACGAAAATAAATAAAAGAGAGAGAGAGAGAGAAAAGAAAGAGGAAGAAAAACGTGGCAGAACGAAGAAGATCCCCCGGTATCCCCGTGGTAATATTACTCACGGAGCCCCAGTGGAAAAGGTGTTTTAAATAAACGTTCGGGGCAGCGTATCGGATACACCTCTACCTGTACCAACCTGTACCTACCTGTCTGACTGGCCGACGTTCGGGGCCCGAAGAGAGGCAAACGTACGCTCGGTATCTGCGCTAGAATCGTAAAGGCACGAGTTTTACGAGCCGTCCCGTGAAATTAATACACGTGTCTCGCATTCTCTCGAATTCGGTGCCGATTATGTAGCCAAGCAAGTCCTCTAACCCTTCGTCTCCTTCGCCCTCCATCCTCGTGAGAGACGATTCCCCTTGAGCTTTTATTTATTTTCCAGTTTCGGGTTACCTACTCTCCTCCTCTCTCTCTCTCTCCCTCTTTCTTCCACCCTTGTTGTACCGTAACCACCGCAGTCCTCTTTGCTAATTGATCGCTGGCTAATCCGAAATGCAACAGCGTCCCTCGACTGGGCTCATTACCGTAATGAACAATAAAAGAGGACCGTGCCGCGTAATGAGCCACGTCTCGCTGTCCTCTGGCTGTTCGGCCACAACGGCCTTTCGAAGAGGAACACAGTCGACAGTGGTGAAGGAGAGGGTGGAACGGGGCCACCGATTGTAGAGGAGGCGACTTCCACGTCGACCGACTGAATAAATGAGCCGCTGATGTGGGTTCCTTGCCACTGTGTCCGAGGGACAAGCTTCTCTCACTCTCTTATCGTAAGTTACGTTTTCACTTTGGATATGGATTCCTGTGATTCGGTGGGTATTTCGTTTTGATACGAAGACACACTGGATGAATCGTTTAACGTGATCATCTTAGGTTGATCTATTGTTAGTGGACACGATACACTGGCTTTTATTTTGCGTCGGATAATGTGGCTCGAGGAGGCCTTCTTTCTAAATTTTCAAAGCCACCTTTAATTCTTCGTACATAAACTTTAGGTTTGTTTACGGTCTGGAGACGCGAGACGTCGCACAGTATTTGAAAACAGACGTCTGAACGCGTAGAAGTGTATTTCATCGCTGCTGTTGTGATTGTGGTTCGAAGAGACCTTTTTTTCCAAATTCCTTATAGATAAACCTTAGGTTTGCTTACCGTCCAGAGATTTCAAACGTCGCACGGTGCTTCAAAATAGCTGTCTAACAGCGCAGAACTCTATTTCGTCTTAAAAGTGTGTAGATCTGTGCGAAACACAGCGTGTATTTAAATAAAAAGAAACTAAGAAAATGAAATGACATATGAGTGAATCGATCAGAGACCAGCAAAAACGAAACAGAGTACGAAACCGAAACCTTCTTCACCAACAATTTCTCTCTCCACTTGTATTATTCTTCCTCGCGAAACTTCGCCAGATGATAACTTGCAACAAGTTTGTCGAAAGGCAAGCGTATAATTCACACGATAATTCGACGAATGATAATTCACACTGCATACATCCACCTCACTCGGTACGCATTCTTACACGTGTCGATATCAATAATCCATCCTTATCCGAGAAGAGACAGAAGACCACTTCCCCACCAGGACTCCTATTTACGAAGAAGTTCGACGCGAAATTTTATCGCGATCGTGTCACGTTACTCACGATACACTGTTTATCTCCGTGGACAGGGGACATTAAGGTAATTAGAAAGTATGACGGAAACGGCGATAATACTAAGACGTAACGAGCGTTCTTCGTTACGAGAAAGCTGTACACAGCTCGTAATAACCAGCTAATGATAATTCGTATAATTTGCACGTTTATTACTAACGGGCAATTATGAATATTATGTGTGCACCAGGATATCCGTAATTTATGTACGATACCGTTTTCGAAGCGAACCTCTTCAACGAAGAGGAGGAGGAAGAAGAGGAAGAGAAAGGTATTTTTACGTAACGAGCTCGATTACAGAGGATCGAGAGCGTGCAGTTCTACTCGATCGTTTCGTTAATTTTCGATCGTCGATCGTTTCATATCTCGAGCATAAACTCGACACGACGATAGGGAAAGGGTATCGCGGAGATTTTCTACGCTATCGTAAGCCACCCAATAGAGTTTTATTGCCGTCAGATCGAGAACAGATAAAACAGTTTCCGAACCCTTTGTTAATCTCGTTCACCGATGATTTTGTAATAAGAACGATCGTAGGCGTAACCGAGCCGATCGATGCCCGTAATTGTCTGGGACGAGGAATGTTCTGCCGGTTGTTCCAACTTTTTTTCAAGCATGGACCGATGTTGAAATTGATTTCAACGTACGATTCGTCGTGATCGATGTGAATCCTCGTACTACGAACGTTTCATTGAGAATACAGGCAGAGAAAATTGTGGAGATCCTACTGATAAATCCTACGCGAAATTTTGAGCGATGTTGTCTAGTAAAGTTACGAATTACGGTAAAAAAAATTTATATTTCACAAGTATTTTTTTAATAATTTGGTCATTTTTGAAAGAAGGGATACACAACCGTACGTTATAGTTGTGACAATAATGTCTCGTCCCTTTTTAACTTTTTTTGTTAAGAGTCACTCTTGAGTTAAACAGTTAAATATTTGACGCTTTGCTCGAGCCTCTCAAGGGATAATGCGTCGAAGGGTTGGCACAATATGAGAATTAGTTGGGTACTCATTTTTGAGAGGGAGAGAATTGTATTACAGTGACGTTGTGTCGTGGAGAAAATGAGAGCGGTATTAGCAAACTTGTCGAACGCGCGGAAGCGTTTCGTAAGTCTTGTAATATGTGCCATGAGACGTCACAATGCGCCTGCGATAAAGCGTATGTCAACGAGTGTAACAGTGGATGTCGAAATCTGCATCGTAAAGCCGCGTTTCCACAGAGAAAATTGCACAATATTTTAATTGAACAATACGTAATTAATCGAGAAAATGTAGTATATATTGATAAAAATTGCAGAAAATATACATATTTGTGGGAGATTGCATAATTTGTAGAGTTTTGGAGTTAATCGTAGGATATCACGTGAATTTTTATAAGTTTCTTCAGGTTTGGGATTAAAAAGAGAGAAGCTGATAGCGTGATAGATCAAGGAGGATCTTTCGGACGTTTCACGCGACTTCCGTGCCGTTTATTGCAACAATGTAAACAAACCTTAAAGAGTCTCCCGCGAAGACAATGGCGAGACATGATTCAGAGAATGCAAAGTACCCACACGCGGTTTTCCTCAAAGAGAGATTAAAATAGCGGGTGGCGCAACGAATTATCAGATGCGTCTAGCTGGCTTCCGTCTTTTCTACGCGATTAATTCCCAAGATTTAATAAATCTGTGGGATATAAATAGCCTGCGATCACAGGAAGTCAGATAAGAACGGGAGCAATTTTCGTGAAACAGTAGAAAACGCGAGATTCTATTAGGCCGTGTGACGTAAAATGTCGGATTTCTCGGATCTTTTTAGTTAGCGGATTCAGCGGTGTTCGATCGAGTCAAGACAACAGCAACGACGGCTGACAGAAAATCAACAGCGAACAAAAAGTCAACAGTGGACAAAAAGTGAACCGCGGTGGGCAAAAAATCAACCACGGCGGACAAAAAGCGAACCGCTGTGCACAAATAGTCAACGGTGGCGGACAAAAAGCGAACCACAGCGCACAAAAAATCAACCGCGGCGGACAGAAAGTCAACGGTGGACAAAAAATCGATCGCTGTGAACGAAATCGCTCTGAGCGAAAAGTGAACCGCGGCGGAGAAAAAGTCAACAGTGGGCAAAAGGTGAACCGCAGCGAACAAAAAATCGATCGCTGTGAACCGCGGCGGAGAAAAAATCACCAGCGGACAAAGAGTGAACCGCGGCAGAGAAAAAGTCAACGGCGGAGAAAACGTCGACGACGGCGGAACCAGCAGTTCCTCGACATTTTTCAACATTCAAGATGGTATCTGGGGATTCCCGCTGGGCTTCCATGATGAATCGATCCCATATGCCCCTGTCTCAACCCCCATTGCTATTTCACTCGTTTGTTCGCTGAAAATTCAACGTGGAACAACGATACGAACACCGGAGGTGCCTGTTTTAGAATTGTTCGGTTAACCGACGACGAATCCGGAATTTGGAAGCGGGTCACCGTGTCTTGGACTACCATTTACGGAGACCAGATGCCGATGAGAGATTGACTGATCGATGGATGACATGTCGGAAGATATCGGAGCTAGATAACGCTGGAATGGCGTACGGGTTGCGAGTGCAACGGTTCTGAACAACCATTCAGAGATTGGTGAATGATTAATGAGTAAAGGGAACGAGGGAGTCTGCGAAGTTTTCGAGAGATTGAATAGCCGAGGAACGTATTTAAAAACACAGAAAAAGAAAATAGTAGAAAACAACATTAAAATGTTATAAAAATTAATTTATCTCTTCTTCCCCCTTCTTTCTGCTTCTTTTAGAATAAACCAATGTCTCCCTTTCTAAAATTGTCAAATCTCATAAAAACAAAATTCCTCAGAACAACATACAAGAATAAAATAATATTCGTTGTAAATGATCTACTAGATCACCCAATCAATTACCAATTTGTCGCTAATCGTATAATCTCACCGACGTCGGAAAAAAATCCTAGTCGATTAATTAGGCAACGGTGAAAGAGACAGGTGGTGAACGAAGGGGGAGAGACGGTCGCAAATCAGGTATGAAAGAGAATCTCGAACGACGGATCTACACGGTGGGGACGTTCCTCGAGGAACGTTCGTTTTAAAAATCGGAGAAGAGGTTCACGCATGATCGAGCCCGTTAATGGCGCGTTAATGGCCGCGTTTCTTCCACTTCTAAATTATATCAGCGACCGAGAGTCACGATTGCGTTGCGTTCTATCGCCGCGACGGTGGTCCACGATCCCCTTCGAGCACGTGAGACGGCGTGACACGATGAATTTGTCACGGGTTTGGGTCACGCTACGTGCCTCAGACTACTTGCTACGTCTTTTTTCACCGTCGAGGCTCTCTCTCTCTCTCTCTCTCTTCTCACCTCGACTGCCCACCGCGAGCACGTGCGAGAAATTTCTCAAATCCAGCCACTTTTCGTTTTTTTCACACCGCCTGTGACTCCGTGGAAAATACGTCGCTGAAATCCTCCGATGAAACGTCTGTGACGTTGGAAACGGGTCTGATTCGACGACACCGTGAACCGACGGTTGTACGAGGAAATTCCACTGATGACGAGTTTTTTCCGTCGTAGACAATCTCTTAGTTGTTTCTTACGCCTCTCCGAGGATCGTCTTACAAGGGAACATCACGATGTGATAATCACCTGTTTCGTTGAAACTTTGGCGTATTATAGTTGTCCTGAAAAAAATAATCACACGTGTTTTTTTATGTCACCAATTGTCTACAGTGAAGGGGTGAAAATCGCCCTGACAGAATGAAATATCGCTCTGAATATCTCGAAAATTATTAGAGATATAAGAATAGTGCAAATTAACAAATTTTCTCTACTTTTCAACGTCAAATTTGCAAAATTAAAAATACTAAAAAATTTCGATCAAATACGTGTACTACCCTTATCTTTGAGAGCGATTTTTACCCTTCAATGTGAACGATTTCGAACAAAAAGAAATACGTGTCAAATATTTTTTCGAGAAGTACAATAAACCCAAAGTTTCACCGATATCGGTTATAATCACTTCGGGATGTTCCCTTGTTAGCTACAGGCAGAGCGGTAAATAATTCCCACCGATCGGATCTTTCGTTCGTTTACCGAAATCAGAATGAGAAATCGCAGATCACACGGGCAGGATATTGAACATCGAATAGGACGTAGTCCCCCAGTACTTAATGAGCCGTGGAATCATCCAGACACGATACCATTTCCTACTTTTGACCGGCAATTAACAGTTCCTGCCAACCGTGGTGCTTGCTCCCGTCGCGTCTTCCGCTACCGAGCACTAAATTCCAATCACCGATGCTAAGGAGCAATGCGCGCGCTCAACTCCGCGCTATTAATTCGATATTTAAATGCCAGTTTCAGTCAAGTCGGTTACAGAAGGCGACGCACAATTTGCTCCTGTTACATTCCATATTCCCGTGAACACTCGTAAACGACGATCAACCGACCGCGAAACTCTTTCATCCAAAGGGGGACACTGTACCTACCTAACTCGCGGGTAGCTCTCCCCGGGTTTCCTCGATATTTCACGCGCTAATAGCGACACCGCCTCGAGACACACATAGTGTCTTTACCATCGCGTTCAAAGTCTCAATGGTACAACGCTGTGTATCGTATTATCGCCGCGTTTATCGCGATACCGTGTAACGTTAACTCGCCGGTACAACCGTGTGCAATTATTCGAACGAACCGCAGAGAGACACGACGTCGACTAATGGGAACGGGAAATTGCAGATGCGTTTATTCCGCGAGTCGTAGAGAAACCGAGCTAACACACACAGGCACACGCGTTCTCTAAACCGATCGTAGGGTTCGAAAGAAGCGTTAAATCAAAGAGAAGCTCGGCTAGAAGAATCGCGTCACGGTTTGCGGACCACGATGAACGTTTCGATCATCGTTTCTCTAACTTCTTCGGAAGCGACGACGTGAAGCTCGAACTCGTGCCAGAAGAGAGAGAGAAAGAGAGAGAGAATTGGATATCGTTCGTTATTGAAGAAAGAAAGAAAGAAACGGAGTGGACATCGAGAGATGATGGAAGGTTGGATACAAAGGAGAATCAGACGCGAGCAAGTGCATGCGCGAATCCGCGTCTAATCACAAGTTTAACGCTTTTTACCCAGGCTCTTTCGCCGGGCGTCGATCGTTTTCCCACAGTCAGCACGCCTGAGCTACAAGCTAGAAGATCGCCGCGACTCTTATCGCTTTTTCGTTCACTGCCTTCTTCTTCTTCTTCTTCTTATTCTTCTTCGAGTGTGTCTACGACCAGACGTCGATCGTTCCACTTTACGCGATTTCGCGGCAAACCACCGAAACACTGTTGTTTATGGAGAGAGAGAGAGAGGTAGCTGGAGGATCGTGCGGTTTCCGTTGAACGACCGAAATTTATAGGCTACTCGTGGTGGTCGATCGATCGTCTCGCGTGTTCGATGAAAAATGGGTCGTCTGCTCGATCAATGACCTGGTTACTGGCGAGTTTCGTTTAGTAGAAAATTATCTTTCGATTGATTTAGGAATGTGATGGTATTAGGTCGTCCCATAAGTTCCTGCCGGAAGTGGCAAAGTTTTTAACGAAGAATCGATGAAGTTTTATCGCGAAGATATGACTGTATTAAAAAGGAGGGAAAAAGTAGAACGAAATTCTTACATTATTAAGAAGATTCAATTGTAGGCTGTTTTTCTGAGATATCACTGAAAACCAACATAGGAAACATTTAACTGAAAACTACCATGTTACTCAATATCCTGTAGACAGGAGCATAATTACGTTACAGCTGGAACAAGTTGTACCGTATCTTTCACTTCACACCCTTCATTCTATCAATTAAAATGAAACGCGGTCGTGTGTAATCGAAACCATCGATTAAACTGTAGCACACTTGAGACGGACAACAATTAGATCGAAGACAAGAATCAATTAATACAACTGGTCTATCGGTAGCGAAACTTCTCTTCTCGAATATATACACTACCGGCCAAAAGTTTGGAATCACTTCCCCCCTTTTCGTCAATATTAAATCTGCTGTTAATTTTTTATAGATTTCAAGTTTATCTCAATTCAACTTTTACCAATGTATCTCATGTCAATTGGTTCGAACGATAAAAAATTCTCATAGTCGCTGACCTTTTTCTGGAAATTTTTGTGTAAATTGCAATGCTCGGTGATTCCAAACTTTTGGCCGGTAGTGTAGGTACACAGAACGCGTCAAACGTCACGTACCCGGTAATTATCAGCGTCATGCCCGTTCCGATCGCCCGAGATTATCCTCGTTATCGTCGATAACGTGTAATTAAGTAAGAAAGTCGTTGTTCCCGGTATCGAATGGAGAAAAATCGATCGAGTTCGCGGTCACTAGAGTCAACGATCGCGTTATTATCGGGCATGATCGCAAACAATCGATGCTTTTTCATCGTGACTCGCCTATTTCTTGCTCGCATTCATTCCTCCGCATGATCGATCCTGCGCCACCTCGATTTTATCGAACGCGTGGAAACGAATACTCGAAGCAACGACCTGTTTTCTATTACACAGGGTGAGTCTGGTAACTGGGCCGAACTGTGACTATGCTCCTGTTGAAGGTGGAAGAAATACGTAGAGGAAGAATTTTTCATTGCTTAACAAGCTTCGCTATCGCGAAGTGCGATTTTTTAGGGAACTGCATCGGTGGAGATGCATTTGTTTTTTGAACGGAACCCTGCGATTCTTTTGCGTGAATTGATACTTGGTGTCATTCTGAGTGAAAAAGTATTAAGGTGAAATTATGAGAAGCTCGATACTTTTCGAAATATTTAACTTTCTTTCGAATATATGCGATAAATACTCAAACTGCGGATTTTTATGCATTTATGGGAAATTTGAAGACGCAAAATTGCACAGAATGCACGTAATATGAAAAAATATCAAAATTATAGTGCTTTTTATAATACCTAGTAGGTGAAATAATTTTCTGCCCAGGTTCTACTTTTTTTACTATACTCTCAAAAATATAAATTTGCATAAAAATCATACCGTCTAATCATTACATTCTAAACATTTCCTCACGCGTTCCCTTATATTTTTCATTACACTGTTCACATGGAAAAACTTCCGACATAAGTTTCTAACTTCTCATCTGGCATAAATTATTTCAAAGGCGACCAAACAGAATTAAACCAAAATTCGCTAAACGAGCTAAAAGCCACTCCAGACATCGATTTTCCAGCGATGCTATAAAGATTGCAAAAACCTCTGGCCTAAGCGTATTTCAACCAATGAAGAATCCTTCGAAGGCGGTCATACAAAATAAATAGATTAATTGCTGAATAAATTAATAATTCCTATTTCATTCGATTTGTCCCGGAACTTTTTGCACAGAGTAGAATTCATTGGAGATCCACTGGCTGTTAAATAGGCACGTTAAGGATCTAGGGTTCCACGAAGATCCACGGCCACGGAGGATAGCCGCGTCTAAATCGTAGGATACGGCGGCTGAAATTTTATGCGATCGCGTGATCGCGCCTCCTCCACGTTTTCACGAGTCCCGACTCGGATGCAACGGAACGGCTGGCTTCCTTATCGCCATTAGAATTACCATTTCGCGCGCGCGTTACCCGGAGAGCCTCGTTCCCGTAATTTTTAGCAGCGTGCCAGACATATCTTCCCGTCTGTGCTGAATTTTTACCACGATTTTCGAATATTTCGTTCATATTCGGAATGTCAGACAAGTGTACGCCAGCGTTCGCCAAGTATCTCCTCGCCTAATTCCTCTCTCACTTCGTAAGAGTTTCGAATGTTCTAAATTTTTATTGTATAACGTGTGAGAAATTATGGAGTTGCAGGTAAAACTGAATTTTCTGAAATTTGGAAATTTGTGTCTGTTATATTTTTACGTGAACTTTCTCCCCCTACAAAATCTCTGTCACGAAATTACCTTCCTTTCTGATTCCTTACAATTTCAGAAATGAAGTCGAGAAAGTAACCAACCTTCTCTCAAAATCTCTGCAACGAAATTACATTCCCTCCTTCTTTCTTGGAATTTTGAAGATAAAAGAAATTGCAAATAATTGCAAATAGATGAGAAAGTAACCTGCTTAAACAGAAACTCGAAAAAAAGCTTTCGTTCGAATCTCTTTACCAAAAGTTACTTCTCGTATAACAGATATTTTAGCAAATTCAACACGGGAGAATAATCAGCTTTTTGCCAAAGGTGTTTCCCACCTAATAAAGGATGTACTTACGATGGCGGACGAGAAAGCACGAGTGGCCAAAGACAGCAGCAACAGGGGAACAGTCGGAAGTTAAAGAGCCCCGACGCAATCATTCTCCATGGTTCTTAAGTATTACCGACACGGAAAAAGTTCTCATACCGACCACCGTATCATGTTTATAGACACCGGGCCAGGTGAACGTATTGTAGTCAAGTACACGTTGCGGAGGACCACGGGCTGTATAACACATAAAACGGGCGCATAAACGAGATGCTATCGGACGTTGGAGGAGGTTCCGCGTAATCTATCCAATTATCGTTCGATCAGAGCTGTATCCGTGGTTGTCGGGACCCTCAGCCACTGGTAGATACTTGGCTGGCTGGAGGAGAGCATCGGGTATTTGTAACTAGGGTGGTTTTCATCCCAACGACATCTCAACCAACCCTAAAATACCATTAGAAATTATTGCTAATTATAAAATGACAAGCATGGAACGTGCGATTTTTTTTTTGTAAACCAAATTTTATACTTCTTTGATTGTTGTATTTTTTGTTTAGATGAAAGAAGGAAGAAACGAGAGAATATGCACTTTAGAGCAAGGCTAAGAGAACACTTGACCACTTACGGCGAACATCGACGATTACTGATTACTCAAGTTCAATCTCAAGTAGTTTCTAGTGGGGCAACGCGAGTTAGAGCTAATCAAAGCGGAAGCACACGAGCTGGACCGAGCTAGTATAGACGCGTTGAAGATGTTCGAAGCAGGGACCACGTGAATTTTAAATGATCCGAGCGAGGCTCTCTGGAAAAATGAAGAAATGTACATTCTGTGTAAGCCACTTAGCCTTCTGCCTACAGGAAGCCTTCGTTTCTCTTGTATCAGAGTACTGCCAAGCGAAGTAAGTATGTATACAAGAATATGAGCTACTGGTGTTCTCTTCTAACAGCAAGGGGCGTCCACATTGTCTGCGAATCTCCCTGTTGAAAGCGTTAGAAAGGGTTCGCCATTGATAATGAATTTTTTCTGAATTTTTATGACATTCTGGGGATTTGGAATTCTTACTTTTCGTCTGCATTGGTTCAAAGTCTCAAAGCACAGAAATCTCTGAAGGATAGGGGGAATTTAAAGTTGCTAAGCTGAGCCTCTTTGATTGAACATGTTACTTACACAAATGTACTAACTCAGAGTTAATAACGAAAGCTTGAAAACTCTCGAAAGGCATTGATCAACCTCCTCAACCCTTTCGTATATCCATTATCCACTAATTACAACTCAATGTTGTTCATTGAACGCTTCAAACGAAATATCCCTCGTCCACATCGAGCCTATAACTTTCACACAGCATTCCGTGCCGCAGCAATAAATGCTCGACCATTAAAAATACAATATCCCACACACAGCATAGTTAAACAATTCAACAAAGAGACGTCTCACCGAAAGCGTCAAAGTATCCAATACACCTCCTTCGAAGAACGAACCGAGTAAAAATCAGTTCAGTTCGTCCATGTACCTCGTGTTAAAATCGTTCCACTCAACGCGTCCATTCTTTGTCCAACGTTATCATCGATTTATTAGCCATCAGAACATGGAACCACTGGCTTCTTCATCCTGGGCCCCGATTCACGGTGCTCTTCGGCAGGGTGGGGTCACCGAAGGTTGCGCAACTCGTGGCTATTGCGCGGCGGTGCCTGCCTTCCACACGATTGCCACTTTAAGTGCGCCATAATGGCAGTGGGCTCGCTAAGAAGAACGCGATCTTAAGAAACGGCTCACGGTGCCTCAGCAGGGCTCGTTCACCGTCTCTGTTACACGCGTTCAACGGTGAATCTCTCTGTCTCGATCGCTCAGGGCCCCGCGGATGCGGATCGCCGTTGGGCCTTTCACTGGGGCCTGCGGGCTACGGGTCGCGACCTCAACGTGGTCCACTCCCTCTTCCCTTCCCCCCGTCTCTTCCTTCTCCTCTTACCTCCTTCACAACCATTCCCTCTCTCGCTCGCTCTTACCGCTCACTCACCGTATCTCCTCTCCTTTCCTTTTTCTCCAAACATTTTTACCCCCCTTCTCTCTTACCTTTGTGCTTTACCTAACCCGGCACCCTTTGCCTACTACTACCACTCGCGATCTTCTCTCCTCGGGCTTCTCTCCGTGCAACGTCTCGCCTCCTACTCGACGTCTGTCGGTATATCCCCGTGGCCGTCTATTCTTAGTCACTCTCGTTAGGAGAACCGACGACGGTGACCAATGGGAGTTCCCAATGGGCTTTAAGCTTGCTTGCTTCCCTTCCTCCACGGTTACGTTGAAGAGTTTAGGTGGATAGATGCATCTTCACGGCAGCTAGGATAGATTTGGGTTATCGGTATACGGTGGATGTTCGATCGCAGGTTGACGTCGCGGGTAGGAACGGGTTCCTGGGAACACGATCGACGTGTGTGAGAGATTCGATGGTCGTGAGGTTGGTTGGAGAGAATGGTGGCCGTGTACCTACGGTTCGCGACGTTCCCGCGGAGCAGAAGAAGAAGCGACTGTGCCCTGATTTTCGCGAGCGCGAGCGAGCATACATCGAGAGGAGTAATCACGAGGTGAACGTGTATATGCGCGAGCAGCTGGTAGGTAAGAAGGTTTAGAAGAGAGAGAGAGAGAGAAAGGAGTCTCTCGTTCGTTTCACCTATCCGCCAAGCAAGCCACTTAATTTCCCGTGACTACGATTAACCTGTGTTCCACTTCCATTTAGTAACCGGAATTTAATCGCAACCGGGCATCGATCGACGCACGGGATTACGCGAATTTCTCCGCTACCGGCTCCGTTCCTCCGCGCGTAGAGAAGTAGCCTATGCCTCGTTAGGGAATTCATTCGAGATGGTAATTAACTCCTCGAGAGAATTGAAGGTACTTCGCCTGACAAGAATTGCTGTTCCATTTTTATCGCTGCCTTTAGTGTCTTTGTAATTGTGGAATTTATCAGGGTAGAGGGTGTAATTAAAATTTTCTGATAATCACACAATGCCACAAGATAACATTTAATCTAATTTTTTTCACTGCTGAATGTGCCCTAAGTCATATATTTTCCAACTCGAGATATTTAGACATTGTCACTACATTTTTCAATCTCTTCAATTTGTAACAGTTTTGTAAAATTAATTCCACAAGCAACGCAAAATAAATGAAAAATCAATTTTTTAAACACTTCTTCCTCAGTATACACTACACCTTTCGAATACGTCTGGCTAATCGATGAACACATCGTCGATTAACCGCTCCGTTATGCTCGCACGATGAGGTTGAAAACTCACCCGGAGACGGGTTTCATAGCCGTTCCCGACCGCAATTTGTTCAAATAATTCTAACGCATCGGATATATTAATTTCAGCGCAGCTGGTAGGGTTACCGCGGTAATTTTCAAATTACAAGTTGCCCGCAGGCCAAGTTACAGGCTGGTGGAGCGGCTGGTGGAGGCACCGGCCTTTAAGACATTGTCTAAATAATAGTCTAATGGATAAGGTATTTCCAAGGGGCGAGCCTCTGGCTTCCAGGACTTCGCCTGGCCATTGTGGTTGCTCTCTCTACCAACGATAGTCTATATTCCCTTACGACTAGTTTCATTCCCCTTTAAAGTGTTTTAGAGGTTCTAGAAGTGGGTGCTCGGCCGTTTTCTCCGGCAAACTGCCTCGTCTCTCTGGATCCTTCTTCGCTGCACTTGGGCCGTATAGCAGCGGGGAACGATCGTTGCTAACCCGGTTCTCGAGGATTCATCCCGTGTGTCTCGTGCCGACGTGCCTCGCTCTCTTATGGTTCCTGGTAACGATCTTTTCCGATAGCTTTACACGATTTAAATGCGAGCTGCACGTGCACACACTGCTCCTATTCTGCCGCATCATTTTACCGTGAACGTATTGTATTAGGTGTGCAAATTGATTCCGGTGCCTTTAGATTTATACCCGTCCGTAAGTATTTTAAATTTTGGATTTTTTTTTCATTTTTTCGAATCGACGATGGAGATAACTCGAGTGTCTTTTCATTTGGGCGCGAGATATTTGGTCCGCGAGTGCGAAAGGGTTAACTATGCAACGCGCAGGATATGTTATCCTCAAAAATTCTAATTTCAAGGAAACTCGAGAAAATATAGAAAAATAGAGAGATCCTGAAAGGTACCGAATGTTAATTTCACCGATCCTTGCTGAAAGAGGAAATCCTCGACCTCGGAAAGAAAAAGATATTTCAACGGTTAACGTTCACCGACGTCTAGTCGTCGAAGGATCGTTCTCAGAGATAGATCGATGTAAGGAAGCTTGCAGCGCCGAAGGAATTGACACGGTTGTCGCTGCTGAAGCAAGTAATCATCCTTCTCTATCATCTCTTTCGAGGGTACGAAAAAGAAACTCGAAGCTCCTCCGCTGAAGAAGCACGGTAACGACGAGTGGAGATCATAACAGTTACCTTCCAGGAATCAATTGGATCGCCGTGGCAAAAAGCATCCTGTGGTATTGGATGACGCCTAAAAGAAATTCAAATATTTTCTATTCAAGTTTCTTCAAAGCGCCGAACAGTTATTCCCATGCCATTCCTATCACCGCATAATCAAACTTCACACTCTGTCTCTCCCAACATTTTTATCAAAACATACAACAATAATCCTCGAATATTCTACAAGAATTAATCGTTGAATGAAAAAAATACATCCGACAGTAACCATCCAAGTTCGTTCACTCCAACGTGTACTCACTCTCATATACGAACAAAGTCTCACCTTGGACGCGAGGCTGTACGAATCGACCTTGAGATGAAAACTGCCCCGTCCATTTCGCCGATAACTCTTTCCTTACGTTCCAGCAAAAACGATTGTTACACGTCCGGGTTAACCGGTTAACATCGTAAAATAAATGTCAAGTCTAACGCAATTATTCTCTCCTCGAGCTCCTCCATCTGTCGCCACGAGTCACACAGTTGCTCATTAATTCTGTTAATTTGTGGCGTAACCAAATGAGAGAATCTCTAAACGTTATCTCCTCTCCGAACATATATCCCACGTGTGTACCTCTCTCTCAAACTCTCTGTGACTGCTCGGCGTATGAATGGATCAGAAGAAGTAGAGGGAGAAACGACGATGAGTTACGCAAACCTCTCCTCTCCCTTTCTTCCTTCTTTTTTCTCTTCACCTCCATATTTCGTCAAGGATATACAAGGCGAATCGTAACGGGTTACGTTTACGATTGTTGAACGTGTGTCAAGCGGTAAATAATAAGCTGCTAATTTGTGGTGACCATCGGTGACGTTAGGCTAACTCTAGCTCTAGCGAAGAGAACGTAGCCACGCCGCGTATACTTACGGTTTCCGGCGAGCAAGAAATCGCGCTGTCCGATAATCATCTGCAATGCTATCTGCCTACGATCACAGACCGTGTCCCCCCGTCCGATACGGCTAAATTAGTTCTGGGAACGCGATTGCCCGCGCGCCACCATGCAAATTGAAATAACATCGAGCGTTACGCCCCTCTTTTATGCGTGCCACTAACGTATGTATGCCTCCACGATTCTCCCGGTTAACGTTATTTTCGTCGCCAATTACCCGCGTGTATATACTCTCGTGTGCCGCTTAAACGGAGCCACTTTAGCGACGATTAAACAATTATGATAAGAACGGTGTATACGTGCGACTACCGTGGAAATGAATTCTTGATTCAATGTAATGCCTCTTCGTGTGTGCGTGAACAAAGGAGAGTGTCGGTGTTGGTGGGATGAAGATATCGGAGAGATGAAGAAATTTTTCAATGTGGAAGAAATATTTTTTTACAAATTTCATTGGTTTTTAAAAAGGTCACCTAATATGATGTTAGACTCCAATTTCCTTTCATTTTTCGACATTTCTTGCATAAAAAGACTTTCATTCTCTTTCACGAAGAGTGTTTAAAAATTTAGAGTGATTACGTTTAATTTTGCGATAGAAGACACTTGTGGTAGCACATAGTGGGGCAATTTTTGAAAAGGATGCAATCTTTCATGGACACACCGTAGCTTTCCTATTCTTCGCCATCGAAAGCACATTAATTCCTCATCCTCTAATAACCTAATAAACTCGCTGGTAGCAACGATCCATCCTACAGAACGAAAGGAACACCACCCAGGGCTCTTTCATCGTGGTAAAGACACGCGGCAGAACAAATTGGGGCCCGCCGTGTTGTTTGACAAATTTCGTCTAGCGCCGCGGGAGAATGCCTTCTAATATCCTCCCAGTTGATTCTTCCTTGTCCACCAATATCTCTCAACCATCCTCCTTCCTCCTCGTCTGAGAGCGCACAGTTGGTCCGCCGTTGGCCATCCTTTAAGTATTCGTTGCACGACCACT
>NW_017100300.1:919035-922966 GCF_001263275.1 Habropoda laboriosa | reverse complement strand
GCTCTATGAACAGACGGTTCGTGTGTTGTGTATGCATATGCACGCGCGAGCTGAAGAAACGTTCGTATAGAGAGGAGCGTGGAGGAGAGACCGGCGCGATAGGTGGTAGGACGAGGAGGATGAGGGCTTCTCTCGACTGAAGAAGGTACCGCTATCGCCCTCTGACCTCTCGAGGCGAGCGAACCAGGCCTCCTTCCACTGGCACCGGTAATTTTGCCTTCGGTCCTGGCTTCCTGGTGCTACCCAGATCTAGATCATCGAAAATCAGAGACGAGAACCTCGCAAAGAGCTAGTCTCTCGATCAGCGGAAACCAAACTGAATAATCCTATGGACGATCCTTGCTGAACACGATTTCGATCGAGAGACAGATCTGAAACGCTGATAGCTCACTTGTCACGCTCCCATTCGTGACACTCGTGGGGAATAAGTTAGGATAGAGAGAGTTGTGTTGGGTAATGTGTATACTGAAACAATTAGGGGATCGTGTGTCGAAGAGATTGTTTGTGCCTATGTGTGATATAGGTTTTGGAAGTTTTTTGGAAAATTAAAGATCGATGGTGGAATAGTGGTGTCGCCGAAGTTATGCAATTTTTGTTACAGTGGAATCATTAAAGTGACTGAGAAAACAAAATCGTAGGCTGCAGAATTCTGAAAATTTTTACTTTCTTTCCACGTTCTTTACCAGTATTCTTGATCACAGTGGAGTCGTTAAAAAGTAAATAAAAGAACGTGAATTAGCACAGAGCTTTAGTCTCTTAGACTGGTAAAAAAGAAATTGCACTGATCTCACCCTCCATCTCAATCATAATCAACACCACAAATGTGACTATTTATCACGCGGAAAAGTGGCTCACAATCGTGAAACAAAATATTCCCGTTACGAAGTTGTAGCGTGTAACACGAAGATTTGCAACAATAACGTGTCAATCCATCAGGCTTATAGCACTTCTTGCCTTCCCTTCGCATGAATGGGGTAATAGAACGGTTCACAGTAGCGATCGTCTAATTGTTTTGAGGCAGCGTATGTACTTTAGAATCAATTTAGTAGCGGACACGTACAGGAAACGGTGGTTCGTTCGTTTTAATGGGAGGCTATGAATGGAGGCTGTTACCTGGAAAACGGAAATCGGCCGGGTTGTGGCGCGCGAGTCGGTGCCTCGCGGACGTTTTCCCCCGTGGGAATGGAACATTTACAAAGTAACGTGAAGGCAGAAGCACTCGCATTCCGAGGTAAATAGCGAGCGAGAGCTGCTCGGGTGCAACAAAAACATCGGACGTTAGGCGAATTCGAGATGAGAAACCGTTCCTTTCGAGAGAGAGAATTATTCAAATTGCCGATGAACCCGCGCCGCGCCGCCGCGGAAACAGTGTTCCGCGGCGAGCACTGTAACAAGTACGTAGAAACGAACGAGAAAGAGAGACAGAATTAGAGGAGAGGAACACGGGAACAACTGGAAACGAGGCAGCCGCGGGAAATAATGTCGTGGGATTGTTTCGCGCCGCTATCAAGGTTTCGCCGCGCAAACGCTTCGAGGCCACGCGTCCATCTGGATGCTGAAGGAAAGAGAACGAGAGAGAGAGAGAGAAGAAGAAAAAAAGGAATCGGCGACGAGTATCGGAGTGTGCGATTAGGCGAGTGTGTTTCACGGGTCGAGAGATCGATGAATGGATCGTAATGCGAGCGTTTTACAAGCGTTTAGAAACGTTTAATCCGCTCGAAGGACGAATGATCCAGGCTGTGACGTAACTGATTCGGTCTATCGAGAAGACTTTACCGCGAGGAAGTTTTATTGTGCCTCGTTTTTTGGTGAATTTCACTTTTAAAGGGCGTTTAGATTAGTTTTGTTGGTATTGAAGGTAAGATAAAATGACTAAGAGGAGGTTCTTGTTAATTTCACTTTTAAAGATCATTTGAATTATTTTCGTAGGTATTGAAGAGAAAAAAGACTTAAAACATGACTAAAAGAAGTTTGTACGTTTAGGGTGAAAATATTCAAAGGGTGTAAGGAAAAAGAGAAGAAATTTCACCTCGTGTTCCACGTCTAAACCAGAGTTTCCCCTTAACCCTTTGATTACTTTTCACGAATCAGACTCGTCGAACGTTTCTTTTTTCAAAATGACGAGCTTAACGTTCATTCTTACTTCTTCAATATTTTTCTCATAATTGCCCACGATACTATACCCAACTCTCGTTTTCCCTAAAAAAGGAAAAAATGAAGAAAAGAAACTCATTTCGAATTTGAGCAGAATGAATTCGAAAAAATTCCTCGAACGGAATCGGTACGCAAGTGGTGTTAATAAGCGTCGAGCAATAAAGATAAAGAAAAACTTTCCTGTGATATTCGTGTCAGAATGCGATACGCCGGCGGATAACGCCGGCTCGTTTGCGTGAGTACACGCTCATCACGGATTAGCTCGATGACTAATCCCGATACCGGACGTCGGGACAAGGGTAACCACTTTCGAGCAATACCGAAATAACGGTTATCGGCGAGAAGGCAAATTAACCTGGGGGGCTGGCCGGCTCTAACCCATCGGGACTCCGGCTACCGTGGTGAAAAAACTCGCAAATCATAATGGTCGATCCTTAAGCGGCCGGCGCGGCATTTAATTTCACTCGGTGGCTCAATGTTTTCGCCGTATAATTCGCCTCGATCGCCGATACCGAGCCGCGAACAAAAGCGATCCAGCGAGAATCTTGGGTAAATAACAGGCGTTATATACTCGTCTCTCACGGCTTTCCAACGTCTATTTAACGGGAGTCGATACTGCAACAAGGACATCGCGTCTAATTTCTTTATCGTGTCTGAAACACGCTCGTTATATGCTGCCGGCGATGTTTGAAGTGGAACTGTGCAAAAATATTGTTTCATACTTTGCTTAGGGAATGTGTACGTTGCTGCTAGTGCAACTGTAAGGCAGAATATTGAGGTACTGGTTCAGGCTAGGATTGAGTTAGGTTACCTTTCTAGACGTTGAACACTTGTTATGAATTTTTTGACGAATAGCAAAAAATTGCAAACGAAGGAAGCTACTTTTGGGAAAGATTGAAGTTATAGAAATGAAGCTGTGTTTTCATACTGTGCAGCATGAAGAACACCTGCTTCACTGTAGTGACACTGCGAGACTAGTGATTAGAGATAGCAGCATTGCACTATGAATGATAATGTCATTGTGATTCTAGAGTCACAACTCTGGTAATACTTTGTCGGAGTATAGAATAGGTAATGTACACTCTGCCTAAGCAAAGTGTACATTACAGCCTGTTTTATAATTTTCCGGGTGAATTTTTCGGAATGTGTACGTTTTGCTTAGGTAAACTATACTTCGTGCATTTTACACTCTGATAGAATTGCCGTCGTATTTTCAATCCGGCACTCTTCGACCGTGTCTTTTTAATCTCCCAGTGCACAATTTTCTCAACCCGGAAGCAGATGCGTTGAGATAAAAATTATGCGACACTTCTGTATAACACTTGCAGATCTCGTCTCACTTTAGTACCCTTGGAGCATATTCTCCGCCAAACGTCGCGTGTATTTCACGCAGAAAAAAAAAAAGAAAAGAAATCGTAAAATGTGATTCAGCAGATCGGGTAAATTTTGCCTCACGCGATACAGTTTTACGCGTGTGTTACTGGGTTAATTACACCCGGCGTTATTTATTAAGAAATCAACACACGGTATTCTCAGCTGTTGCTCAACACGATCGCGTCGAAATAAAGAGAATTTCGCGCACTCGTTAAGGCCTACTACCTTCGCCGAATTACATTATCCAAGCGTAAAAACGTTTCTTTACACAGAATCGTTTAACCGATGAATTTATATATCCACCACCGATACGTTCTTTCTTCTTTCCTTTTTCTCTTTTTTCTTTCACTCGATCGAGGTATTACCCGAAGCACCCTTTTTCAACACTCCATATACCTGTTCC
>NW_017100300.1:896236-918784 GCF_001263275.1 Habropoda laboriosa | reverse complement strand
ATAAATTACATATATAAATTTTTTTTTCCAACGTTGGCGGTCACCCATCTTAACACTAGTCGCGGGGAATGCATCTTCACTTGGAAAGCTACCGCAGAGTCACCCTGCCTGCACCCCATTTCTCCCCGGATAAAAAAACTGCATTCTTCTATTATTTAAAGTTAGAATGAATAAAGTAAATTTACTACCACCATTCGACGTGAAATAGTCCACTTCTAAGACACACGACGTTACAAAAGGGTTAAACTAAAGGGTTAAATTGAGTCGAAATGTGCGATGGAAGAAAAAAACGAAAAATAAATTCAATTATTTCGACGAACCACTTTTGCATGTTATTCAACGAAGAACAGTATCGTACGCGTCGCTATTTATTTCCGGTCCATCCGGATGCCGGTAAACGTTCGCCGCGGATTGCGACCCGCGCTGGGATTCCCAGGCGAGCCGGCAAGAAACGGTCCCCAATCCCGTCTGGAAAGTGATCATCGTTGGCTCGAGTCGCACGATTAAGGACGCCATTCCCCCCGTGGTCTCGCGACCATCGAGGAAAGAAGCTTCAAAAACGGGCCGGTCGAGTGTCATCGTTGTGCCAGGTAGAAGATAAAATCGGCCAATCTACACGAACCCCTCTCTCTCTCTCTCTCTCTCTCTCCCCCTTTCTTTTCTCTCTTTCGAGGGTGAGTCGATAAAAGACGCTTTATACTCTGTCGAGCAGAACGGTGAAGAAAAGGCCCGAAACAGAGAGAGAGGGAGAGGAGAAGAGTGAAGAAGGTATAGAAAGTGAGACAGAGAGGTTCGTTTTAATCGCTAATCGCCAATTACCTGGAGCGTCCCGCGCCCGAAACCCCCAGAAGCATTTTAACGAGCCGCCGTGTCGCCCGGTCCGGAATTTTACTTCTGCCTGGTCGGCTTCCAAGCGTCCACCCGAACCAGAGGCCACAACGTTCACGATATCTCTTCTCTTCTCTCTCTCTCGTACTTCCACACGCCACTTCTCTACCCTTCTTACTCTATTCCACGGTTTCCCCTCTTTTAGCCTGTCTCGCTCTTTTACGTAGGATTCGAGAGTGTGTGCGTGCGCGCGCCCGTACCAATTAGCGCATACTTGGGCCCTCGGTGTTCGGCTGGGCCAACGTTGCTTGCCCTGTCGGTCGCTTTCGGTGGCCGGACTCGAGCTGGAACCGCGTCGTCCACGGAATGGGACGAATCGTTCCAAGGTCAGCTTCGTTTCGCTGTATTCTCGGATATGTACGCGGGAACTCAGTGTTCTGTGTGGGTCATCGGTGGACCATCGATGAGGTTTCGTGTAAAACGAACGATTCACCGTGGAAATGTTTGGTAACGTCATTTTTATCGTGGTTTATCGTGGAATTATCGTACCGTGGGTCATTTGTGACCCAGGCAGCGATGACACGCTTTCACCTCCCTAGTGAAATGCAATAAAGGAACGCAATAACGTGGGCCATCGGTGACCCACGCGAAATTCAATACTCTAAATTTGGAAATACACTCGAAACATGGTCCAGAAAAATGACACCAAGATTACGCATAGAGCGGCGTCTTCAAAGACACCAATCCCAAGATATTCCCAAAAATATTGCTCCTACACGGTAACAAAAAGTATCCAAGCGAATAGAAAATACTATTTTAATTTCACAGTAAGCTCACAGTTACCAGTTTTCGTTTCACTTACTCGCCTCCTTCCCTCGCGCTAAGTATGTAAAGTTGCAAACCTGAACAATAGGACGATGTTCGCGAATAGACGATTAGTCACGGGTAAGAATCGAGCAAACGGGGAAGAGCTACCTGGGATTACGACGCGTTTCGGGACGACGCGACGCGAGGCTCTCGGCGACACCGAGTAGCGGGATTATCGCGCGGCAAATAGCGGAAAAAGGGACGGATTTGCGACGGGGCTTTCCTTCAGATTTTCGTAACGGTTCTGGCAGGCTGTTCCGCGGCGCAAGGATTAAGTATACACCACTGTGGGAGCTAAGTAATAACTGCCAATGGAATTAGAGACGCCGCACGGTCGCGTATGCTAGATGGGATATACGTGACTGTACGTCCACCGGAATTTTTCTACCTTCGACCTGATGATGGGATATCTATAGACACGGAAGTGTGGTATAGGAAGAGAGTCGTCCTGCACCGCCGTTTAGATTCCTCTTTGAGAAAATCGTTGCGAAATGTGCAAGTGTTAAATCGACGAGGCTGAGAATACGTGCAGAAATACGCATAAATGCGGAATTCTGAGAGAAAAGAGTCTGAGACTTTGGAGGCCCGTAGCTATCGGTGAGAGGAATAAAAAATGCGTGATTAACAAATGCTCTGAAATCAACCCTTTCGACGTGAAATTGACTTTTGTATCTTGCCAGTGTTCGATGTCGTAAATAAGTCTTGAATTAGATTGGAACGAGTAGAAAATTCACGAAAGGCAAATGTCAGTCTTGCATTCAAATGCGAGGATGATGCACCGAGCATCTCGCGAAACAGAGAACGAACGCTTGAAAATGCACGTCGGTCTATGATCTATGTCGATCTCGTATTCAAATGAAGGAAAGTTACATCTCTCGTAAATGTGAAAACAAACTTTCGTGTTTTACACCGACGAGATTAATTTCATGACCTAAGTTGATTAAGTATTAGGTCGTCCCATAAGTTCCTGTCGAATTTTATAAATTAGATCTTTAAATTTGATAAAAAAAAAAAAAGAAACGTAAGTGCCTTCTCGTTCCACAATTTTTTCCCATTTTTCTTTAGAATTAGATAGCATTTCCTTGGATTTTCATTAAAATATTTTTCGCCTTCAACGCGAATTTATGGACAACCTAATATGTCTAACCTGAATACTAAAAATCCTCTCATCTTCCATATTTCCTTCAGAATCATCCTTAAAAAAAAAATCAATTTATCTCGCACGATGCTCGAGATTCAATTGTCACGCGTTTAATCTGTCACTCCAGTTCTCAACCTCGAAAAATTCCCTGTGTCGAAATACGCAATTAATTCACCTTCTCTTACCTGACCTCCTTTAAAACCGCCGAATCCCCGCGATGTCCTGCTTCGGCGGCCGCGACGAGCAGATCTACATGGTCGAAATGCTGGTCCACAAGCTGACGTTGACGCGAAACAAGATCAAAGACATCGGCGAGTTCCCGGTCGCGGTGAAGATCAAGTTCCTCGACTTCCCTGTGTTCGAGATCACGCGGGAGGATTTCTACTCGCTGAAACCGCCGCCCCCCGGCGAAGACGGCACCTTTCACTTCATGATAGGCAGGAGTTGCCTGTTCGTGAAGCAACCGAAGGAGCTCGTAAGGGAGTTACAATCGACAATGATAAAGGTCGGCGTGTTTCGTCTGGGGGACACGTATCCCATCGCTGAAACCGAGATCACGTTGCCCGGCTGTCTGTGCGACCAAGTGGCCATGGCTCAAAACGACCCCGCGAATCTGCCGAAACCATTTATGGTAAAAGGTAGCTTCAACTTGTTGGACCCCGGCGAGAACCCTTCGGGAACGTTGGAGATGGAAATGAGACTGTTGTGTTACGGTAGATCGATCATGACCCACTACGAGCTGCATCCTAAGTTCTTCACGTTTCGAAACGACGACAGAGAAAGAGAATTCTGCGTTAGACGATTGGTACCGCCTAGTTATCGTCCGGATGTTAAGGATATCGCTGATTATCCGGATAGAACGACGATGGACGAGTTGAAGGACAAAGAGAAAGAGAGATTGTCGCAGACGAAAAGGCGGAAAGGAAGAAAGAGTAGGAGGTGACGAAGAAAATCACCCGGTATAGGAATTCTATGGACTGAATTCTGTCGGTGCAGGTCACTATGGTAACTGTACACTAGGCTGAAAATTAACTGATTGGAAACGCCGGCGCGGTTAGGTTCGCACATTTATTGGCCGTAAAACGACCACAAAATTAATGGCGCGTTTCGGGTAGACCCCGTGAGTTCACGATTCTCTTCTAAATTCCCGTGCAGTGAATAGCAAACAGAACAGAACGGAAAATGGCTCTGAAAAAGAGGACCTCGAGATCGAAGGGAGAGCAGCTTTATATACTCGAAGTGTTCGTCGATCGAGTCAATTTAAATCACGATATAACGAACGTGAGTGAAGAAGATTTAATCGTCTGTGTGAGATTCACCGATTTACCGGTTTACCAGATAAACGTTCCTCCAAACAAGGAAGTTGATGGTCAAGACGACGAACAGACTGAAAATTCGACCGATTCGAAATTTGGGAAATCTTGTCTGTTCGCTAAAACACCTAGCTGCCTGATCAGAGCCATAAGATGGTCTCCTCTGTGTCTAGAATTATACGACAAAACTTCAAGTTGCTCTGATAAAAATCCTGGAATTCTAGGTAGAACGAAGATCACGTTGCCTGCTTGCATGTGTAAACACGTGATCAAGGCGCAAAATCAAGCATCCACACCTTGCACAGTGAAAGACACCTTTGATCTGACTAATTCTGACGGTAAAATGACCGGTAACGTGACTGTAATTCTAAGATTATCCTGTTACGGAAGCTCGATCGTCAAGAATTTCTCTCTGCAAGGAAAATCCTTCATGCTAGAAGATTCACCGCTCCGGAAGTTCCTCTGTCCTCACATTCCCTCGGACAGCACAAACAACGATAGAAAAGACTCGAAGGACGAAGCTACTTCGAGTAAACCATTACTGAAACGACCAGATTCTCCTCCGCGAATCTCAATGGAAGATCCAGCTTTCAAGACCCTGACCACAGCCGAAAAACTCAACGACCCGAAGTACAGAGAGCTGGTGTACACGGCTTATCCGAACGAGAGAACCTGCAGCTGTTTGCCCGCGGATCGATCGAAGCATCCTATGGAATGTCGTTCCGGCTGTACTCGTCCTTGCTGCGTGAAACTGAGAAATCCCAATATCCTATCCCCGCGAGAGGACAAACACGCGGAGGACACGTTGGCCAATACCTATTGCGTGAACAATGTCCTCTCGGCGTTGAACACGCTGAAGGAAGATTCTCCGTGCGTGAAACCCGCCAGACTGAGAGGTGGCGGGGACATAGAGCAAATTTACCTGTCCAGCGTATCCAACAGTGGATACAGGTGGACCGATTACGACACCGGCGCAGACTACACCTGGTACGGGGATAAAAATAACCGGGAACGTCGACTGGAGGGCGGCGGCGGCGGGGAGGAAGGAATGTCCAGCTGCAGTTGTTCCGGTAGTCCAGTTCCGGTTCCGCATCGGAAGTCCGGGTCTAGAGAAGGAGACGTGATACCCATCTTTGATGCGTGTACGCCGCGAGTGACGTCAACTGGAGCGAAGCCTGGCTGTGCTTGTCCTGGTAAGGACTCCAAGTCTCCGCGAGGCGGTGCTAAATGCATGAAAAGTCCTTGTATGGGGATCGATTGTTTGATACGAGCGTTCAAGGATGCTCAGGAATTCGTCGATTCGATCGGAAAAGTGCCAGGACTGGAGGGTTTGGGTTTGATGGACCCATCGGAGAGTCCTTATTTTGGCAGAGATTTGGACAGAGATTACGTGGACGTGGAAGCTGAAGAGGAGAGCAAAAGGAGGAAACCTGGAAGTCCTCGAGCTCCTACTTGCACCGCCCCTTGCAGCATGCAAATAGGGAAACTCGACGAGACTCGTCCTCCGCTCTCTCCATACGCGCCTGATCTTCCCCGCGGAGTGACTGTGCCGCCGCGGTTAGGAATCGTGCGTGAAGCTATACCCGTTCTACCCGAGGCCGGTTCCGCGCTCGTGTCTACGAAACATAGGAAGAAGGAGGAGAAGAAGGACGAGAAGACGGATAAGAAAGAGTTGGACGCTACTTCGTTAGCGGTGACGGAGGCGGAGATGGGTCCTTGCGGTGAGCCGAAATGCAAATCGAGACGAAGAAAGCCGCCTGATAGCGAGGCCGTGCACCAGACTGCCTCTCAGATCTCCTCGAAACCGCGAGCCGGTGTGAAAAAATCTGCTACGACGAAAGGTCGACGTAAATCGCCGAAAACGTCGAGAGGCGGAAGTTCGAAACGACGTGGGAATCTCCGTGGTAGCCCTGGTTATCGGTCTAGTAATCCAAGGAGTCAACAAAGAAAGACATTCGACAATAAAGAAAAAGGAAAAGATTTTGGTCCTGACGGCGATCGTAGCCCTGCTTTGCAGCCTGAAGTGCCGGTCAGCAGACGCGTAATGAAATACGTGTACTTCGTCGGTGACTTTTATCCAGGGATTAATTATGGTCATAGAGAGTGCATCGATGTGAATCTTCGGGTGCCGGCTAATATGGGCTGGTTATGGAACACCGTGAACACGGCGGGAAATTTGAAACCGCGGATTGGTTGGAAACCGGGCGCTATCGGTCGTTATCTGTACGAAATGCTGCAAGACGCGAAGGAGAATTCTTTTGCCGAGGAGGATGAGAGAGATTATGAGCGTGGAAGAGGAAGAGATGGCGATCGTGGAAGAGCTGGAAAAGGAACTGGTGCAAGAGGAGGAAGAACAGGAGTTGATCGCGGTGGAAGAGTTGGTGGAAGAGGAAGAATGGCGACTGAACGCGCACGATCGGCGCCTTCGCGGCAAAAGAGCCCAGCTTCGAGACGAACGGGAAGGGCTATGAGTTACCAGGGTATGCAGAAGCAATTGAAGATGGAAGGAGAAGAGGAAGGAGTAGAAGCTCCGCCAACTTTGCATATTCATAGAAAGGACGGCACTTATTATGTGACGATGTATCCCATTAGACAGGAGACGTCTACCGACGCTCGACTCGCCGAGCCAATGAAACCACTGCAATTTAAAATCGTGAAGAACAAAGATGACGCTTCTGTTGCGTCTAGCTCGACGGCGTCCGATATGGAGATCGAATTCTCTCCTCCCGCGGCGGTTAGCAGGATTCGCAAGAAACCTGACGTGATTCACGTTGATACGCAAGTTCGACAACAAGAGATTATAGACGCGTACAAAGCGGAGGAACTTAAGAAAAAGAGTAGACGTGGTAGGAGGGACAAAAGGTTAAGAAAAGCATCGAAGACTTCGGTTCGAAAATAAAAGTATGTACCTTGAACGATAAACGACGAGCTGCAAGATTGTAGTCACAATTGTATTCCAATTCACGAGATTGATGGATATTTCTGAGAAACGTTGAGGATATCAAACAGATTTATTTATACTTTGATAACGGAACGATTTACACGATTCTCGAACGGAACGCGGTTTGAGACTGCGCGTTTCAGTTTGGCGTCGAGCGCGGCATCTGCAGGTATTCGATGCGCATGATCGTCGAAACGTTACCGACCGGAGTTAAACAGTTGAGTCAAGCCGAGAAGATCAGTTTCCGTAACGTGTGACAAATGGATGTCAAGGCACAGGAAAAGCAAAATGAGAATATACGAAAAAGGATACTCGATGTGAAAGAGCTATGCATAACAGAATGTCCGCAAGACTCCCCGTGGATCAGACCTGTTCAGATACGTTACCAACAAGATGGCGAACCTAAAGACTGGGACGTGGTGAGGGCACACGACGGTGTGAGTATAATTATATTCAACACCAGTCGGAAGAAGCTTGTGTTCGTCCGACAATTTCGTCCGGCGTTCTTTTACACATTCCTACCGGAGCAACACGGCCCAGTGGACCTTAATCGATATCCGCCGTCGTTGGGTTTGACATTAGAACTTTGCGCCGGTATTGTGGATAAGGATAAACCACTTGTCGAGATCGCGAGGGACGAGGTCAGAGAAGAATGTGGTTACGAAGCACCTACGGAGGCCTTTAAATATGTGATTACTTTCAGGTGTGTCAATGGCAGAATAATAGTTTATATAAATGCTAAAATCTTCTTATGTAAGTTGTGAAAAAATGTTGAATGTTTTGTTTTGTGGTACTGTCTGAAACGACAAGTGAGATACGTCATAGTGTTGTCTGCGCGCGCGTATGTTTCGTAAAATTTTTTGCAACTCTGTCCCTGTGTAAACTGTCACTTTCAAAGAAAAATAAATATTTTTGTCACGTTTGGTTATTTATTTTCTTGTGGGTTGATTTTAGATATATTTCCACTTCTGTCTGCAAGCATACGCTCTACTACGCGGAAGTTACAGACGAGATGCATATACATCCAGGTAAGCTTAAATATAAATATAGCTTCTTTTTTTTTTTAATACTTTTGTACACGTAAAGATTGTATTCTGTACATGATCGTTAATGTTGATGATACGAATGATAAATAAATTTATGGTGTTTAATAATATATTTTTGCAAAAATTTCCATGTTTCTTGTATTTAAATGTGAGACATTCGTCAAATTAAAGGAGGGGGTGCTGCATCTGAAGGGGAACTAATTGAAGTGGTGGAATTAAGCATCCCAGAAGCAAAACTATACATCAGTTCTGAGGAAGTTCAAAGTCCCCCAAGTTTACTGTACGGTGTATCCTGGTTTCTAGCTAACAAACATGAACATTGTTGTTAACATCAAATTAAACAACTTTCAAAGTTATGCAAATTGTACAAAATAAGTATTATCAAATTCTAAATAAAAGGATTATCCTTTAACTGAGTTTATTTACAAATAACATGTATGTACATAAGTGAATGTAAAAGAGATGTATGATTAAGACTGGATGAATTTGCATAAACTAACAACAAGTTAATGCTCAGCCTCGCCTTTTGTGAACTGGGAACTAACCCATGCTAAACCCCATTTTAAATTGGTCAACAGAAATTTCAATGCCTTGGTCCATTGTTCCTCCGAATTAAATTGTATTCTAAAACAGAAGACACGGAATAAATATGAAATATGTAGAACGAATACTTCGGATAACTTTGATTAAAAAAGCACTCGTGGTTCGTATGAATAATAGTACTTGATTGAATAAGAGTTGCCGGTTGCGGAATCTTCTATTTTTCCCCGATCCATTCTATACGGTAGACAGAACCCACTGTCTCCTTTTTCCACCTGTTCTTTAAACTGTTGCAAACAGTCTAGAAATGCTACCATTGCTGCATCAAACTTTGTGTCCCATAAAAATTTAAATCCTCCACTTCCATACAAAGGAAGTTCTCTATGTTGGTCTAAAGCTTCAATGTAACTATGATTACCAAATGGCACTAATCGAAAACGTTTGAACGTGAGATTCATTTTCCTAGCAAGAGCTGTTAACAGTAAGGTGGTCTGTCCCCATGCGGCATTTATTTCGCTCCAATCTACCGGCGCACTCGGCAATCTGCCTAATCGGAAGGAATTTATAGTTCCGAAATGTCCTGAGTGCCAAATATGAAATGTAGCATTAAAAACATTTGTTTTCTTCAGTCTCTCTAGCTGTGAAGCTGCATATGCTAACTGGCACTCCAGACTAAACAAATTGTCAATGTTAATGAAAAGGAAGTATAAAGAATGCATCTAATGCAACATGTCTTTATTACCTACGGTACTCATCTTCTGCCAATATAAGATCTCTTTTATGCTTTGAGTGTTCTTTCCAATATCTTTCTTCTGCACATTGCAACTTTTCCCTTTCCCTCTCTTGTTCAACTATGGCATTTCTAGTTGCAATTTCTTCTTTCCTTAATGCTTCCAACTCTCTTATCATTCTTTTCTCTTCTGACTTCACATCTTGCAGTTCCTTTGTCAGAGTTTCCATTTCTACATCTTCATGACCCTGTTGTTGCTGCTCTATTTCTAACTTTTTTAAATATTCATTGTAATCTGACCATTCTTCTTCAGTCAGTCTCAATTGCTGATCCATTAACAATAAAAGACTATCCGTACATTCATCACAGAGTGGGTGATCAGCAGAGCTACTACTACTAAGAATATCAAATAATGTTGCCCGTACCTTAAACAAATAAATTATATTTATATTTCTCTGTGGTTGAGTCAGAAAGGCTTGAAATACCTTCAAATGGTGACTGAGACTTTCTGTTTCCCCAGAATCCCCAACCAACATGAATCCATTAGTTCCATTTGCAGATTCGGTTAATTTAAATGGAGGTACTAAATGTTCTATGCTTCCACTTTGTGGCTCTATCTCTCCCACCACTTGTTGTTGGATAGGAACTATTATAAACAGTGACTTATGTTGTCATTTGTTAGATAAAACTTATATTAATAGATTACATTCTATCAATGTGACATTCGTGTAAACAACTAGAAAAATATATAAAACAATTCTTAAGGTAAAAACAGTTCGCTGAAAATGATCGAGTGGTGTAAATACAAAGCGCATTATGTTAACACAACGAACAAGAGAAGTGCGACGATTGTATATCATGGAGTAAGTTCAGGGTAAACGATGTTATCTTAGTATCGGAGAAGTAAAATGAAGAACAAGATTTCTTACAAAATCATATAGTTCGAAATAGAAATTACCTACGTGAAAGTTCTGCTAACGTGTGTTCCCCGAGATGATAAAAACTAGTATCCAGTCTGAGAGGTTGTAGACATCGCTGGCACGCAAAACTCACGTTACTTTTTATATCTACCATTTTGACGTTTAGTTACTGAAGAGTAACACAAGCTCGCGACGAACTTGTACGCCACGTTATTTATAAATACGCATTTAACGCTCGGAAGACAGGGTCAGCTGATTGTACTTCTATTATACACCGCGAGAAAGCGTTGACGATCACGTACATTTTCTGTTTCATTCGTAGGATACAGTTTCTACACCGAAATTTGCATCAAAAAGTATATAAAACTACCGTAAATAAAAACCAGTAAAATAAATAAAAAGAATATACTACAAACTAGAGCTTAGTTGATTAACAAATGTATCACGTATAAACGTCGTAATAAATTACGTTTCAGTAATGAAAAAAATAAACCTGAGTCGTAGCGTTGAAATATTAAAAGATACTGCAGAAATCAATTTTATCAAATAACGGAAGAAATTTAATTATTACGAGAAAAATATTCTGTGTTAAAAATTTGAGGAATCAGGTTTGCCAACATATCTAACAGTACGTTAAAAGTTCCAAGTTATCGGAAATAGACCTCTTCGTCATCTACCGGCCGTACCAAAAGACAGTAATGCTTTAATTAAAAAAATTCAAGTCATATAACTAAATTAAAGTATTCTTATTACTTGTGTTGCATAATAAGAAAAGTAACTCAAATTTTATATTATACTTTAATAAAAGAAAAGGAAAAAAAAATTTGAATTCTAATTTAGTTCGTAATAAAGCCTACAGATGGCTCCAAACGTCTTCTCGATAGGTGCTGCCCTCTAACAGCAGTAGTGGCGATATTTTATTCGCAGTTCGTGTGTTCGTCCCGCGCTCAAATAAAATTTCGTTCGGTTTTTGCAACGTTACCGCGTCATAAATCATAATTCAATCTGGACTGCACGAGTATTGCAATAAGTAATTAAATTAACCATCTGTCTTGTATCATTTTTTAAATACGACGTCTTATCATGATACATTGCCTCGTATTTTCAGACCACAGGCTGAATCAACGGGGGAAAGATTTCCAACCGCCATATATCATAACCCGAGGTCTCGATTTCCGGCGAGGTATGTTCGCTCAATCAGTTTGCCATTTGATCGCGAAAATTATACGTTTGCACGATGTTTCTCGTGGCGAGAACGCGTGCGGCGACATTAATGCGCTCAAAGTTATGTTATCGTCTCGCCAGACATTCCGCGTAATATTTCCCTGTATACACGCATAAATATCAGGAAGCAGGTAGGAATCAACAGGTAGCTTCTCGACTACGCTGGTCGTGCTTGCGATATAACTTAAGTTTCGCGGACATTTATCATCACAGCCCATTAACTTACGCCGTAACAATCGGCGTTTCCCAGACGCAATTACAGTAAACTTTCGCGTAGCTTTAGGAAACCGTTGCCGCTTCTCTAATAACAGCCGCGACCTCTGTGTGTTGCCTGTTCGTCTAGTGGATACAATGAATTATTATGCAAGTATTTCGTTAGTTCCCTCTTCCATCGTGATAGCTTGAGTGGCGCGACGAATCGCTGACTCAGCTGTGTCAATCATTTCGGTTACGTTAATTTCTGTGGCTGCCTTCGGACGAACCGCATAATAGGCAATTTAAGGTTACACAGGCACCTGTAACCTTATGTACTACATCTGGCCATAAGGCACACTATGTATCGAAACAGTTACACGTAGAATAGTTGAATTATCGACGAAGTTCAAATTTCACAGGTTAGTCTGAAAAATCCCTCTATCTATATAACAACGACGTATCCAAATATGTTTCTCGTTAGTCTTGCATTACTATGCAAGTGTCGATGCATATTTACCATGCATCAACGCACACATCGTTGAGTTTCGTTACAACCACACCGGCGCATCACACGTGAACGCGCGGTATGGTGTAACGTAATGAAGTTACGTAATACGTTCGAATAAATGTACACATCGATATATAATTCGTTGCGAATTTGCATCGGCGTGCGCGCGTGGTGCGTTCAAAGTCGACGCCATACTGCGGCGCGATTAAAACCAAACGGTTAACCAATTACAAGAAAACGCAATTACAACTATCTACCACAGAGAAACGAGTATTCGCATCCGATACTTCCCAGATCCATTCCTCGACGTTGATAATTACCCCAGGGCCAATTATCATTTGTATCGTGCGCGAAGGCTCGAGGGAAACCAGTTCGAAAGTATTGCCCCGTCTGAAATTCACCGGCGATCGTCACTTTGTAAAACGCTTCCCTGAAACCAACTCTCTTCCCTTAACGTACAAGATAATGAGAGGGAGCGCCCCATTCGCGGTTCCCGTTATCATTCCCGGATATCTTCAGAAGCCTCCTTCTGAAAGAGGGAACCGACGTTCCTGTAAAAACCTTTAAGCAAACGTCCTTGGCGGACAGTTTGCAACCTTGTCCCGAGGCTTCCAACGCGATTACCCGTGTTCATCGGTGAGCTTGCACCGTGCGATCAAACTTCGTACGTGCGTATGCGTTTATCGTTTGTGTTTGAGCGCCGTGTGTTTCGCGTGGGTGACTGGAGAGGGTGCTGACGAACGAAGGAGATCGTTGCGAGAGAAAGACAGACAGACACGTTGCGAGAAGGCAAGTGGGGGAAAGAGAGAGAGAGAGAGAGAGCGCGAGAGGGAGAGGTGAAGCGTGAAATAAAAGGGGAGGGAGAGTGAGTAGAGGTGGGGGGAGAGCAGGGCAGGGTGGGCGGCGACCGTTTCAAGCGGAGGAGTGCCGTAGGGGCCGATGGGAGCGAAGACCGCTGAGTTTGAGGCGAGGTGAGTGAAGCGCGGGCGTCACGACGACGTTGGCATCGTGGCTGGCCTCCGCCAATCCGTCCCTCAGCGGCCATGTTGCTCGTGTACCTGGGGCGGAGCGCCACGGTCTCTGTCTTTTTACGCGACCAAAGCGGAGCTTCTCTTCCGCTCCGCTCGCCTCCTTCGCGACGACGCATGTCCTCGACTTCTTGTCGTGTCTATATATTTTTTTTCTCTTCTTTTCTTTCTTTTCCTTTTTTCCTCTCTCTCTCTCTCTCTCTCTCGTTCTTCTCTTTCGCTCATTCTCCTCCCCACTCCCGTCGCCCCCTTTAGACTCGGTGTACCCTGTTCTTCTTGTTCGCTCTCGCGTTACACTTCTTGCCGTCGCGCTTCTTTGTAGTTCTGTCTCTACGGCCACCTTCCCTCGGGGGTAGCCGATCTCGCGCACCGCACCTGTGTGACCAGTGACGTAACTACGCTGGTATCTTGACCGCGGCCACGACCCCGTTCAACGTGGCTACACGAAACGATCGTGTCACGGTAGCGAAGGTCGCGGTGCTTTATGATTCTTCTCGTTGGTCGGAGCGGTCTTTGGTATTCGACGCTGTGCGTTCGTCTGATTGTCGCGTTTTATGGAGGAATTATGTGCAATGAGCATTCTTTATGAAAGAAAATATAGCTGTTTTAGTAAGAAAAATTCATTTATAAGACTGAGTATTAGTCTGTAATAGGCGTATCAATAAAATAGGCTGACGATTAGGTGTAGAGTTAGCAGAGAAAAATTTGACTCATTTATTGAGTATTAAGTAAAGATGAGAGAAAAAGTTTCTCGATGGAAACTTAAGGTCTTATTATTGTACTTGTTTAAATGCACATCAGTGTCTGATACGGTAGAAAAGAAGCAGAAGAAGCAGAAAAATATCTCTTCCATCTTATTCGTCCTTTGAAACCATTTAAATTACGTATAAAAATTTTCTCGTATCACTATAGCTAAATAGAGAAGATAATTACATGGTTTGTTTTACATGAGCCACCTTGTATATTGTTCACATTACTTTCTATTTTCTTAATTACTCATATTACCGAAAAAACGATCTTTAATTTCCAAATATCAGTTACTATAAGAATCAGAATTCTAAGTGATGAAAACCGAGAAAACGATAGATACATGTCTCTACTGAGCCTTCTTTTGTATTTTATTTCAATTTCCTTAATTATTCAAATTACTGAAAAAACGATCCTTAAATTTCGACATATCAATTACTATAAAAATCAGGTTTCTAAGTGATGAAAATGAAAAAGAGGAGGATACTGAGATTTTATTCCTATTTCGTTAATTATTCAAATTTCGAATTATCAATTACCATAAAAATCACAATTCTAACTGATAAAAACACTCGTCCCTACTGACCCAGTCACGTTTACCATATTCCTCCGCTATCAAAGGGTTAATTATCTCACTCCACAGAATTCGAAACAAGCAACGTTCTCAACCCAACTTTTCCCTCTCTCTCTCTCTCTGAAATCTCATCGAACAATCATCTCGTGGAATCTTCCGCGAATACTCATTTAACATATCGACTGGCTAGAATCTCCAGTTCTATAGTTACGCGACGGAAGAACGGTATCCGCGGTGAATTATTTGCCGCGCACGGACACGCGCAATTATTAGAATGCACTCGAGTTTCCATCCGCGTCCTTCCAGCGCGGCGCGGCGCGGTTGATTTACCACCCGGCTACGTTTTTCGCAAGTCCCGACTTAGGAATACAACACAGTCTCCTCTCGCCGTGGTTAACGTTTCGTTTTACGATTACGCGAATCGCGTGTAATTGCCGTGCTACGAGAGGGAACCCCGCCGCACCGATTGTATTTCGCCTTCGAGCCCGCGTCAACTGTCCCATAGATCTTGGCGCGCGGCGAAAGAAACTCGGGGATAATTGCGCGAACGCGGCGAACCCTGCAATTATAGCGGCTAGATGGTTTGCAAGTAAGTATCAACGCGCCGCGATCCCTTTGGAATTCCGCGACTCGTTACCTATGTTGCTTACAAATCAATTAACGGGAACGTTCCGGGACGGAAATCGCGAATTCTTTCGTTTTACAGTTTGCCACGGGGATATCGACACTGTCGGTCGAGTGTTTCGATTTTGCGTTGCAAGTTACTTGGAAATTTCAAATTTTCAAGCTTTCAAATTCTTAAATTTCCAAATTTTCAAGCTTCCAAATTCTCACATTTCCAAATTTTCAAGCTTTTAAATTCTAGAATCTCTAAATTTTCAGATCTTCAAATTTAAAGCTTTCGAATTCTCAAACCTCCAAGTTTTCAAGCTCTCAAATTCTCAGATGCCCAAATTTTCAAGCTTTCAAATTCTCAAATCTCTAAATTTGCATATCATCGAAATTTCAAGTTTTCAAATTCTTAAATTTCCAAATTTTCAAGCTTCCAAATTCTCAAATCTCTAAATTCTCAAATTTCCAAATTTTCAAGCTTTCAAATTCTCAAATTTCCAATTTTTAAGCTTCC
This sequence comes from Habropoda laboriosa, assembly GCF_001263275.1. NCBI lineage: Eukaryota > Metazoa > Arthropoda > Insecta > Hymenoptera > Apidae > Habropoda > Habropoda laboriosa. Next base: position 903,056 of record NW_017100300.1, on the reverse strand, counting down.
AAATTCTCAAACCTCCAAATTTTCAAGCTCTCAAATTCTAAAATTCCCAAATTTCCAAGCTTTCAAATTCTCAAATCGCCAAATTTTCAAATCTTCCAATTTTCAAGCTTTCAAATTCTTAAATTTCCAAATTTTCAAGCTTTCAAATTCTCAAACCTCCAAATTTTGTAACTTTCGAACTTCCAGAACAGTAATTTTGAGAAATTTTTCAGCCAAGTTTTTATCGTTCGAATCATTTAAAATGACGAAAAGTGCTGTTGATCTCCACAACATCAATTCCAATTCTATCGAATTCCAAACTTTTGGCTGGTAGTATATGTTAGTGCCGTATGTGGAATGTTAAGAACGTTTGATTAGGATGATCGAGCGTGAAGCTTGAGGGAGAATGAAACATTGTCCACAAAATTTTCAACTTTAGAAATTTTTCTATAAATTACTGTAAACTGGAGGAACGTTGGTATTGCTCAATTTTTTGATTAGGATGATCGACTAGGAAGCTCAGGGAAGTGTAGAAAAATATCTATTTCCAAAATTTCGAATTTTTATTTTTCGCATGAAATACCATAAACACCGTTGTGGAGCCAAAGAAATTTGTTAGAAATGTTCAGTTTTCAGGATGAAAATTAGATTTTGACAATTAAGATATGCAGCCTGTTTTATAACTTAAATTTCATTATTTGGTACCATTAGGTACTATAAAAAGTCGCAATAAAAGTGTCATTAAGATAGGACACTAAACCTTAACGAGTTAACAGCACTTTTGATTAACTAACCAGAAACAGTAAGACGTTAGACTACATTGAACAACGACTTTCCATTACCAAAAGTGTTTTACGACGACACTTAAGACATGACAATAACGCATTCTGCGTTCGAAATCCGTTTAAAATTAGCCTCTCCTCGCGTTTATCAATTTCTTTCCACGAACAGAGATAATGCGATTAAATATTGTTCGTTTCGGTCCACCAATGACTCACGTCTGAGCTGAAAGTAATCAATTTGAAATAGCAGAAAAATTCCCCCAAAAAAATGACGAGTTGTTACTTCACATTGGTATAAATTTTTCGTAATATTTTTCGCACTATTAACGATCGATCTATCCTCGTTGTCGCGACTTTTTCTCCAAATACCAAAATGGCGGAGGATCTTCTACACGACATATCACTTTCACCGCCATTTTGTTCAAGCATACTTCCATTAAAATCGCACTTGATCCACGCGAAAGCCAGAGATTTTACAATTCGACGTGGTATCCGCTTCGGAAAGCCGGCGTCCGGCGCGCGGATCCCCGGTGTTTGCGTAACCCGACAAAATATACAGATCGAATTCGGAGTGATTTGTTTTCTTTGCCGTTAGAAATTTTGTTCGACCGTCCTAGGCGGCTACCAGGCGAAAATAAACATTTTTCCGGGCTTTTTCACCCGCGTGTGTGTTTGTGTGTGTGCACGCGTCAAATAGTTCCAGCCAATCTCGCATCCATCTTCGAACTATTATCTCCTACGTAACTCATCTGTTTTTCCCATCAGCCAAATTGCCGTTCCGCCTATGAAATCGACCCATCTCTCTCCCCCTTTTTATTCTGTCAAAACTTCTCGTTTTTCCACGAATGACTTATACGATTCGTGTGTAAAACAAAACCTCTCGCACGATTTACCAAAAAAAAAAAAAAAAAAAAAGAAAAACGAGAATTCTACGTACCTATCTGCATTACCAATCGAAGGTACATACTTCGAAACCACTGTGCATCGGGAGATGTGCGTGTAAAAATGTGGAGAAAAGAAACATTTTAAAAGGTAAATTTAAATTGTTGGCAGTTTGTGAAACAGCTGTTTGTAAAAGCTTGCCTTACCACCGTTCGCATTACCATGTAATTAATGTTCCTTTATTTCCTTCTTCCTCATTTTACATTGTTACGATGCAATAAAACTCTCTGCCGATAACGATCGGCCAGCTGTCGCGGTATTAACTCTCGATCGATGTGAAAACTACTATGTACTCGTATTCGGTGTAGATATTTTCGATTCTCGTTAAATTGTCAAGTTTCTATAGGAAATAGTATTCTTTGTACGAATTTACGATATACATATTTGTAGGTGAACAGTAGAAATTGATAAGAGGAGAAACTTTTATGCGGTAGTGTACTACACGTGAGTGTGCTCGAAAATTGGCCGAACCGATTCGAAGAAATCGCCGGATCTTCAATTAGCAGTCGCGGTAATTGCGGCGTAATTCTGTCGCGCGTCTCGAGCACCTGTCGCGGATATCTGGCGCGATATCGCGGCTCGACTTTCTTCCCGCGGGGCATCGGGTTTCAGGGTTCTCCGGGATGTGGAAGCCAGGACGTCCCGCGGACCTCGAGAAGCCCTGACGACGGGGGTCAAGCGAAGAGAGAAAGAGCGGAGAAGAGAAAAAGAGGGAATCAGAGACAGAGTGAAGAAGGGAGAGGGGAACAAATAGAGAAGGACAGAAACAGCCTTAAAAAAAAGTGCCACAGAGAAATAATTGAAAAACCAGAGAGAAAGAGGGAGAGGGCGAAAGAGAGAAAGGGATTCGTTCTCGCGGCGGGGATGCTCCGAATTCCGAAAACGAGACCGTGCTCCTCGTGGGCGGATCGTGGCCCATAAATACTTGCGGTGTAAACACGAGTCGGCGAATGTTTGGCCAGCCCGGGCACGGCCGACCGTGCCACGGATTCGATCGTCTGATGTAAACCCTTTGGTTAAATAAACCGGCCGTGTGTTTCGTACGCGTGCACACACGCACACCAATAGGTCGTTATCTCCCGTGAGCAATAACGCCAGCGAATTAATTATTAATTCCACCCTGCTGGTCAGGAGGTTGAACAGGCAGAGGCTGGTGGAACCGCGTTGAAACCGAACGAGATTTGCGACGTTCGTCTGGAATTAAGATTGCCGCTTCTTATTGTTGGTGTTTATGAAACGAAGAGGTAGGAGGAGGGGGAGATGGAGAAGAAGAAGGAGGATTCGGTTTATGGAGTATCGGAAAGTGTAACCGGTAGGCGATTGGCTGTGGCTCACCAACCGAGAACTTTATCTTAGACGATCGTACGCGTACGCTCTTATCTCGTCTGGTGCTGGAAGCTTGTTGCACAGCACAAGTGATAAATCATTTTGTCTCCGAGGTGTATAATTGAAATTCATGTATCGTCATGTGGAGTCATGAGACCTCGGTGTTTTTCGAGATTTCACGATTTCGGTAGATTTCCTCGCTTGATTGCGGCATTGATGCTTGGAGACAGAGGGATTTGGGATACTTTTTTTCCGCTTTTTATTTGCATCAGTTTACGGCTGTTGTTGTCTTTTTACGAGTATCGACGAAAACCGTGTTATTCGTGGATTAATGCCAGTCTTAATTCTCAGACGTGATTTCGTTGGGTATTATTGTTGGAGGATTTAACAAACGTGGATTGTGTAACTGAAATGCGTGAAAGGTTCTCCGATAAATGCCAATGTAGCCCCTAAATTCATTTCTTTAGCACGCTCGAAGAACAAACTTAAGGAAATGATAATTCAGGCATTAACGGGTGAAATTCTTCAGGGATGATTTTTTTCAAAGTTACAAAAAAGTGATCTAATTTTTATTCATCATATTACAAGTTAAAAAAGTAAACATAAATCCTACATCAAAAGGAAATTCCATCTCGTCTCGTCGATTCGATCGTCGAAAGACTACAAATTGCTCTTTAAACCAGGTCCGAATAACGAGCATTCCATCCAAGCTACGTACCTCTTTCATAACCGCGAATATTATACGAACATTACCAAACTACCCTCTGACACGGTATACGTATCGATATACGAGCAAGTATTAAGCGCGTTATCGCGGCGAGTATCGGTCGTTTTTCGCCTGTGACCCTCTTCATGCAAGGCGTTTCGTCGTCGAGTCTTATTCTCTCGACAAAGAGAGAGAGAGAGAGTGCACGTGTGGAACCGCGAGTGCGAGAGGCGCGTTTATCGCGGCGCGGAACGTGCACAGTGTGCGTCGGGTGGGCTGCGCCACGGGGGTCTCCTCTCGTCCTGGACGTGTATTTATGAGCGAAAAAATATTTTATCATAATAATACGAAGATACGTAGTCGCGGTTCAGGCTCAAATGAGCACCCTCTCTCTCTCTTCCTTTCTCTCTTATTCACATACTGCAAGAAAGGGAGAGAGAGAAGTCCACCGTGTGTGTATTCACAATTCTATCCTTTCGCTCTCTTACAAAACCGAGTGTGTCCGGGAGGAAGGAGCGCGATAGGTTAGCACGATTACCAGAAAATTATTAGGATATCGATCGGCGAACCTCGTCGGATTTTTACGCCGTTTCCAACATTTGCCACCGTGTTGCAGCAAACGAGCGGTTTCAGTTTCACGGGGAAATCGAGCCTTCGCTGTGTGTAACGCACGCTAACGAAGCATAAAATGTGAGAACGAGCGGAACGTATCACGCTGCCATGTTGTACCATCGTTTTGCTCCGTTTCTACGTAACACCGTTCGAGTCCTCGTTATTACGCACGAGGGGGTCTTGGATGAAGAAGAAGAAAGAAAAGGAGACCTTTTTTTCACGTTCTTATAAGACAGCCGTGTGTGTTTCTGGTACACAGTGTCTCTTACCCTTACAGTCCGGTTCAAAGGTTAAAGTTTCGTTCTCACGGGACGACGATTACAGGAACGGTGCTCGAGGGTTGTTTAATTGTCCTTAAATCTCGACCGGGCTTCATCAGAGTCGAGTAAATCGACGATAAAGCGCGAGCTTCCCTTGCCAGCGCGAGCTCGAACCACTTAACACATTAGAGTGAGAATGTTGTTTGGACGGGGGAAAAGTATCGGGGAAGACTATGAGAAGGCGCGCACACAGTGGTATCGTGTTCGGTTACTTCAAGATGTCCGGTTCGTTTGGAATTACGAGGCGGCCGTCGCGAACTTCTCGCAGCTGCGACTCTAATTGCGATACCGTCTCGTATTTGCATACCTATGACGCTTATTAAACGACCTGCCCGTTAATTCTCGTACCTGTAACGTGTGTTCGTTTCATTTCTTCTCTCTTGCTTTTTCTTTTTATGTATATAAGGAAGGTGTCTCGAAGTGGTACGTGCATTTCGATTTTATTGGACGGATCAAATGGGGTGATTAGAGCTGGCGATTTCTCCGTGAAGGGAGTAAATCGTGGACAGGACCGTTTGCCGATCGTTAAACTTCCATTTATAACCCGGTAAAGTAGTTTACAGTTTGGCGAAACGCGATGAATAGAGTTGTTTCGGCTGATCCTCGAGCATCCGATGACACGCCGCCGCTGCACCTTGCGTCGTGGGAGTGTCATTAATCATCGTTCAGCGAAAAAATGAGTTACGTTGCGCCGATGACGTAATGGGTTTCGCGTGTCGTGCATTGGGAACAACCGTGAGCGGGGTTTCTCGTTGGTTTTTCTGGGGGAGAAATGGGTCGGGTAATTCGGTACAATTGAATAGATGAGAAGAGGGACAAGATTTTGTTAGACTTCATTTTTGGAAAATTGAGAAAAATTGGTTTGCAGTTTAATTCATGTTTGTGTTGCGAAGTTACCCTTCGAAACCGTAGCAACAGTTCTTTGAAACAATTGTGGAATAATTTTATTACGAGTTTTCTCGATTTCCCGGAAACAAGGTTCACAAGTAGAGTCTTTTCTATTTTCGTTTGGCCCGTTCAATTGAAACAGTTAGTTAATTCCAGGACAGCCGGAAAATTTCAAAGAACCAATAGCTCCAACGAGCAATAAACCCATCAGCGTAGGTAATCCAATTACCTCAGGTATTATCGCCAAACTACTCGACTTTTACGCACATTTTACAGCTCTCCTTTCTTCCCCAGGTTTGCACAATAAACCAAAATCCCTCGGACCAATAAAACCACTCACACCGAACTATCCAACTACCTCGACAATCGAAGAACCGAATCGCCAAAATTCATGTTGAAATTAACAGTAACCGACCGTTCCCAATTATTCCAAACAATAACCGAGCTTCTCTAATACCCTGTTTCCACGCAAATTCGTCTGACAACCACCTAATGGACTCGTCAATGGAAAAATTCAATTTTCCCTCGATCGACGTACTTCTTCCCTCGAGCGGCCTATCGTTCGTTGAAATCAGCGTAATAAGCAGTAAAAGAGAGGGCGTACGTACGTAAAATAGCTCGAGCTGTGGAGTTTTGCACGGACAGAAACTCGGGAGGGCGAGAGAGCTCTCCCTCTCGAAAGGATCAGAGTGAAATTTAGGGGAGAGACGGGGAGGTTTCACCCTGACAGCAGGTGAAACGTCCGCCTTGTCCGCCCACATTTGACGGCTGCGGGTTACCTCTGGGGCACTTAAACTGAAATCTTGACCGTTTCTCCGCCCCTCTGCCCCTCGTCCACCCCCGTCATGTCGATGTGGCTCGGTTTTAAAAAGCGTGGCAAGGGGTGGCCGAGGCGCATTTTGCCCAGCATTATTCGTCCCTGCGGGTGATCCTCACGGGCGCTGCTTTCTCTTCTCCTGCTGACCCTTCCATCTTTCCTTTCTTGGCCCTCCGCGACCGTTTTGTTTCTTTTCTTCCTCGTCCTAACCTCTTTCTCTCTCCCCGCCGACTTCAGATTCTGTATGTAGCTGCTGCCACCCTGCTCCTCTTCTTCTTCTTCTTCTTCCTCCTCCCTCTTGTATTGTAGTATCCTTTTATGAAGTCGTGCGACCGCCTCAGATCACTGGAACGCGATCTTTTCGACGTATCGGTGAATCTTTTCCTTTCTTTCTCTTTCCTTCGTATCGCTCAATCTTCCTCTTTTCCTTTCTCCCTCTTTCTTTCGT
>NW_017100300.1:894725-896114 GCF_001263275.1 Habropoda laboriosa | reverse complement strand
CACTTGACTGATTCTAAAAAGGTATCTTCTAACGCCACGCGAGCCCTTTTTGATCGATTTCACTCGGTTCCTTCGCCGAGGTGATTTTTTCGGGAAGATTGCGGTGCAAAACGAGGTGGAGATTTCGAAACGGAGATTACGCTTCCGGAGGAAGTTTCCTTTTTGTGTTTGCTCGGCGTGGAGAGATTATGTTTGAGGGTAGATGGTGGTTGGTGGGGATTACCAGACTTTTGAACCTGCTTTTACGTAATTTTACGGAAGTTTGCCGGGAAATAGAAAATTTTATTTATTGATTCAATAAAACTGTAGAAATTTACGTAATTTTTGCGTAACCAGTGATAAGCAGCTCGACGTGAAAATAGGGAACTTTATTTATGTACTTGGAAAAGATTAAAGCTACTTGAAAATGCGAGACATTTTCTCGATTATGAAAGGAAAATAACGAAAAGAAACCTCCCGATTATTTTCATGTAAATGTACCAAGTTTCTGCCTTCTTATTGCTCCGTTTTATTTTTATTATCTATTCTTTTCGTGTTCGGTGTGAATATTTTTCAAAGGATACCTGATTTTTTACGGAGATGCTGTATTCTATTAATTAATACACGAGGAAGTAAATATTAGTTCTAGCACAGTGTAGACACGTTAGAAAGCAGGTAGGACGATTAGAATTGGTAATATTGCGAGATTCTACATTGATACTGAAAGTTTAGTATTCTTGTACATTGCTCGATGTAAAAATGTTTTATATTAATCGTTTCAGACAGAAAAAAAGAAACAGAGGCAAATGAAAAGAAAAGGCGTAAAACATTATGTAACAGAACGGATCGAACGAGAAAGTATAAATTCAGAAAGCGCATCGCATAATCACAGTCGTATCTTCGTATATAAATTCGCTATTAATACCCGATGTCTAATTTTCGCGATTAATGTTCCGCTAAAAAAATCGAGTTATTCGCATTCTCGAATTTTATGAACATCGGGGATCACGCTGAATACGAATCCTTGTGATGTAATATTCTCTCTGAAATACTTAAGTCATTAGTATGATAATCGCTAGTGAAAAAGCTTCTCGTGGAATTCTTCGTCGGTCGAAAAAATTCATCCTCTATTCATCGGTTTCTTTTTTTTCTCTTTACAAAAGATCATATTCAAAATGGATAGAAACCCTGTCGAGTCTGATTTATTACTAATTTCGCGCCTAAGCGAAGTCATAAGTGGATCATTGATTGCGCGGTTCATTGTTTAAATTATTTTTGATGGAAACTCAATTTGTTGCGAAAATCTTGAAAGCTGGGAAAACTAAAAATTTGAAATGGAAAGAATATAATTAATTTAACAGAGAAATAGATAGATAATAGACAAATAAAGAATACAATTAAAATAATGTA
>NW_017100300.1:840362-894625 GCF_001263275.1 Habropoda laboriosa | reverse complement strand
TGAAAATAGAATGAAAAATCGAAATTCCAGAAAAGAGACTTATCTCGTGCGAAGAAAATCGCGTTCGGAGTCGATCGAACGATTGGACAGGCGTCGGCCGGTTCTTGTTTCTGCCATGCGGCGGCTGGAATCCGAGAAACGGCTGAAAATCTGAAAGCGAGTCGTATAATGAGATAAGTCGGAACGAGCTATGCGAGATGCTCGTTTCGAAGCGTAGTCCGACGTGGAAACCTATAATTACCGATTACTCCCGGGGCCCCGAGACTTCCTAATTCCCCGGGGCCGACGAACGGGCACACCTGTTGAAAACACGTCGTCGCGGTGTCTAGGAATTCTTCGAGTTCCAGCCGCGCGATGAAGGAAACGGTTTACCTGGCTGCTGTTCCACACACACACTGACGCAAAAATATCGAAAGAGAGACGAAGAAATGATATTCGGCCAGTCACGAGAAAAAATTAATGCAGCAATCCGCTCACGACGCGTAAATAACCGTGGCGCGCCGCCGGATATCGGGATATCAGCAATTTCCATATGTAATTTCACAGAACTATTAATTATTACGAGTAGGGGAATAATGAGGCCGATCAATAGTCGTGAAAGAATTAGTTAAACGAGAGAGATAGAGGGAAAAAGAAGAAGAAATATCCAGAAAATTCATGCAGAATTAATTCAGAGAAGAACTCCAAATTATTTAACATATCGTCGTCTCCTTTCCCTTACATTGCACCTTTCATTAGCATTCTTATGAAGTATACTCCACGGGTTTTGCCGTATTTCAAGCGATCGCGCGTATTTCATCGTTCGGGCGAGAAATTTCGCGAATAAAGCCAGAGAGGTCGGTAACGACGAATGGTTTTTAGGTAGGATACCGGTGAAATTTTCGAATAAAATAGAAAGCAACCAGTGGGGGTAGGAGAGAAAGAGAGAGAGAGAGAGAGAGAGAGAGGTTGACGTTTGTAAACGATAGGTAAAACGGTCCTTTTCTCTGGGAAAATCCTCGACTTTATACGAGGGGCGGCGGTCAGCCTTCTCCATTCTCCGATCCGCCAGGTAGAATCTAAGGGGGGAAAGTTTGCAATAAGGGGTGAATTGCGCGTTTACAATGCCGGCGCGGCAACGTGCTTAAAGCGGTTAACGGTGCGCCATAATCCAATTTATAATCCGAATTGCAACCCGCCTAATCCCATTATAAAGTCGCATTTTCCATGGGCTACATACATACGTGCCACGCGGAAGACACTGACCATAGGGCCTCCGTTTAGGATACGTATTGTAACAGAGGGAAAAGGGAGAGAAATGGGCGGCGGAATTTTCTAAGCTGCCATCAGATTTTTGCTTATAGAAGTTCTTTCGCCCACCATTGTTCCCCGACCTTTCGCAGGCAATCAACCGTTTCTGGGAACTTTTACTGCCCGAATACCATTCTCAAGGGCTGGCCTTTCTTTTTCCACGTTTTTACGGGGGTGTTTCTGAACGGCGATCGAAGTTAAGTACGTTCAGCTGGGAGTTTGTGTATTGTTTCCGTTAGTTAACTCTTCGTCGATGGTTTGGTACGATGGTATCGGGCTAATTAGGTGGTGCGAGTGATTTTGTGTTTGAAATTTCAATGGAACGTAATAAAAAACGGATGAAATATCACGACGTGCGATGTGTGGATTATGTCAATTCTTTGAGACAATGACCGCTAATTTCGAGTGTAAAGAGATGCATAATTTGTGGATTGTAGTGTATTAATTTTGTATAATACGTTGTTAAAGGTTGAAACGTCGAGTTCATATATCAACGTGATGCCTTAACTGGTTCGGCAATTTTAAGTGTGATATCCTTCGAATACAAAAGAAACGAATCAAACGTCGATATCCACAGTCACATTAGTAACGCATTCTGCGACTTTAGCTTCATCTTATGGGAATAAAACATTTTGATGTTGGGGTCCCGAACTTCCCTTTCATTATCGAACCAACCGATACACACACGAATCGACCTACAAAGAGATTGTTTGGTTCTGCACACGCCGCTATATTCGGAGTCCTCGCGTTTCAGGGGTCGGAAAAAAGAGTGCTTTCGCCATTACTCATTCTTGCTTCTGTTTAAAAATACCGTGCGCGTGAAATATGGACCGAATTGAAAGTCTTCCGTGGAGAAGGACCGGGCTAAAGGGGGGTTTGTCGTGTTTGAAAGAGAGAAAAAAAAAGAAGAAGAAACAGAAAGAAGGAGGAGGAGAGCGAGAGCAACCCCTGGCCGCGCTCGGGCTAAGAGGGAGAGCTACGATCTGCAGGCGCATAACCCCCCCGAATATTCGGAGACAATTAATCATAAGATAGCTGGGAGGAACACGCGTGAGAAATACGAGACAGCTCTGTCGCTTCTTGTATCTGGTGCATCAGCTGCGAGATCAAGCTCCTGGAGAAGTCGATCTGCAGTTTGATGCGATTGTCCAGTTGTGAGTTGAATTAACAGACACGGTGGATTTCACGAGGTGGGATTCTTGTTGCTTAGGCGTTTGCGCGAGGGGAACGAGACATTCTTGTTTCTATTCGTACGGTTTAGAGTATCTTACGGTTAGATTTAGAATTTTTTAATTTTCAAATTTTCAAGCTTTCTCAAATCTCTAAATTTCAATCTTTTTAATTCTCAACTCTCCAAATTTTCAAATCTTCCAATTTTCAAGCTTCCAAATTCTCAAATTCCCAAATTTTCAAGCTTTCAAATTCTCAGATCTCCAAATTTTCAAATCTTCCAATTTTCAAACTTTCAAATTTTCAAATCTCTAAATTTTGAAACCTTCGAACACATCCAAATCTTCAAATTCAAAAATTCCACGTACACCTAGAATACACCGTATTCCATACACTGAATACACACCCCTCAAAGACGTAGCCGCCATTAGACCGCTCAGAAAGTGCTCGGAGCGATCACCGGCAAACTCAAAGAACCCAAACGCGCGAAATAATAATACCGGCTGTCTTAGAAACCGTGGAGCGCTATGTATCTCTAGTTGCGAGCAGGATTTCCTCTCAGAATTGATTAGTCGCGCCGCGGCTTCTATCCCCCTTTTTTTCCAGCCTGGTAATCTGAGCACCGGGTACCGGAAACGAATCTTATCAGCGGAAGGCGAAAGAGCAAACAACAGAATCGGCGAACGCGCGCGTTTCCCTTCTACCGTCCAAACAAACCACGTCTCTCTCTCTCTCTCTCTCTCTCTCCTTCTCTTCGTGCTCCGGTGTCATGAATAATCGGGGGATCCACGACGTGGCTCCCCTTTTGCTCTCCTTTTCTCCCCTGCATTCGTTCCTCCTTCCAGGGACCGACTTTAATCCCGCATGAATATGTAGAAGTCCTGGACTCTCTTCTCGACCCTGGTCCCTCTTCTTTTTCTTCTTCCTTTTCGCCCGGTGCAACTTCGTGGCTTCTTTGACGCCGATCAACCGACCCGACACTCCTTCTATATCTGTGATTCGTAATTAGCATAAATTCGGAGTAGTACATGTTCCCGAGTAGAAAATGCCGATTATATGGAAATATGGAATGTGATAGCAATTTCATTTATTCCATTCACCGATGCGTTTCAGCTGGTTTCTGGCGTCGATGGGAAATAGTTGGAAAGTGAGGGTTTGTAAATGTTTCGACGATACCGAAAGTGTCTTTAATGTTAGTCATTTCGTTTTATTCGAGGATTCTTCGATCGTTTTACTCGTTCTTTTATATCTTTATTATTATTCTGATAGGTGAAACACTGGTACTACTATTTTAGTTTTTCTACCGTTGTGGATTATTTTATTCGATGCAAAAGATACTTCTCTAATGATTGTTAAAATTCTTGTGTATCTTCGCTTGTACATTTTCTTTACTACCTTTTGGACAAACTACAAAGTTGCGTGTAATTCTAATTAATATTTCGTTGCTCTTTAACAACCCAGAATATTTTAATTTTTTTTTCTCGCTTCAAAGACGTGCTAAAATTGAAAAAAAAAATGAACAAATTAAATCCTCCACATCTTCCCAAAAAACTTACTAAACAAACACTTTCATCGAAATACGGATGGTCAAACACTCGCAAACATTATCATACATACACGAACGAACGATCGCAGAATAAAACCCTTAATTAAACCACGACTTAATCCTCCAATTCCTAATCTCCTCTAGAGGCGTCCCGACGCGCTCCTTCGCCGCTAACCTCTGTGTATCGGCCGCGGCACAAAGAGAGCAAGAGTCCATCCACTCTGGGCGAAATTTATGGACGCGTGGTCCCTTAATAGAGACTTCGGAAGTCGGCTCGCTGGAGCTTTCGTCGTAATGGGAGGTAAGCAGGCATTATGCACTTAGCGATGGCCGTTTCTATAGTCACGCATGAATACACCAAACCGGTGTCTATACACACACACACATACACTCTTCTCTAGCGTAACGAAAGAGAAAAGTGACGTTAAAACGGTTTCGAATGGTGCGTCGGGTCGTGATGGTGGCGTCGCGTCATAAAAGGGGTGACGGTTGTATATCAAACGAGTAGGAAAAAGATGGAGATAGCAGCAGTAGTAGGTACGACAGAGAAAAAAGAGAGGAGAGATAGAGAGCGTGGTATGAGCGTGTTCGACGAGGAACGGTGGCGCGATTTCTCATGTCTCGAAGCTACAGGTGTACCTGCGGGGACAAGATAATAATTAGTCCCGATGTCGGGACAGCGATACTCCTTCCTTGCTCTTCTCCTCCTCCTCCTCCTCCTCCTGCTTCTACTTCTCTCCTTTCCCCTCTTTCACCGTTGCCTTCCCTTCTCTCTGTCTCTCCTCACTTTTTTCCCTTCCATCTCTCCTCTCTTCATCCAACGCGAGCGGGGGGGTAATAAAGCGGAACAACGACGCGGAGTCCATAAATAATTCGGACCACGCGTTTCGGAGGCAGGCGCGCGATAGCCAGAGCGTGATAATTGTTTTTATTTGCCGGACCGGCTAATTTCACGCGGCCGTTATCGTTTCCATTAGCTGGCCATTTTTTATCCGAGTTCCGTTTATCCGCGACGAAAATCTGGGATAAATCGTTTAGGAATATATGTATGTACGTGTAGGTTTGTGTAGGAGGAAAGGGGAAGAACGTTTTCCGGTTGCGTTACGTGTGCAATGTTTGTAGAGAGACGATGGTTGTGTAGAATCGATACAGACTAGCCGATGTATCTATACTTATTAATCGATTGAAAAAGCCGGCTGGCTGCATCTGGACGACTGATCTTTCAATTTCCGACTCAAAGCTCCGGCTACTTTATTAACTTTATTGATTCGCGCGTACGCGTCAAGCGTTGCTGCCGCGATTCGTTTCCAGTTTAATGGCGGACTCGGCGATGGCGTAAAGCGGTGCGGTCTGTGTTCATCAGTTTATGCCTGGAATCTCTTCGGGTAATTGTTATTTTGGAAAATTGGTAATACTTCAGAATTTTTCTCGATTTTTCTTACTCCTCCTGTTGCCATTTTTTAAACGACTGTCTGTGATAGGATTCGTTGTTTTACTGTCGCGTTAGGTGAACGTAGAAACATGGTTAGAACGAAATCCTTTTTATTTTAGAAACTGAACGTATACTCAGTTTCAACGTACTGTTTTCTACTGTGATAGGATTCGTTGTTTTACTGTCGCGTTAGGTGAACGTAGAAACATGGTTAGAACGAAAGATGCGTATAATCCTTTTTATTTTAGAAACTGAACGTATACTCAGTTTCAACGTACTGTTTTCTGTAATAATTTGATTGCTACATGTAACAGTAGCTAACAGCCATACAAATACGAGAGTACTCGTGAAATCCAATTACCGCAAAAATTCCTCTACAGGAATCACGCGAAAATCTGCGAGCAACGTGGACCTTACAGCCTTTTTTTTACCTGCGATATCGCCTCGGCATCGACCGAGAAACAGGGTCGTTGGCGAGAGAATCGCGAACAAAGGGCGAACGCCAATTACCATCCGTTCGAATCGGGCATTGTGGAAAAAAAAAGAAGAAAAGTGCCGGTGTTTACGGTCACGGTGACAGAAGTCCAGGGATTTCAGGCATTTAGGGTTGTGCATCTCGTTGGCTTTATGACTGGTCGAAGGTATTCTCGGGGTCTCCAGGTCTTGAAGACACACGGGCCGCGGACGAGGAGACATTGTGCCGCGTGAAAGACTGGAGCCAAAAGCGTAGTTCAGTTTTATTGCGGAGAGAGAGAGAGAGAGAGAGACGGGAAAGAGGAGGTACCGTTTTTATCGAGCTCTGCCTCCTTACAATGTTTGCATACACGATTTGTCACGGCCATTGCAACGTCGTAAATTATCACCGGGGAACAATCTGCGTTTGCGAGAGCGGGAAAAACGGCGCGGGAAAGGGATAACTTTTCTCTTTCTGCTGCCATTGTGGAATACTGCTACGATAGTGTTGGAATTGTTGCTGTGCTTTGCCAACGATTCATCGCTGCCCCCATTTTTCCCTCCCTTCTAACCTTTTGTGCTTTCGATTCCTGGCCCTTTCGTTCCGTTTTCAATTGACACGGATCTGTCTGACACGCTTTTTCCAATATTGTCAGGTGATCGACGATCTTCCATGGATCGTTCAAGCACTTGTTTCTTAAGTTTGATTCTGCGTTTTGTGACGTTCAGAGTGAATATTGTGGAAATAAGCAGTTTTTCATTTATACATAGCTGAAAGAAGGGTAGATCGAGATCGTAGAGTACAACAATCTTAAGATTTATTGTACGGTGTAGTTGAAAGAAGGTTAAGATCGTGGAATAAAATAGTCCGCAGATTTATCGTACGAATTTAGTAGACTAAATAAATAAATAATTTGAGAAATAATTTATTACTCAGATTAGTAGCTTTTAACTTAACTGTTGCGAAGCTTTCTCTTAAATCTAACTAAAATTAACAGATTAATCAATCCTAAAGGATTAATTGTAAGCAATTAACAATATTTCAATTTTTCTCTGGCACAATATTAAAACAGTAAATAGATAAATCCTGCAAAATCATAAAACAAGTGGTTCGTTCTTTTTCCTTCTCAGTTTCTTCTTTATCGCAATACACCGTTCCCATAATTATTTCGTAAAATTAACATTCCATACTCTACCATTTCCCGAGATAGCAGCTCGCAGGGTAGAAATTTTAAAACTCGCGTGCAACAATATTTAAGAGATTAAATATTCCTTTCCTTTTTCACCTGTACACCGGCCTAAATCTTGCTTCGCTCTGGCCTTTCGTTACTTTCGTTATTAAATCGTTCGTCGATGGCGGTATCACCGGCGATTGCTCCGTGCAATTAAAATAAAGATATACACACACGTGTGTATATATTCGCGAAAATATCTATCTATGTAAATCCCGTGTAAAATTGTAGTACGCGGCTGAATTCATTAGAATAAACTCCGCGGCGTCGCGTTTAGTCCCGTGTAAAGCCGGGTAAAATAGTGTTTCAGATAGCGGATAGGAAAGAGCAGAAAGTTTATCTCGCGCATGCTCCCGCCTCTATAAATAATATTCTGTTGCAACGTGTACAAGCTACGTTGAAATAAATCCCCCGGAAATATTTTGCTACTTACTGTTTTCAAACGTTATTCAAGATTCCACTCGGCGCGGCGCGACCGCGCGAGCTTCGATCGACGGTTCTCACGAATTCCGCGGAAAATTATATTCCACGAGGAATGTTAAACGGCTCGATTAAATCTTTAGTCCCGGTGTGATCTGAAAATGCTGATATTTATACTGAAAACGTTAGACTTTAACGTTGCATTTTATGATTTATACAGACGACGCGGCTTTTGGTATAATTCTCTTCCGAATTGGGGAATATTGAAAATTACGCCGGTAATTTGAAATTCGCTCTATTAGGAATAAATATGGCATATTTTGGAAAATTCAGGTATATTTGATAATTTTTTAAATAAAATAGTGTTATCAGTTACTTAGAAATTATCTCAGGAATGTTCAGAATATTTTTGTTGCTAAATATCGAGTAAATTTTTAGTCTATAGTGTGTGTAGATTGCTTTGCAACGTTTGTAGCGTGATCATTGGAAATTTGAGTAAAAGGGAAGGGACAGTAGAAGGGGAATGAAGAAATGTTTGATTTAAAAAGATTATCTCACGCGACAAGCAGAAAGGACACGAAGGATCCGAGGAAAGAGGTTCCACTCTTAATTCTCGAATGAAAAAAGAAGGGAGAAAAAGAAGACATTGCCCCGTGTCCCTGCAACAATGGCGTCAAAGATTTGAATATCGAGAGACCGGCCGGGGGCATCAAGTTTCCAACGGCACAACTATTCGAGGAATATGTAAATTCCTTTTTTATCTAGACATCGTCCTTTCGCGATCCGTTCGACGGGTTAAGCCGTTCGTCGCGTCCTACGCATCGCGCCGCGTTCATCTTGTTCCCGAAGGAAAAAACGACGGACAATAAGAAAAGCGAAAAAACGACGTCGCGACAGTACAGTGCGGTTTGCAAGTATCTCTTAACCCTTTCCATACCCCACAATCTTTTAATTTCGCTTTAATTTCACGTTTCAGAAAGAATAGTCTTCGATTCGAGGTACACGCTTGAATACCATCGAAATTTTTTTAGTCCAACGTGACTCTTCTACTTTGTTTCAACTCTTTGTTTTGAACATTTTCGGTTCGATTCACGCAAATTCAGAATTTATTCTCCTTTACTGCGATAAACGCCAATAGTTGGTAAAAGGAAATTATTTTGCTCTAAAATTTCACGTTTCCTGGAACAGAGGATGAAGTAATAACGCAGCGAAAGGGTTAAAGTCCCTCCGAAACTAATATTTTTCCCGCGACAAGGAGCGCCCTAAAAAAAAAAATCTCCGATGTTCGATAGACACCAGTAATCGCTTAAAAGAGAAATTACTTTGCTCTAAACTTCCACGTTTCCTGGAACAGAGGCCGAAGAAATAATCTAGCGAAAGGGTTAAAGTTCCTCCGAGGCTCATATTTTTCCCATGATAAGGAACGTGTTAAAAAACGAAAAGAAAATCGAAAACCATCAGAATCAATGGAAGAAAAAAGCTTAGACAGAAAAGCAGAGAAAGCGAGGAGGAGGGGTATGGAAAAGAAAGGAAATTTAGGGGGAGAGAGAGAGGATAGAGTGGATGGCAGCATGGAACCATGGAACGCCATGGGCATGGGGGGATCGCACGCATGCGTCCCGTCCAACCCAGCGGGTGGTTGTGTGTGCTCCTTTTTTTTTTCTTCCTTTCCCTCCTTTCTCTCCTTCTTTCCGTCGTTATCCCTCTCACGAACTGGAACCGATCCTCTCCTCTCCTGTTCTTCTCCCCCTGGTTCCTTCGCTGCCAGTCAGAGAACTCCTCGTTTTGCCTCCATGGGCCTCCTCTCTCGTTCGCCGCGCGCCACGGCTCTCTTCTCTTCTCTCCTCTCGTTTCGTCCCGTTTCGCCGTTGGATTTCGGCCTCCCCTTTAAATAATTGTCCGCCACGAGGGAAGACGAGACGCGGCCTCGAACACGGGGGCCATCCTCCGGAGGGGGGGACATCGAGAGATGAATCCTCCTTCCACGAACGTGTGGAATCATCGGGAGAAACGTGTCGCTTCTGAAAATTCCCCCATTATCCTGCACCTCCGTGGAAATTGTCTGCGGAAACTATGGAAAGTGGGAGTTTGCGTTCTTGTGACAATTGTCGGCAAGAGTGGGAATTGCAGAAATTGTGTATCCTTGCTGAACCCTTTCGCGAAGTGTTCAACTGAAAAACACACATGTGTGAGATTGTAGAACGCTATCAGTGTCTGTGCGTATGTGTACTAAATGCTGTTTGTTCAGCCTTAGTGTCAGAGGTCAGTGTGTCTTGACAAATGTGAATTTTTTTTCAGTATTTAATTGCAGAAATTGTGTATCCTTGCTGAACCCTTTCGCGAAGTGTTCAACTGAAAAACACACATATCAGTGTCTGTGCGTATGTGTACTAAATGCTGTTTGTTCAGTCTTAGTGTCAGAGGTCAGTGTGTCTTGACAAATGTGAAATATTTTCAGTATTCGACAAATTTTCACACTAGCGTTCTCAGTTGTACAAAATTTTGTCTACACTCACTATCGTCACATTTCACTATGGTCATTCTTGCTGCAATACACCCTTTTAGTGTAAAAGATTCGACTGTGACGGCCTATAGCGAACGTTACCAGCGGAAGGGTTAAGAAATTTCTCCCCGTTTCTACCGAAGAGAAGGTCAGAATTCTTCAAACCGATAAAAAGATCGAACATTCTGACGGAAGATCGATTAAACGTTGAGAACGGGCGAAAGAGAGACGCGGCGTCGATATTTATCGCTCGAAATACCATCTTCCAATTTCCAAAAATATTTCGACCGTTAAATCGAACGACGGCGGAGGGTGGAGGAGGACGAAAGATCGACGAGGCGCATTCCACCAGGCGTGGAGACGAATCGGGAACGAATCGAAACGTGGAAGACGTAGGAAGAATGGGTGACCCGAAGGTCCCGACAGCGCGAGTGGCCTGACAAAGGCGGAGGAGTCGAAGCGAGGCCGCGCGCGATTCACTTGGAAGCGGCGGAGCAGACGAGGACAAACATAATTCAGAATTATCCCGCGAGGCGGTCCCGTCTCACATATTTCATCTCTGGAAAGGGGTTTTGTCGGGCCCAGGGCGAAGGCTGGGCTTCGAAGCGTGTACACACACCGGCGCGAGTAATCTCGTGATTGTCGAGCGTGCAACGAGCGCGTTACGCGCGCACCATTCCGTCGAAACGGAGGAAACTTTTGGAGAAATTCTGCTTTCGGTAAATTTGCGTTTCGTTCATCTCGATAGGGGTTTCTTCTAATTTACGGAGCATCGATGGTGATTTTAACGGTTAGTTATCGTTGTCGTGGGAGGTTGAAGTACGTGGAAATTTGGGTAAATACTTTTGTTTCGGTGAAATTAAGAGTGACGGAAGAACAAATTTTATTTGTATCTTATGGACCAACGATGGTGATTTCAACATCTACTTATAACGGCCCTTGCTGCATTTTTCTAACCGCGTTCTACGTACAACGAGGCGCGTAGTCGAAAAATTTCAGATCACAGTGTGTATACTTATGAGTGTTCACATTGTAACTAAGGTATTTTTTCTCAATTCACAACGAATCTTCGTGTCACACAAGGATCGACAACAATTTCTTGAAATTTCTAATAATTCACAAATCGATCTTCCAAGTAATTACCTCAGTATTAAACACTCTCGAGTTTTTTCGCTTTACCCTAAAGTTCATTGAAGTTCATTAAAGAAACAATTCCCATTCCTCCCCGAAAAATCCGACATTTCAAATTACACAATGTAACCACCGCTCACTTTATCCTTACATTAATTTCAACCAGTTTCAAACCAGGCACGTACATCATTTCTCTCCGGCGAAGCTAAATCGACGTTATATGACAGCGTTCGTAGCTGTTAATAAGGTGTGAACACCGACACCTCGAAAGAAGCACGAAGAACCCGTACTTACTTACTTACATCCGTCAAAGGTATTCAATTTTACGAAACCTTTTCGTTGCATTCGAGATAGGTAGATTCACGCTCCTCACTGTGAAACACGGCTGCACCCGGAATGATTAAGCGTACGATTCGATCGACCGGACTGACTGAAATTAATTAAAGGAAACACGCATTCGTCGGTGAGGAATGTGTCGCGCAATGGAAGATCGAGGTCTGGATAAGGTGGATCGTGAAGTGCAGGCGCGAGTTATCATTGCACGCGACTTCTTAGGTAGGTCGGCGTCGATCGATGGGTGACGCTTCTTAAATCCTGGCAGGTGTCGCCCGCACCTGTCACCCATGGTCGTGTTCTCCTCGCGACGACATCCACTTTGACCTTTCCGACCGTTTCTTTTTCTTCCCCGCCTGGACGAGCAGCTGACCTTCCTTCGCTTCGCCATCAGATACACTCTCTTAGTTGGCTAACTTCGTCGCAGACGTGAGAATCGGATAAAAGGGTTGCTTGTAGTTTCGTCGCTAAAGGGCACCGTGTCGGTTCACTCCTTTCCATTCAACGGAATTTCAAGTCGGTTCTGTAAAGAGCTAACGAGGCAACTCGCGATAAATTCGAACACTTTAACCCTTTCGCTGTGACAGATTTTAATACGTAATGTGCGTGGTGGACGGTCAATTTTTAACCGCGACTGCAACATTTGTTTAATTCGGTTTATGAAATTAAGGTGGAAGTGTGCAACACACTGAAAATAAATTCCTTTTTTTCTGTAAATCAGCCAGAAGTGTATTCTTTTCTTTGTCAAATCGGCGAGAAAGCGTAATATATTTACAGAATTTTTGTAGTTAGTTGATGTGTGCCCTGAGACAGACAGGGTTCAAATTCGCTGGCGTCAAAGATATTAAATCGAGGTGGAAGTGTACCGAAAGTGCGAGGAAACTTTGAAAATTGCCTATAGGCGTCGATAGCAACGAAAGGGTTAACCTCGCTCTCGTTCACATTACGTCGTTCCACCTGTAGTAGGGATACCCGACGATTCAGAACGTCTCGTTTTTACCAATGACACGAACACCATCTGCATCTGAAGCGTAGGCGGCCACGCCAGTGTTTGCGTTCGACAGACGTGTCGACGTGGCGCATCCCCTGCGCCACGCGTCTATTTTCATTGCTTCTTAATTGTGTTTTCTCAGTTGTGGAATAACCTTCCAGCCGAGACACTTTTGCGCAGACTGTTTTATCGCTGGTTACTAGCCTGATCGCGCGGAGAACGGAACGCCTTCGCGTTAGAAATTCAAAACGACGATCTATAAACATTCTTTGCATCCACTCTTGACTCGGTGTATAAGTCATTCCAAACCTCCGTCTCTCTATGTATACCCACTACTCTGTTAAAAAGGGATCGATTATCGCGTGTATGGTACGCGAAAATGTTCCGTGAAAATTCGCAAAAAGTGTGCTGATTTATGGGAAAACTACCGATGAATTTTGCATCGTGGTAATGGCTCAAGCACACTATTCGCGACTTTCTCCAGTTTCCTGGACTGAAGTTTCCACCGTAGAGTCGTCTTTTTGACTCAATCGAGATGATAAAATAAAATTGATCTCAAAAATCGATCATCCAGCGATGCTATAAGATTGGAAGCCTCCGTTAGCATAAGTGTATCGCAAACAGAGTAAATTATTCCAAAGACGACCCTCAGCGTATCCCCAAATAAATGACAAACCTCACTTCCATCCGATTCTCGAACGCTCTACTAAAATTCTCGATTGACCTGCAATATCCCCGGTTAATTAGATAAAACCAGACACTCGCAATGAAAGCCACGTCCACGGTAACCGTCGTCGTAATAAAATCCAAACGTAAGAAGATTCTGCGTCCAAGAAGTCCCTCCCGTAGAAGAGATCTCGAGGTGGGAGCCAACGGTTCTCCGGTATATAAAATCTCGAATCTTAACGAACAGATAAAGGTGCAGTAAAATTTTTCAGATGGAACAAACAAGCTTTTGAAAGGCCGTGGGCTATCTGGTGTGCAGGGCAGCTGTGAGATGGTGTACCTGAAAAAAGATACTATCCAGGATGTTAAACGTTGATTCAGGGCCGGTGAACGAGGCGCGTTGAACGGTGTGGCTTAAGCAGGGCGCGAGTGTTAAATACGGCAGCGGAGTTCGCGACAGCTTTACCGCTCGCTGTAAAACAAATCCTAATCTCTTGACGTTGCTACCGTGCCACTATCTTGCTCCACTTGTTTGCACTGCGAGTACAAACGGCCAGACGATGGCGGCGGCGGCTGCTACGCGTATACAGGCACACGCGTTCATCGAGCGTTCTCGAGCTTCAGTTTTTTGATAAAAAAAAAAAAGTCGTCCCTCCTCGTTCCACCTTCTGCACCACTCTTTCTCGGTGAATTTCAACGGGCCGTGGAAGATGTTTAATCGCGCGATGCTGGAGCAAGGTGGGCGGGCAAAGGATGAAAAGGAATCGAGAAAGGCTGGCAAACAGTCTCGAAGCAGGTATCAAGTGGGCGAACACTTTCGGGAAGCTATCTCTGGTAATATGGAATTCATCATGCTCCCATCTCTCTATCTTTCTTTTTTTCTCGTGTCTGTTTTCTCGTCTGCAGCCGATCTTGGACGACGATGGTTTTATTCGCTGTCGATTAGGACGATTTTCTGGAGAGATGTGATCGCGAATGTTGCGTTGGCGACGTGTATTGTATTCTTTGAATATAATTCACACGAATTTCTATATTTCCGAAGTAGAGAATCTTCTCTTATCAGAGGAAAATAGGCACGGGCTCGATATTCCAAATTTATAATTTCAATGATTTCACGAACTTCCACGTGAAGTAATTATTAAATAAATAGAAAAATAATTGGAAAGTAAGTGTCTTCTGGGTGTAAATGTTATGTTATGTCACGTGCATTGAATTCTTGAAACATGATTGACACGAATTTCTGTATTTCCAAAGTATAGAGAATCTTCTCCTTAGAGGTCCAATATTCCAAATTTCCAAATTTATGACTTTACTGGACGAAGAAACGTTCCAAGTACCTCAAATCGTTCCAAAAATTCCCCAAATTGTCACAGATCCAATATTCCAAATTTATGCCTTCACTCTACAAAAAAACCTTCCAACTACCCCAAATCATTCCGAAAATTCCGCAAATTCCCTAGAAAAGGGCAACAGATTCTTCTCAGAAGAGAGAGAGAGAGAGAACACGGCGACCTTTCGGAACCGACAAAGAGCGTTTCTCTGGAGGCTAGTTGCATCGGGACGAGACTCATGCAGATGAGCATAACCGAGTCCTGGAACACGGTGCACGGTAGAAACAGGGTAGAATGGGAGGGGCCGTTCCCTTGTTCGTGGCCCTTTCCACGTTGCACCGGCTACCAGGATGTTTATGTAGATGAACCTGGCCCCGAACCGTCGTCGACGACGAGGATTCTGGCGCGAATCGGCCAGAGTAAACGGACAGAGAAAAAGGGGAACAGGTCGTTTCGCATAAATATCGAAAGGGCCCGAGAGAAACGCGACGTTTTTCAGCCAGCTAAAAAAAAAGAAAAGAGGAGAAAGAAGAGGAGAGAGAGAGAGAAAGAGGTGGAGATTAAACCGCGCGGAAATTAACCGCTCGATTCTCTGGACGTGTTCGAAGGTGAAATAATTTCGTAAATCAACCGAATCGACTAAGGAAACGAGGTATTCCGGTGGCTTTAAATACGCTCGTGAAATTAGGAGAACAACGTTATCGTATTTTTTGCCGCGATAACGACAGCCTCTTCGATGCGTACACTTAAGGAATTATTATTCCCTTTATGACTTTGGTTTGTTGCGTTTTTTCCCCCGTCGTATATACCTTCTTCATTTCGTTACGGTCGTTTCTTCCAGGAGGTGCTCCGAGGATGTTCGTTAGTAGTTAGGACCAATGTGGCGGGCGAAACGATTGAAACGACGTTAGGGTAGTCGGTACTGAGTTATTTCATCCTTTTTAGTCAGTTTCGAAGAAAGTTTATTCGAGGAAGTGTAAATTAAGGGGTTTTTCTTAGCTATCGGATAGTGTTATTTGTGCTTTAACTTAATTTGTAGACTTTGATAAGTTTGGTCCTCAGAAGGTAGAAATTAGACGACTTTTTTAAGACTCACTATGGAATATTCAGGTTAAATTGATGGAAAATAAAAGAGAGATTTGCAAGTGAAACTTAGAAGAAAAAAGATATTAAATTGTACAGTAAAATGGAGTCATAAATATTTCAATTACTCTCCATAATTGCATCTAACATAGTATAGGAGTAGAAATTTAGAAAATCCTCGTGTTGGAATTTTACCGACTGCAAAATAAATCCAGTAGAAGTTGAAATACGTTATTCTGCTTTGTATCGTGATCAAATTAAGTAGTCTGAATAAACACATTTACATAATCATCTGGATAGTTTCGATAAGTCTAACTCGCGCGTGTTTTCCACGTCTAAGAATGAACAATTTACCTACTTGTTCATTCAATTAGAAAGTATCCATAATAGCAGGCTACTGTGTTCGTAAAAGCAAATAAATTATAAATTGAAATATATTATTGTAGTTCTCTTTACAGCTACAGCACGGTAGAAAATTCAATTACATCGATATAGAGTTTTTTTTCAAATTATCAGGTCGTGTAACATGAAACGTCGGATTTCTAATTTATTTACAAATTTATCGAACATTTATTAATTTTCATCGTATTACAATCTATCCGTAATAAAAACGAGTTATTTCTTTTCTAAAATTGAATTAAAACCTTATAAAATTTCTTCCAATCAAATCCTGTAATGTGAAATATGAAATTTCTAATCATTCGCAAATTAACCGCTCAGATTGTCTATTGAAAACTTTTCCATCTTTACCTGTTAAATGTACAGAAAATTCTGGTTAAAGTGCTCTTAAGATATCTAAGAATTCACGTTAGTTTCCAATCAAGAAGAACCAATAAATCATACAAATTCTTTATCTGCTCGCGTTAATTCTCCAAAGTAAAACAGACTTCTACCCACGTAAAAACGTTCGTTCAAGGTGACGGAATCAAGATTTCCACGAAGTCTTCTAATTTCACGATTAAAACCAACATTCTCCCTTTATCGCTGAACCCTTTCATTCGTCACCGTCGAATAAAACGAGTAAAGGGTTAAGATCTTATCCTGGTCGAAGAGGACCAAGTTGAATCCACGTTTCTACCAATTCTTCCCAGTTTCACGAGGAAATTACACAGAAATACAGCGTTCCACCCTCGTTCGACTAACCCTTTCACCCATCGGCATCGAATGAAATGAGAAAAGAGGGTGGTGATCTGGCGATCCTGATCGAAAAGGACCACCGAACGATGGTTGTTCCCGGCGTGACGCCTTACACCCGTCGACCGGCCCGTTAAGTGATTCGGCTAATTGCGTCGTCCCGGTCCCTCGCCCTTAATCACCCTAATCGCCGTCCGCTAATTATTCGCGGCGCGATTAAAGAGGCGAACGTGGCCTGTGTACCACGTCGTCCGCTTCTCGCGGTTTCCTACGCGTTTCTACCGCGATAAAAACACCAAAGTCACCTAGAAATTTCTTTATTTCCGTCCAATTTTTCTCTCTCTCCACATATCTCATCCGGCAAACTTCAACAGAAAGTTAATGAAGTTTTCATCATTGCGCGAACAGAAATTCTTCCTTTTCTTTTCTTTCTTCCTTTTTCGAACCGAACAACTTAATTACACCAGAGATGAGCAAGTGTTGATCGCCTCAATTTATTAATTTCAATTCCTTTAATTGCCACGATATCGTCGGTAATTTAATCGCGGGAAAAGAAGGAAAATAAAAGAACCGACCAACTAATTGCACGATTTTCGTTTGCACGTTGCGAGCGGAGAGGGAAGCGAGCAATTAGGAACAATAACGAGTGCCCGTTGTTTCATGCGCGGCCCCATAAATTGCGGCACGAGGCGTGTCTTATTTTTAATCGGCTTTTAATTTGTCCGTGTGGCGACCCTTTGTACTTGGCCGACTCTGAGCGCCGCCGATTGGTCGTTCGCCTCTTCTCCCTCGCGGATCTGCTCGTCGTTGACGATTTTTCCGCGAATAACATCGCGACGAATAATTAGAAGAGAAAAAATAAGGGATTATCGGTACATCGGTTGGAATGAATCGCGTTCGACTTTCGACCCGTTCTTTCCTCTTTTTCACGGTGCAGAGAGACGAAAGTCGAGACACGGAAACGATGAATAAGGATGAGCGATTCTTCGCCGAGAAGAAATTGACTTTCAAAAAGCTCCAATTTAACCAGCTCATGAATTATAGATCGGTCAAATTGAATTCGCTTAATTTACACGGCCGCGGCGCTAATCTTTATCTTCGCGTAGAAACGATCGCGTGAGAAACTGAATCTACCCGCGGGTAGACTGCAGCACGTCGTTGAATTACGAACAATCGGAGTTTCGATACATAGTTTCAAATGTTTCCGACGATTTTAACAGCCGGGAGGATTGAAGCAACGTTCGCAATAATCCACCTTGAAATCTTCCCGACCGTTCATCTATCTGCGAGATCTCCGTCGATTCGCGTTTATTCCGTGCTCGTCGAAGGGGAACTCGAATTTGTGAGAAAAAACGTCCTCGGAGTAGGCTATGATCGAATATACTCTGCAGAGATATTTGGGGAAAAAATGAACGAAAATCTTGACGAGCGAGTGTCAAACGAAACAGGATACGATTAGCATATTTCCATTTGCATATTGACGGGATTTCGAAAAAGTTATGAATATTTTACGACTCTCGCGGAAACCGCGTCGCCAACGACCACGACGTCGACGCGTGTGCGCTCGTTGGTCCGCTGATAACGTTATCGCGTATAATCGTGTGGCGAAGGTTAATCAATCGAGGATACGTCAGAGTGTGTTTGAAAGACCGCGGATGTTGGGGAGGTCGAGAGAGGAGAGGTAACGCGGAGTACCAATCGTTGGACCAGTTTTAGCGGTTGTCGCGTGATGGACGTACGATAAGGTCGAATTCTAGGCGCGAAACGGTGACCTTAGAACCCTTCGAGCTGATAAGGGCGACGGAAGTATCGGTTGAGCATCGGCGCTTCCGCTTTTAGTCGAGAGGTGGCAGCGCATGGCCCTTTGGCTTCTGAAGTCAGTAGGAATTGATGATTTTTTTCTTCTTCAATGATCATTTTTGTGTGGGGTGTTCCAAGGTGTGGAGAATTTTCTTCGTTAATAGAAGAATAGAGATATTTAGTTATTCTAATTATAATAGACTAGTAATTTAGTTATAGTAACAGCTGAAACTAGATGGAATTGAAAATTCAAGAAAGTCTACGTGATCTTACCAATAACGTCAGTGTATAGGAATCGCAGATGCTCGTTCACGAGAAACTTAAAACAGCATAATTTTAGATGGCTGAATTAAATGTTTATCAAACGCAGAGTGTTCTCAAAAAGAATAATAAAACAGTTGACATCGCGTTTATTAACCGACGAGAAAAACAAGCTACCTAATGGATGTTGCAGTAGCGAATGATACAAACGTCACACAAAAGGAGCAAAAAAAAAAGAATTACAAATTTCACACCTTTAGCAATCAAACTAAAAGAGCTCTAGAAGCAAGAAGCAGTAACAATAGCACCAATCATCATGTTCGTTACGGGTGTCATGACTAAGAATGTCCTTAAACATTAGGCATGCACACACACGTTCACTCAAACGTGCAAAAAGCAATCATACTGAAAACTGCAACAATAGTCAAAAAGATACTGTAACAATAATAGAAAAACACGTGACCTGGTAGGGAAACACCTGTCACATGATTAACAAATCACAAAAATAGGAAGTAGGATAATAATAATTATTATTACTGTATCAGTTTCCTCTTTTGTAGCTTGGTGATCGCGCGTCTTCTTTTTTCTACCAAATCGTCGAAACACAAAAATTGAAGAAACGACGACGACAATAATAACTTCGTTACTCCCAACAAACAAGAAGCACTAATAGGGCAATAATAATAATAAATGTTTGACCGCACGACGGTTTTTTCTACCAAATCGTCAAATGATAAACATGGAAGCTGGAACGATAACAACACTACCTCGATTGTCTGCAACAAACAGGAAATCCAAAAATTTATCTAACCTTCTCGCCCTCCGCACATCTTGCCGACATCTCGCGAACCGGCAACCATCCAGTCTGGTTGGCCGTCGACGAAAGTTCAGACGCATGAAATTCTGATTTGGTCCCGGGGTGTCGGAATTCGAGCTATTCGAAATTGACATTGAACACGGTCGCGCTCTTCGGCCGCACGTAACTTACCAGGCAGGACGTGACTGCCTACCAATCAATGTCCCTGCGATTACCGATAGTTTCGGAATTTCATTATCACCGTCGTAAAACGCTCGTTATTTAGAAAACTTGCGCGGCGAGCCGGGGCAAATAGAGTCATACGCGGAGGGAGAGAGACATATTTATGCGAACGTGCAGCGGCGGAGCACTCTCGGCTACCGCGAGAAACGATAATAATTAATGGAAACTTGCCCGGTGGTCGATATATATCGCGAAGCGGCCACGCGGCGCTACCGATAAACGATTCATCATGTCGAACGCGTCGAAACGAATTCTCTCTGTCGAGGTTGCACACTTGATCCTGCGGCGAAAATCCTCGTTGAACAAGCGGCGAAGGGGGGACGAGAGAAAAAAACAGGGACGATTTAATAAGACACGATTGACGAAGGGAGGGCGGGAACTCTGTGCGTCGAGGAAACTGGCTTTTTAATTGGTGCTGCGAAAAAATGCGTAGGTTTTAGCTTCTTTCCTTTGCGAGAGAAAAGAGGGTCCTGAGAATCTGTCGACTGTAACGGCGAACGTGTGGAGACATTTTGAAGACTGTTTTGTGTCGTTAACCCGTTGACTCCTGACAACTCGAAAGTGAAGTACAGCGTGATAGTATTACATTAACCCACTACTGTCTCGGAGACTCCGCTGATTCTGCCTTTTTTGTTTTCTTCCATTCTATTTAGAACTGAACTTTATTACATTAAAATTAAATTAATCCAACCAATCACTCTGTTCTGTAACGTTTATTAGGAAAATTTGTGATAAAGGTAAATCGGTAAGAATTCTATATTTATGTATAAAGTAGCTGGAAGTTGAGGAGTTTCGTAGACTCCGTATCGGGTTTTACGTCCCAAAAATTAATATTCGTACTACGTAACGTAAATAATATGTAAATGTGAAATGTAGAAAACACTTCTCTGAAAAAGTTACCTTCGCAAAAAACTGTTGCGTGAAATGTGTAAGAAAACACTCCGCCAAAAATGATACTTAAAGAAATTAAAACTAATTGCAATCAATCGAAACTAATTTCGAAATTAATAAAAACAATGTTTCAAAAGGGAAAAAAACACAACTACCATAGAACAATAAAAAAAAAATAGTAAATTCAAAGAAAATCATCTCTAGGAAAACTAACGCAATTATCGAACAGGCATACACACGGTAATAAACTTACCAACTTTTTCACTTTTTTTCTCAAACACTCCGCGGAAGAGTGACATGATCGATGGCTCGACCAATGTTTTCGAACACGATGAAAAGAAGTCGCGAGACATGCGAGAGAAAGAGAGAGAAAGAGTCGATCGAGAATAATCCTGCGCCACCACGTTTCTGAATTAAGAGATAGCTCGGACAAATTCGAATCGCCTAGCCGCGACGGTCCAACGAGGATGTCGCTCCAAAACAAACGATTTATCTTTTCCGCCGGCTGAGCCGGCATTGGCGGGCCAGAAAATCGCGGCGAGAAGATATTGCCGGCTGTCACCGAGCCTGGGCGACCGAGAGAAAGATCTAGAGCCGGGAACGTGCGGGAAAAAGCTGTCGAAGGGTGAGTTAAGGAAGGGTTTGCACGGTGACTATAATATCGTGATCGGTTTAGCGTTGATTTCTCAGCTGTTTCATCTTTCTCAATTATCTCCCGGAGATCTTACTTGAGGAGAGAGAAAATTGCGATTTTTAGAAATCAGATAACGCCGTTATGTCTTATTTAGAATTCAACTACTTGTTATCGATAGATCATTCGGTGTATATTAATTTCACCTTCCTTAATTACCCCCTGAAGATCTTATTTTAAAGGGAATATATAAAATTGGAGTTTCTACAATAGAAATCGGATAACAGTATCATCTCCTATTTAGAATTGACTCGTTTATCATTAACTTGACGTTAAGTCTGGTTCTAAGAAGCGACCGTAAAGTGCTGCCTCCTGGTAGTAAAGCTGCAACATCAAGCAGACCTCGGGGAGTCCTCGAACTTTGACTTTTCCCAACGAGGACGAACCGGTACCGTATTATGCAACACTGTCGCGGAGGCTACTGGCCGAACATTAATGCAACACAATAAGAAATATCCTAACCTAACTCAAAAAAACCTCACATCTCTAACCGAACAATAAATTCTCACTTCCACCTTCACACGTCCCATTCACCCTGAACAATCTCGTCAATTCTCTTCCTCCTCCAGTTTCCCTCCCGAAATCACATCGCGATAAGATGTCTACAATCAGATACAAGAATTTCTACGGTAATACGAAAAAAAGCTCACAGTGATCTCGTCATTTTCCTCTCGATTAGTCGCGATAATGCGTCCTAACGAAGTAACTCGCGCCACAAATCACCGCCGCGTAACCAGAAACCAAAGAGCCAAGAGAAGTCACCAACTCTCTCTCTCTCTCTCCGATCCTCTCTTACCTTCTCCTCGAGCAAACTCGTTTCCCCGAAAATAATTCCCGCACGGTTGTGTCCCCATGGTTGCTCATCCTAACCCGTCCCCCGAAGGGGTCCAAGAGGACAGTGGGTCGATTCTCATCCAAAGAATTCCTCAGGTAAAAGAGAGATAGGTGACGCGCGCAGGGAGCAGGCACGAGTTGCAGCCAGGCTTGTGCATAGGGCTCCTTTTTTCTTCAGCGGGGCGGAGCACTGTCCATCTACCTGGACCAGGGTACAAACGTGCATTCTAATAATAATCTATGGGAACCCCGCTCAAAGGCACGTTCTCCATGGAGGGAGAGACCGGGAGAGACAGAGAGAGAAGAGAGGACGATACCGCAGAGCGTACGGTCGCTGGTCAGGTGAGGGTACGGGGAGGGAAGGAGAGGAATTAGAGGGGCTTAGCTTCGTAGAGCCTATTATGAACGCAGCGGGTGTGGGTGGACACGGATTGTGGTGGATGCTGTGGACCGAAGCTCGAGGATGAGAGAGAAGGGGAAGCTTGGTGAACAGATTCAGGCATTTTTCTCCTGATTTCGCCTGTGCTCCTCCTCGTCTCTCCTCGCTGAAAGCCGGCTGTCGATATTTAATGCGATAATGTCCCGTCGCGTGTGACCAAACGTCCTCGTTGACTGACTGTTCAACTGACTGACTGACTGATGTCTCGGACTCGTGCCTCCTGCTCGACATGGCCGACTTGTCTCGGAGAAACCCTCCCCCAGGCTTCCGGGACACGAGGCTCACAGGCTACCTCTCAGCGCCGCGTTTTTCTGGACCAACCCGACTCTTCCCGTTCGTACGTCTTTCTCTCTTCTCTCCGTGGTCTACTTCTTTCGCCGTACGTCTGACGGTTTAACGATTTTATTACCGTCGCGATTAGATTTCGGACGGTTTTTGCCGTGGTACAGGGGAAACGGCGAGAGTCTTTCGGGCGAGGAGCTTCGTCGTGTGTACATTGTTCTTGCCGGTTTCGGGGGGTGTTTTTTTCTTCTTCTTTCTAGTTTTGGTTGGGTGGTTGGTTTGTTTCGATGAATTTATGGGCTGGGTGCGCTTTTCTTTTGGACCCTTGTGGCCTGGTTAGAATGGTTTATTAGATGCTGTTTTGGTGTTTCGGGGTTTTTCGGCATTCTGCGGGTTAGCGAGTGGAGATTCTAAGATTCTTCTGGCAGTCGTCGTTTTTTGAATTATTGTTAACACATTTTTATATTCAATTTTTTATTATTATTTCGTATATTCAAATTTTTTGAACCTTGCCATTTTATATTTTTAATAAATATAGTTTCATCTCCTTGCAACCCATAAATTTCTGCTTTTCTGAGCATGAATTTTCAGTAGAATTCCAGAATTAAATATCATCTAACGAAATTCCTCGAATCTACCGAAATCCAAGCATTTCTTCATCAACTTGAATCGAAATCCACCTGAATGCAAATTTCCGAAAATTTCTCGATCCGCGAGGCAGCGTACGAGTTCTAACAGGAGTTCGATATCTCGAACGGAGAAAAGGGGTGGTGGTAGTAGTTCATCTTGCAGGAGGCCGTCGCGGCGTTTTTACTGGTCGCGGTGGGCCGTGACTGAGAGAGTAAAGGGGCTGTGTGCGAGGTTTTAAAGAATGGTTTCCCGCGGCGCATCACTCTTCCCGCGCCGGTTAAGGCTCCTCTCTTCGTCGTTTTATCGGCTGTGTTTACACCGGGGCCCCGGATGGATCTTTTTCGGGAAGAGAACTTCCGCGACGTGTCTGTGTCCAAGAAGAACGATCGTCCTACCGTGGCAGATAACTCACTTGTCCGGCCGCGTCAAAACAAAGGATCGTGTCACGAGGATCCAACCGGAGGGGGGGAGATCCCCCCTTGCAAAAAAGTCTGCTTTTCAGCGGACCCGTGCGTACGTCACATAGGACCTGGACTTGGCGCAAATCACCGTATACCGTGGACACGGTTACCTTCCAGCCCCCCAAGGACGCTCGAGGATCCACCGTTAGAATCGTTCCTGGCACGAATTTCACGCGCGGAGATGGCTCGAACCTTTTTTTGTTTTCCCCCGCCAGAGTTATTGGTCCATTTGGAATTTATCGCGAGCTCCGTGTGTCCAGTTTGTCCTGGTTTTGGTGGAGTAACCGAAGCCCATATTTTGGTTCGTTTGGCCTTCTCGTTTGTTGCTAAATATCTCGTAAACTATCGAGTGTCTACGCGTAGAATTGAACGTTCATTGTCGATCTGAAAAGTTTGATCAAAATTTCAGAATTGCAGTTCGCATGTTCCTCATCTGAATTTAGTAATTTACTGTGGTAGAATGAAAGTGCTTTCATGAATTGGCTACCTTTCTGAGTGACGTCTAAAATTATTGAAATAACAAAAATAAAATTTTGTTACGCATGTAAAATTTCAATATGCATGATCTCGCGGAGAATGATAACATTTGTTCGACAAGTACAGCTTCTAACGCAATGTAAAAATGTTCTATTGGTAAGAAGAGGTCCTTGATACCAGATTTCTCTTTATTCTTCTTGATCAATTCAGAGTTTCTTTATAATCGCTACACGTGTAGGAAATAAGTATTCCAAGGACGCTTAACGATACATCAGATCATTAAAGATCGTGTCAAGATTGCCTCAAGATCCTGCAATTACACGATGTTCATATGTTTCTGTGTTCAATCATACATTGTTGCGAATGCATCACACACCACTTACCAAATCAACATGCTCGAATCTGTTCCGCAATGGAGAAATATTTCTTAATCCACCCAATGTCAAAACTCACCCTACTTTTCGTAATCAACTTATACAAGAAAAAACCCCAGCAACAAACTTACCAAATAGATATCCAAACTTTCCCAGCTAAATGAAGCTTCTTTAAAAAGAAAAATACGAAATTTCACGAGAGTTGTGCTCTATGGAAGTGAACACGGGTTCGCGATGACCGAATGCCCGTCGTTTCCTTAGTCGATGGAAGAAGTTACCCCCTGTGTCGTCGACTGGAAAGGTATCCCGAGTTGTCGGAGTCTCGCGGAGTAACCACGGCACACTACTCGTGCCGCCATAACTCACCCTCGCGTAATTACAGGGTGTCTATCGTTCTCCTCCCTATTTTCCTCCTCTCTCTTTCATGTCTGTCTGTGGTAACCATCTCGCTTCGTTTCACGTTCAACCAAGTCGTCGGTGAAGCGTGGCTGCGCGAGGCCGTTTACCCGCGGCAGGTATAGGGCGCGTGTCACCTGTTCCAAGACATCTCGTAAATAACTGAAATAACATCTTAAGTCGGCTGTACGCGATGCGGATCCTTATTGCGAACGAAGTTGCCGGTGTTTGTAAACGCGTTCGATGTTCGTCGGTCTCGATCGACTGGCCTACAACCGGCGACAGATCCGACGAGCAGCAATTTATGGAACGTGCATTTCGTGTTGCTGAAGAGTGTATGATAACTCTTTTTATACCGTCGCCTTAATCCGCCGAGTTTCTCTCCGTGCATATACGCGTTTACATTTAACTTCTCATGACTGCGGGAATGTCTCTCGTATGAACAAAAGTACCTTACTTATTTCCTTTAATTTTCGCCAATCGAAGATTAAGGTAATGGCTTTTTTATGTATAGCGCGGTGTGTAAGGTGGCTCTTACGCAACGTGGATTTTTTTTCGGCACGCAATTCTGACACCGTGCACGTCAACCTGTGTGACATTATCGGTTTATCACATCGCGATGGTTTGTTTTGTATAGTTTAAGTAGCTCTTGCGTAACGCGAATTTTGAGAACACAAGTTTTCCACGTGAAGTCTGTACTTCTACTGTCGGCTCGTGAACATAGATTTTCGTACACTTTTTGACGTTATCAATTTCGTGTATCGTAGTTTGTTACGTATAGCTGTGAGCAGCTTTTATACAGATTACGAGAACACATCATTTTGCCACCGTATATACGTAAATTTATTTCTAACATTATTTATGTATTTTTGAAATAGGATACTCGCGGAATTACATACAACATTCTGCTTTGCACGCGTTATTCCCCAGAACTAACAAGGATCCGCTGAAGGATTATTGTAATTACCAATACTTATCTGTAATTAATATCTCGTTCCTTATGCAATACGAGGGCAATTATCACGTTCATTGCAATAGTGATCGCGTTTCATATAGGTACAATGCACAAACTCCTCACGCAACCAGTTAAAAGAAGTTCATGCATAATTTAAGAAGCAACATTGTTGAACGACGCTACAGCCTGATCCAATGATACCTTATCAACTCTCCCAGGTGTTAACCTTCCTGTAAGTGATTACAATCTACCAAGCCTGTAGCTGTCACTTTGTTCAAACGATAGACAGTCGCGTACAATATGCACACACACTTCATTCTTCTCGCGTATCCTCCCAGCCGCGTATTCTTCCTTTCGAAAAAAATACTAAAAAAATTCAAACCTTATCGATATTCGCACGGTATTACAAGCGACGTGCGCGTCCTTTTTTACAGTAATTTACGCGATTAACAGCGAGACGTTGTCGCGCGTCGAGTGCGTCGAATAAATTTGCGCGTCCGGAGAGCACAGTTCGAGCAGAAATGATAAATAGGTCCTCGCGCGGATCCGCGCGACTCTCACACAGTCTCCGTGTCGATGAAATATCACTCTCTCTCTCTCTCTCGTTCTTCCGTCGTTTAAAAAAGAGAAAAAAAAAAAACCAAGCGTTGACAGGCGTCGAACTCGAAACGTGTCAAGAGTCCGCCCGTGACAATTGAGTCGTTATTCTTATTGATTTCTCAATGGATAATTAATAACACCGGGCAGGATTGAAACGTTTGTGAACGTCTCTCACCTACGCGGATCTCCGATCTACTCGACGTCGAACGACAGTGTCAGATCGATGGATCTGTAAATGCCGCGTCGGATTGTCTAGGAGAGGATCGGCCCGGTCTCAATAACCATGGGAGCGTACCAGTCAGGATGAGTCCGCGTTTTCGTGACGCTCGAACGGTGTGGTTAAGTGGTTGTCGAACGTGGATCGAACATTTCCAAGTAAAAGGGGGAGGGAGGAGGCCTAGTTCGATCCTTCTCAGGACCTGCTCGTTCGATCCTGATCTCGTCGATCGTATCGAGACGATCTTTAACCCGTTCCGTTCTGACATTGCGATTTTTCTTTTCTTCTTCGCGTACGTTAATTATCTGTACCTATCCGCGAAGATTCACTTGGATCGTACTTCTTCGCCTCGGCGGTGTTTAAAATCGGTTCAGATTGAGAGCGAGGCTGACGTGAAGCAGGAAAATCGCATCGAACGGTGTGAAATGTTAAAAGGTATTTAGAAAAGTTAGAGAAGGGCCGTGTGAGAAGGTTTCTGTTATCGGTGTCTAATGAAGATTGAGAGATCGAGAATACTAATTCGTCGAGGAATTGTTTAGATCGTCTAGACTTTGTACAAGCGCGATTTCTCGCGATGGTCAGTTCTCGAGTGGAGAGGATCGATGGAGAGGAAGGAAAATCGTGGGAATAGAGACGGTCTTTGCATCGCGTGTATTCTGAAGAATCCGTGGCCGTCTGTGGCGTTTAGCTTGCGAGGAAAAGAGCACAATTGCGTTTATTATTCTCCGTCACCCCGTCGACGCGTAGAATTTCTATGCATTTGCAAGTGACGACAGGGAGATGCAACGGGGGTTGGGATTTCTCGCGTGTCATCGCCCGCCTCTGTTATGTATATGTATGGAGATGCGTACGCGCGGCCTCTCCATTGTCAGGCAAACGCCATTCGATTTTCCTCCCGGTGGAAAAAGAAAGCGAGCGAGCGCGCGGGGGTGAACCTTCTCTCACCGACGAATTCATTTCAGCCAGCGACGTGCTCCCGTTCAATCCTTTTGCAACTTTAATATTTCATATTCGCGGAAACGTTTCACGGCATTTAGCTTTAAATCGCCGGGATGTATGAGTGGCAGTTTTAACAGCGGTCTTCCTTATTTTGTTCAGCCAGTTTCACGGAGAGAAAGGATACGCGGTGGTTGTTCACGCGAACGTTTAGTTCCTCGAACAGGAATTCATTATTAAGCCTTTGACTTTGAAAAGCTGTGCACGTCCTCGGGTAAGACGTGTTTACGGGTACAGGTGTATGTACGTTTGGTAAATTTGGATCAGTGTGACGCTAAATTTTTTGGTTACCCGGTTCGGTTTTTGGGCAGGGACGAGTCTGAATTTTCGCAAAATTGTGAAATTTTGAATTTTCCTATTCGTGATAGGTGCAAAAATAAATTTCTAATTTTTCGTACGACGTTATATACATATTTTTTTTATAAAATACTGTGAGTCATGATATAAGATTAGATTGTCGTTCATTCTAAATCTTAAAAGGCTTAAAAACTGTGCGTATTGACTTGCAATTAGCGTCCTTTCCCACAATATTTATTCGAGAAAAATGTACTCCAACAAAAACCATATTGTTTTACCAGAAATTCAAAGTTCCTCTTATACTTGGATGACTAAACTGGCGAATATTGTGTCGTAAATCCCACAATAATCTGACATCTTTCTCTTTGTACGTATGTAAATACCCAGTGACACTGAAGGCGTGAAGAAGAGACACTGTTAACAAAAGACTAGAGTCGGCAATATTCCCCGGTGTTTCTCCAAAGTGAAACTTTGAAGCCTGAAGAAGACCAAACGAGCACGTGAACGTTCCTGATAGACTTCCGCCGCCATTTTTCCCCATTTACTCCGGGCATCTTGCAGCCAGCAGCGGTCGGCTATCGCGACGGGACATCCGTCAGCATTACAACGGGAGCACGCGCAGCCTGATTTACGACAGAAAATGACGAACGATCCGGCGGCGACGTTATTGTTTGTACACACCGCGAGATCAGAATCTCGATGCACGGTCGAGGATCGTTCAGTATGCAAGCCGGCTCTCTCATTACGTCTGTTGGGTCGCTGTCAAAGCGTCTCTCTCTCTTTCTTCCTCTGTGTCTCGGAGAGTCGAAGGAAAAGGAGGCCACAGACGAACGAAAGAGAGAGAGAGAGAGAGACAGGAGGAGAAAGGGAGATAGGACGAGCAGTACGAAAAAGGTAAAGAGAGAGAAAAGGGTCCGTTCCAGCACTTTGGGTCACTCTGTTCGTTTCTGGTGACGGTAATGCCCGTTCGCAGGCTACCTTATCTCGACTGGAGGCCGGGGTGGACTGGTTAGATGCATTTCGTGTAAGGTTGGACCATACATTTTCTAAAAAGACCGAATTACCTGACCCCTTGTCTGTTCGCCCACCGGCGGCCGCCTTTCCCGCACTCTGATATATTCTTATATACGTTTTATCTGGCCGCGAGAACGTCATATCGCCAGCTACTTCACGTTGCACTGAATTTCTCGAAACCGCGAGATTCTTCCAATTTCTCGCGATACCGAGAGAATTTTTCGCCGAGTCACTATTTCAGATTTATATAGTTTATAGATTTTTATAGTCTATGTTCGATTTCCAACGCAATGATTTAGGTAACAAACTATCTTTCTGCAATCTTTCCAAATATTTCATATTCGCCAAATTTCCCCCCACATTGTCACACATTTTACACTCTATCAAACCTACCACCCACGGAGAATCTTCATTTTCCTCAACACTTACACCTATGAGTGCTCAATATTCGTCAGACTGTTCTTCGAACGACGATCAGTATCTGACCACAACTTTTCCCAACATCCTCAAATACTAAATCTACCTCCCATGCCGAAATTTACATTTTCCTCGACACTTTCCCCGAATAATGGACAATATTCGTCAGACAATTCCACGAACGCTGATCTGGCCGATGCATCATCTCTCCTTTTCCGTCTTGCCCCCGCACCTTTCCCCCTAGCTTGAGTCGAAAGTCTTTTTAAGCGAACGCAGAGAGAGGAAGAGAGAGAGAGTGAGAGAAAGATCCGGCGATACCCAGCTACGACCCCAACCCTCCGGCTGCATCCCGTATGCAGCCGGCCTGCCAGTCATCCACGGGGGTTTAGTCACAGTGGAATTTCGTTGGAGGATTTCTGCTTGCCCGTCCTTTTGCCCCGATCGAGCCGCGTCTTCGGCTGCCGTGCGAGGCAGCCGCTACGGAACGCGGCGAGCGACGAAATTCCTTGTCTCTCCGGCGCTCCGTGGAATTCGCCGAGTTCCACACGGCCTCCTCCGCTCGGCGATCGTCGATCGTGGTATTCGGGACTCGTTAGACTCAACTATTCCGTTTTGATGCGCATCGCGGCTGCCACGCGGCCCCTGACTCAGGGAAAATCAAACGAGGGTTGCTTTGCTCCGTGTCGCTTTACTCTTTCGTTTACCCTTTCGGCATTCGACCGAATCGTCGTTGGGTTCTCGTGGTACTTTCTTTGGTCGTAGGACAGGATTAATCTAAGATTTCGTCGTTTTTGCTGCAGCAGAATAATCACTTCCATTCGTGAGGTTATTTAAATTCTTTTAAATCCCTTCAATTCGTCACACTGTTGCAACAAAATGCACTAAATTAACCATCGCTCTGCATCAACCCGGCTGTCAAACGTTACTTCAATAAGCATCTGAAGTATCTTCACCTCTGCTACAATGTGATCATTTTTATACGAACGTGACTGACGTACCAACTACTCCAAAATTTCCTGAAGAACGATCTCGCCGTTCGTTACCGTTAGAACAGTACAGAGAGTATTCTTATACCACAAAATTCCAGGCTAAGTAATTTCCTTCCGCAGCAAACAAATTTGCAAATTTTTTATCAACCTGCAAAAACTTTCTTCGCATACCTTAACCCTTTACATTAGGAAATTTTATTGTTACAGTTAAAAGAAAAACATTTTTCATCGCCGCGCAAGAATGCATCGCAGGAAATTAATCGGGAGCACGTTGCTCGCTTTTTGCGCAAAACTAATTCCCAGCAACGTGAGACCGACCATAAAGTGTTAATAATTTTGTAATAACCCTATATATTAACAAGCAAACCGATCATACACGGGTAGCCTATAAAAATCGCGAACGTAACGAGGGAACAATTAACTGTCCGTTGATAAGGAAACATTGTAGCCGCGATTATTGGCCGAAGCGCGAAGGCGGAACGAGGCGGTTTTGCACGCTCGTTACCGACACACAACCCGGGAGAGACCATCGCGTTTTTTACGGGCGGCGCGGTCTCGTTTTAGCGCGCCGCGCAATTACTGCCTATCGAGGGAATTTCAGTATCGCGGAGGAGCGTTTAATGACGAGATCAGATTCCCTTCTGGCTCTTCATTCGCGATGGTAATTTATGCCGAGTCCGGTGCTCGCTCGCGTCGCTAAGACGCCCACGTTAACTTCGTTGCCTGTCTATCACTATTATCGCTAACGCAACGACCGTGAGAGGTGAGCTCGCCAGATTCCATGGATAGCGGGGGAGGAGCCGTGTCTCTTCTCTATATCTCTCTCTCTTTCTCTCTCTGTAGACACTTGTAATTATTTCCACTGTTCAATTTGCCCGAGCTCGTTTCTTCTCCTGTGCCTCCGGCTCTCGTTTCATTCATATCATCGCTACTTAAAAACCGTAAGAAATGTGGTATAAAGTTTCTGTATTAAATAGGTGTTGCATGAAGGCTGTTGGTTTTAGAGATCTTCGATGGTTCTTGCTGGACGTGTGATTGTTTTATGGTGGAAGTAGGGTAGTGGTGAACTTATGTTGGATCTTGAGATAGAGCCACTTTGCTCATTTCTTATTTTCGTTGTAGAGGAAAGTGAATGTTTTACTAACCCTTTGTTTTACGATACGGAATCATGTTCGTGGGGGTAATTAGTAGGCTGAATTATGAAAATGACGAGTTGCGCTTTTAACTGCCGGTTTGAAGACGCTTTTGACGCCAAATTGTTAAGGATACTGGAGATAGATAAAACAAATTGTGTATAATATTTGATCCTGAGAGTAGCTACTTGTTGGAGAATCTAGCAGTTATAATAAAAAACGAACGTATGAATGTTTAGTGCTTCGGATCTTCCTTCATTTGCATGAACGTCCACAGTTCCAACCGAAAATTTCACTTCACGAAACGCATTAACGCACGACGAACTTCGTCTCTTACCGCTCTCGTCAAAATCCTTCCATTACTCGACCAATTTCCCACACCTTATTTCCTACACGCACACTAAACAGCCGAACCCTCTTCAATCCTCCGAGCCAATTCATTCTCGAAAGCGGTAATCTAACAGGACACCGGTGGTCAAACGTCGAGCGGTATCATCGACTGCAGCAGCAGCATCAGAATCACAGGGGATGATCAGCTTAGAGTATCGAGCGTGGGCCATTACGCTCAATTATTTACCTCTGCGGAGGCAGAAAGAAAAAAAAAAAACAGAAAAAAAGAAGGCGGATTCCATCGGCAGATAGGCTCGCTCAGGGTCGGAAAGGTTCGCGATAGAAAGCACAGGGGCGGGCGGTTAATGGGGCGCGGATACGCGTTCCTAAGGGGTGTCGTATTCACGTCGAGTGATCGATCACTGGTTATCCAGCGTTAAGTCCCGTTCGAACGCGCCACCCCGTAGAAACGCGCGCGAGATCACGCGTGCTCGATGATAAATTCCCGAAAGGCATCAATCACGGTGCACCGTGTTTACCATGAATAAAATTTGTATCACGATGCTGTGGGGAGAGGGGAGAGGAGGACGTCTCTTGACTTCTCTGGCCGCGTGCATCTGCATAAGAAACGTGCGAAAGGATGCAGTTGACTTTCAGAGGGGAGCGTGTTGGAATCTGCGTGTGTACGCCGGTGAATTATGCGTGGACGTTTAACCCTTTCAGACCTGAGCAATTCTTCCCTCATTTTCTTCATTTTCCTACATTTCTGAATTTTCCTATTTTTCTCCATTTTCACTTCAAAGTCAATATTTTCCTAATCTCGATTTTCCTAGCATTCTTCGTTTTCCTAAATTTCTGAATTTTCCCAATTTTCTCCATTTTCATCTCAAAGTCAATATTTTCCTAATTTTCTCCATTCTCCCAATATTGTTGACATTCTTAGTCTTTCTAATATCCTTAATTTTCTTAATATTCCTCAGCTTCCTACGATTCTTCGTTTTCCTAATTTTCTCGATTTTCATTTGGAAGCCAATATTTAAGAAATGATTCCACCGAGTGCATTTCCTTAATATTTTCATAATTTCATGAATTTACAATTTGAAGAGTGAAAAGTGTCAATCCTTCATCTGTACAGGTCGATTTTTAATAATTTAAGTTTCTGGCTCATTTAGTATACAGTAGAAATAAAAACGGAAATTATTTACCAGTTATTTTTCAACCTAGTATTCTTCTATCTCGGTGTACTTGTGTACAGCGCTTCGTAAGTAGTTTTTGTAGTGACTTTAAGTACAATAGTACATTACGTTAGGAATTTATGGCGCAGCCTACGAACCTTCACAAGCCTTCCCAACTTAGTTGTGAGTCCATAAAATCGTAAGTATTAATACGTCCGTTAATGCAAATTTTGTGTACTCTACGTTACAATAGAACTTTCGTAATCATCCTACTGTTTGCATTATTAATCAGTGTATCTTACTATCCAATTATTTATATCCTTACAATTCTCCATCTAATTAGATCAATTAACTAACAACACTTTCAGCTCTAACACCAAACCTAACCATACACCGCAGCACACTATCATTGCACTCAATATTTTCGCCAATGTTACGCAAACTTTTTCTCGCGAAAAACGAAACACCCGAAATCCTCCCCATTGAACGTAAACCCGAATGACACGAGCGATACACCCGTAATTCGTAAACATCCACTACTCGTGAAACCCGATTCACGAAAACGACAAAAAAAAAGAAGCAATATCTAACCTCTGGCCACCTGCGTCTCCTTCCCGGAATCGCCGCAGAGAAAGCTGCGTAAGAAAGAAACAAGAAACCCAGAAGAACTCGCACGGTGTTCACTGGTAGAGCAACAAAAAAAAAAAAGAAAACAAAAAAAAAGGAGCGTTCAAAGCTCACGCACGAATGGTCAATGAACACGCACACATACACAAAGAGAGAAAGAGCACGAAGAGAGTAAACGACGTGGTTTACTCCGGTTCGCGCGTACTCCGAGCACTTCTTACGAGCCTCGAAACACTCCGTGTTTACTAACAGGCCTTTTTTCTCACGCGCAGCGGCGTGTACTTTTACGGTGAAACCCTTGCGAACCCACGAATCCCTCTCTCTCTCTCTCTCTCTGTTCGTGAACGCTCTAAACAGAGAACACGAGTCTCGGTGCCGTATCTACTCCCACGAAAAACAAGACGAGAGCGTTTTGCGTTTAGGAAAAAGAGAGCGGGGAATTTTGGTAATTCGAGAGGTATAATCGGATCGGTGTCGCGTTTCGCCCAGCCTGACAAATCACGAGCGTTCGAATCCTCCTGGCCTCGTTACCGGGGATCAGCTGTTTTTATCCCCCCCCTTTTAGAGCGATTCGCCTTCTCCCTCTTCAAGGGGCAAGGAAAATTGGCACAACGACGTCGAGGCGTTCGTAACCGTTCCCATTCAGCGGCTGCTAATTAGCTACGCGTGTAATTGCCAGGAGGAAATTGTTGCACGGTGATCGAACCATCTCGCGAGATTTTTCGAACCTTTTGGGGGGGGGTTGAGGATAGATTTGATTTGGGACACAGTGGGAAATTTAGCATTAGGAATGTAATTGTGTGTTTGCGATCTCGTTGAGGAGAGAGGATTTATGAGACATCGGTACGTTTCCATATGGATGCTTGCATCAAATGCCAACGACGAAATCACGGGTTGAAGTGGTTCAGAGATTTTAATGTGAACGGGGCAGTTGAAACTTGGAATGTCGAGAGTCGGAAATGTTTATAGAGTAAGAAAATTTTTGAGTAGGTACTTGATTCTTAATTCTCGAGGGTACCAAAGACTCTGAGGAGCATTATTCACAATCTGTTCACATTCTTTCTTAAATTCATGAAAAAGTACATGTCCAAGTGTGTTCTCTGTTAACTTCTAAATTGTTTTACCAATCTGGACCAAATTCTGCATAGTTAGTCTTTACGACAACTGTGGAAAATACACTTCGTCTCTTCCTCCTGATTTCGTCCCCTTGACACTTCAGATATCGCAAAGAATTCGAATAACAAATTAACCATGTTGAAATAATACACACTAAGTATAACAGAGCAAAGTGATACACTATAATACGAATCACCATAAATTAATTTAACGTGGAATTAATTTCCACATTTACACAAAAGATTGAAACACCATCGATCTCAGTTTAAAGGGTCACCACTCAACCCTCAAATAATTATAATTCATCCGAGTGTCTATTAAAACAGTTCAGTCTATGAAGAGTCCAAGTAAGAAGTCCAAAGTAATCAAGCCTGATTCTCGATGGTCTATTCCAACTATTCCGTCTTATTCTTGCTTAGCCAATTTGGCCACGTTCCTCGTCCGTCGCGAATACGTTCGAGGAATCGAAAGAAAACCCGGGAAGAGGAGGCTAGCTTTTCCCCCGTGGAAGTTCAGTTTTTGGCTGTCTGCCGGCGGATCGAGCGAGAATCGCCTTGGATCCACAGTTTAACTCCTCCCGTACATTTCCTCGAGCTCGTGAAAAACCGGCTGATAGTTTCCAAGGACCACAGCCCTCGATAATCCGCGACGAAGTCTCTGATCGACCCGTTCGTCTGGTTCTTTGATGATCTATACGCGAAGGATGATGTCACGTCTGACTTCGCTCAGATTAATTCGGAATGAAATAGTGACGCTGATCAATTGTGAAAATAACCAGCTTAACATTTCATCCTCCAATCCTTTACAGCGTATTAGAAATGAAAACTAACGCGTTTCTTTTTTATATTAAAATTTAATATCTACCGTGTAAAAAGAATCTTGTATTTCACAGATTTTACAAAGTCAAATTTCATTACTTTCCCCGAGACATCAATGATTCACTGAAAAATTGAACGGAATCCAAAATTTAAACATTC
The DNA here is from genome assembly GCF_001263275.1 of Habropoda laboriosa. Taxonomy (NCBI): domain Eukaryota; kingdom Metazoa; phylum Arthropoda; class Insecta; order Hymenoptera; family Apidae; genus Habropoda; species Habropoda laboriosa. Next base: position 858,492 of record NW_017100300.1, on the reverse strand, counting down.
ACCATCTTCAGTCAGATTAATCCTGAGCGAAAAAATTCTCTCCATTACGAAGATAACATCTCATTTATATCTAACCCTTTAAATCACACGAAAGCTAAAACAATAACACACTTTCTCACGTAAAAACTAAATATTATTACAAATTTAAAAGAATCATTCACGTCACAAATCTCGGAAAATCAAATTTCCTTATATCGAGACACCGATAATTCACAGAAAAATTGAACGGTGTCCAAACTCTACAAATTTACCGTCCAAAAGATTCACTGTTCCCAGAAACTTCAATAGACACGACGTTTCTTCACGAACAATAGAAAGAGATGCAATTAACCTTGGTAACGAGGATTTCTACCTATATTTCGAGGCATTGTCTTCGATGCACGTGAAATCGGGAAGGAACGGTCGAAAAGTCAGCTTAAAGGGTTGGAGGATTAAAGTCTCCGCAGGCCGGTAAGGGTGAAGAGGAGATCATCGAGGGGTCCCGGGGAATGTTTCGCGGAAGACGAATAATTGGGGTACACCGCGTACAACGTTTCGTCGCAAGGCTTAACGGTATAGACATTGACATTGTTATGCCTGGAGGCACAATAGAGGAGACAGTAGGGGTGTTTCGCAGAATTACGCAGGGACAGTGGACGGGGTTAGGTGGACGTAGCCCATTGCATCGACGCCTCGCTTGCTATGTTATACCCGGTGTACCGTTCGGAAACACCTTCCATCTTAATATAACTCCATTTCCATGAAGCGCGCGCTGCTCGTTTCTGTTCGGGGTTACGTAACGATCGATCGATCCAGGTACATGGCGTTTCTCGAGAAAGTTCATAACCGACCAACGAGTAATCGAGTCTCTTTCTCTCTCTCACTCTCTGCCTGTCGAAAATTAAAATGCTACATTTATATGTTAACCGTCTGCTAGAGAGAGTGTAAGTTGTTACTCTTGTGGCGAGACTGGTTTCACTGAATGACTTAACCCTTTCGTGACAGGATTACTTTCTTTACAAAGAAGTTTTTACCGACTTCGGATCTTCTGCTGGTTCTATTTGACGAAAGGGTTAAATTGGTAGAAAATGGTAAACTAATTTCGAGGAGAGCTCTGAGTTTTCAATTTGCGTTTTCTTTGTTAATATCCATCGTGTGTGCTAATAAAGGAGCAAGTATTGTTATAGATAGATAGTGAAAGGTTCGGTGCAGGTGAAAATAAAATTAAACGGAAAAAGAAATATACCGATGATCGATAATTTTTCAAATTTTATTCCATGAAGTCTGATGTTTAATAGGGACCCATAAAGAAATTTCAGTCAATTTTAATTTACGCGGTAACGAACGTTAACGTGAAATTTCAATCAACACGCGTGTTCGTTCGTGGGTGAACGTTTCAGGTGAACCGAAACCGTGGATTTCGCGTTACGTAAGAATCGATCATCTTTGGGTATTACGCGGAGTTTAATGGCTCGTGGCTGTTTACTCCGCGAGGGGGTGAATCCCTCGTTACTATCGACAAGCTCGGTTCCATCTCGCAGTGTGATTTATTGCGAAATAACAGGCTCGAAGTGTCCCGTGCCAGGTAAAGCCCCGACAATGTCCGGAACACCTACGAATTAACCGGATAAATGGTGTTTCGACCGGGAGAGATCCGCTGGCCGGTGATCGTGCGATTTTCATCCTAACTGTGTGTGTGCTGCGTCGAAAGACCCTTGCTCTCTCGTGCGACCAAATTTCAAACACTTCCTCTTCCAACTATTAAACAATCTGTTTTCTTTCAACTCAGAAATATCAATTCGAATAAAAATTCGAATTTTTCTGAATTACGAGATAAAATACGAAAGGTGTGATTAAGTTAGAGGTATGTACCTACTCTCGTGTGTTTTCAAATACTTGCTTTTCGAAGTTCCTTTTTAATGATTCAAGCGATGCGGATAAAATTTCGATTTTCCCGAATTACGAAGTGGAAGGTAGAAGGTATGATTCGAAAATGTTTGGAAAATGTTCGTCGGCCAGAGGAAACGCCTGGTTACGAACAGCAGCGCGAAGCCAGTATTTCCCCACGAAATTTAATAGCTGGAAATTTACAATACAATTGCTCGTCGCGGCAAACAGGATTATTATACGAGAGTGGGGGGTGGACTTTATAATAATTAGCATCCACGGTCGTTTCCATAAAAAGCCGTGTGTAAAGTATTATTTATTTATGCCCGCGGAGGAATTAAGATTACTTAACGCGCGGTTCTTTCAAGACGGCCGTATAAATCGCGAAACTCACGGCTCCGCTCGTTGCATCCGAGCCACTCTAAACGAACAGAGTCCTTCTCGCTCCGTCTCTACGCGCGAAACCTGTAATTATCCTATTTTCATCTGGAAAGCGTTTACTCGTTTAGATAATGAACAACTCGGCGCGCGCGGTCTGATATTTCCGAATCAATCCAGCCGCCCCGATATTTATTACACTATCTTCGCCGCGTTTCTTCTGGAAATTCACAGCGTCGTAAAGGCGTGCCGTTTACACGGGATCGTTCTAATTCTTGTTGTCATCGGCGAGAGTAAAAACGGCGCGCACACCGAAGCGTGCGTTATTGCGCAATAATGAATCGATCGCTTTAATCGTTTACGACGAATAAACGCGGGAGTGTAAAAGGAAGGAGAAAAGTGAAACAGCTTTTTCGGAATAAAACGACGGGCCAGCTTTTGCCCGGTCGCCGTTGGTTTATTAATGCAACGAATGATCGTTCCTCGCTTCGTTAAAACGTAATCACGTTCAATTATCCGAACAAAGTGTCCGCCATTTCGGTCGGATAATCGAGGTCGCGCTGTAATTTGAATAAACCACCGCGCGAAAAATCCGCCGATGCGTATCGCGAGCGCAAAAACGAAACGTTAACCGTTTCGGTGCTTTCATCGGCGGTGAAAAATATTTCGCTCGAGTACACCGGGTTCACTCTCTATCGGCAAACGCGGTCTCCTTTTGAAAACCGTCAAAATGTATCCCTTTGAATTTGCAAAAAAAAAAAAAAAAAAAACGACCGATCACTCTGTTCTCGCAGGTCACCCGGATCGCGTTATCAACAAATTGCAATCGATCATTGTATTCGAGGAATATTACATCATAGAATATTACCTCCATGAACCTGTACTCGCAGAAAAAAAAAAGGAAGAAAATAGAGAAACGAAGTAATAAAAATGAAAGGATCACGGTGTGAGAGGCAGTCGAAGATGAAAGAAGGCAAACAAGACGAGAAGCAAGAATACCGCTCGCGGGGATTAAGCGCGAAACCAGCCACGTCTGGCCCATCCTTTAATCCCACCGAATATTAACCAGATTCGCGGTCCAGGTCCTTTTATATTTCGCCGGTGACGGCATTCGTTCGACCGTCTGCCAAACTTTCTGTTTCTCGAGCGTGCGAAAAGAGAAAAATGAAACAAACGCGAACGACACGAAATGTCAACGAGAAGATACTCGAGAAAGACAGAGAGACAAAATTGACGAACGAAAGGGGCACGCGTGTAGTATACGCGCCACTGTCGCGAACGCAACAACCGGGGGTAGGGGGTTGGATACACGTAGGGGGCGGCAGGGGGTGAAAGTGTGTGTGCGCGCGGGATGAGAGAGAGTCATAAAATCGAGCGAAGTGAACGCCAGGAGGGAGACACTGAGTGATGTCGGTGACAGCCGCCTCTCTGCCCTCCGCCGCCTCCGCCGCCTCCTGTCGCTATTACTCACCGAACGCCGAATACCATTCAAAGTTCGAAACCGCACGTTCGCGACCCAATTCCTGCGTGGAGTCAGCTGTTCGTTCGGTTCATTCAAAGCTCGATCGACCGCCGCAGCCGCCGCCGGCTAGCTGGCCGTCCCGCGACCAGACGCTTTTGAATTAATAACGCGGAGAGTAACGTGAACGAGAGAGAGAGAGAGAGAGAGAGAGAGAGAGAGAAAAGAGGAAGAAAGTGGAGAGAGAAGGAAGTGAAAAAAAAATAGAAGGGTAAAGTTGGAGGGAGAGGGGGTGGAAAAAAAAGAAAGAAAGAAGGAAGGAGGATAAAAACGAAACGATGTTCAGCTCGCGAGAAAGTCGAGAGCTTTCCACCCGAGCATGTCTCCCCTTTGGCCAAGCAATGAAATATGAGAGCGAGTTGAAAATGACAGCGTCGATACGCTAGCGCGATCCTCCCCCTTTACGGTCGAGCCTTTTCGCGCGTTCGACCAAACCAGCCACGACGAGGAACCATCCGACGGCCGGCATTTAACACGAGCCTAGTTATTTGTCAGGATCATCGGTTGCGTTATTTAAGACGTCGAGCAGCAACCACGACGAATTCCTTGCCAACCCGCTCTCCTATCTTCGCGGCTATTCTTCTATTTCTGGCGCGATACGCGCGCCGCTTCTCGCCTTTGCCAGAGACCAGCATGAGAAATTTGGAGAGACGAGTGTGTGTCTGTGTGTATAGGGTTCGACTGTGTGATAGAACTGCATAGATCAGTAGATGGTAATTGGAAGATTCGAAATTGACATTCGATGTTCGAGAGAATGAATCGACATCGACACTATAGCTACTGATGAATTTCTAAAGTGTTTCTCTCATGGTACATACACCGTTGCACATTGAATAAGTTCCTTTAATAGAAAACGAACATAAGAAGTATCACTTATAAATCATTCCACGGGCACATTTCCTCTGTTTTACGTTTAAAGGTTCACATGTAACAGGAATCTACCAGAGTTGGGCTGCACCATAGAGGAGCCTGGTGTAAACTCCAATCGGACAAATTCTAAGTTCCCTTAGTACGAGACGAAGGCAGAGTAACAACGCATTCCCGTAGTAGACGGTGTCGTCGTCGTCGTCGTCCTCGTCATCGTCGTCCTCGTCGTCGTCGTCGACGTCGTAGTCCGTCGGCGGTCTCGTTGGTAGTGGTGTAGCGATGGCGGAGAATCCAGTGGTTCGCGGTCTCGCCGGCACGGCGCTGCGGTGATAGAACGGCGGTGGGGATGTGGGCGGTGCCAGGGGGCGCATTGGCCGCGCTCAGTGGGCGTGGCCGCGCGCCTCCCACTCCTTGGCGTAGCGCGGCGCTGATTGACAGTTGGCGAACGACTGCGGACGGCGCAGGATCTAAAACCGCGCTAGGCGCTGCTCTCCACGCTCGCTCGCTCCGCTCTTCTCTTACCCGTGGCTATACCCGGTGCTTTTTCGTGGGGGAAGAACTCGAAACACGCATATTCCCGTGGCTGCCTTTGCCCGCCGGCCCGCGCGCAACATACACACCAACCTTCCACCTTCTGTCCGCCGGAGTTACGAGTGGCACACGCAGTAGTAGTTACGGTTAGGGAGGAGGGTCGGCCGCCGTCTCGCGGACAGCTCTCTCGCGCGTCACCTCTTCTCTCTCCTCTGCGTGACCGGTTCGTTCGTTCGTACGTTCCGTTCGTTCAGTAATCGCCGCGAGGAGGAACGCGCTTCTTCTTCCGCCGCAACCCGCGAAACTCCGTTGACGTTTTACCGACAACACGCGTTTATACAAATCCGGTCGATTATCAGAGCGGTCGTCGCGTTACCAGATTTTAACCATAATCGAGGTGAGAGTTTTTTCGAAACCCCGGTGTGTGTTCGTTACCTATCCTGTGCCACGTATAGTAAACGGCAACCTCGGAGATCTAACGGCGCGCGACATACCATCAACAACTACCGCACACACACACACACAGAGAGAGAGAGAGTGTGTTTGCTCGTGGCAACGTCGCCAAAGTTGTCGCCTCTCTGTGCCGTCGCTTCACTCTGAGAATTCGTTCGTGGACGCGTCTTAGAACACGCGAATTTTTCTACCAACTACAACGTGGACCTAGTTGTTTTTGTAAAACCTGTTGTGTGGCTCGAAAATAGAAAAGACCGGACCATCGGTGTGCCTCGTTCTCTCTGATCGATAGAGAAGGGAAAAAAAAATTCATCGATATCACACACACACACACACAGAGAGAGAGATAGAGAGGAAACCATCGGAAGATTCGTGGTTACGCGGTTTCTTACCTTCGTTACGTGTTACAATTACGGAAGCACGCCCAAGTGTCGCGCGCGATTCTGTGCTCGTCCGTGTTCATCTCAACGTAGACGAAACTACCGACGACTTTCTACACCCTTTGACTTGGCGCCAAATAAACCCGCACAGTGCGTCGCGCCCAAGGATGTAAACGTGTTCCCGTCGTTCAGTGACATACATCTCGATACCTTGGTGTTACTTACGCGTGTCGTTTTATTCTGTGAGAAACCAACCCAAGTGCAGCGTAACAACACCTCTCCGACGGCCAACCGCTGATAATTCACATTACGTCTCCGTACAAAAGTGGACAACAACGACCCTGCAAGAAGAATCCAATCGTGAATGATAATTGCAAAACGTGTGATACCGTAGTGTATAAATCAGTTGCTATGAAAAAAGATTAAAGGAAACAGGAGCAGCGTGAATCGTGAGTCGTCGTCATCGTCGTCGTGGTCGTTTATCCGTCGGTGAACCAAGTAGTCTAGTTACGTGCGTCGGTAAACATCCGCGAATTTTTTTCCCTAATTATCAAGATCAAGAAAAAAGAAAGAAAAAAAGCTTCATTTCATCTTCATCTCAAAGAGAGATCGTATTAAGAAGATCGATACAAAGTGGTGCAAAAAGAAGTATCACACACACACACGCACACACACGTATAAAATATAGAGTGTGTGTATATGCGCAAGAAAGTGAAGTAAATCTCAGCGTATAATGTCGCGAGACTGACGCTACGTAGAGAGGTAGGTGGCAGGCTCTCTGGTTGTCTGGTGAGCGGAACTTCCGGCGGTGGTGACCGGGACGATGAGGAAGCACGTGTGTCCGGCCGTAGCCGTGGTCCTGCTGCAGCGTTCAATCGCGCGTCCTGAGCTCTGCTGACGCTCGCCTCGATTTCTCCGCGTCACACAGCGCGTGTCTTGTGTCGCCGGTCGACTCGGATCCGGGGATCGTCGAGGACCGACGGAGCCAACGAGATTTGTGTCCACCGTGGGACTCTTATCACAGACACGAGCTACCGTCGGCTACGAGTGTCTTTCTTCGTACATCTCTACACCGATTCAAGAAGAATATCGTTCGAGAGAGGAAGAGAATTCTTAGAGGAAGAACTATTCGGTGGTCGATCGACGGGTGATTTTAGAATCGTTTCCAAATTTTTGGAAATTATCGGTGCGCGGTGTCTCTACCCTTTCTTGAATCGCTCCTCCGAGTGCGACGTACGACGAAGCAATAATCAACGCGTGTCTTCTTCTTCTTCTTCCTCTTCGTCTTCGAGTGTGCTACGAACGGGAAACAGGCGAACCGATCGCTGCGATAAGCCGAATCGAAAAGTGGGGAAAGCAGTGTGTGTGAAGTGTTCGAGGTTACTTGCTTATACTGTGGGAAAATACAGCCGCTACGGTGGCTCAGCACGCAGAGTTCCCCGGCGCGGCCAGGGCGTTCATGGCGCAGCCAAGGGTACGTCGATACATCGATACATCGATGATTTTACCTACTTTTTCCATTAGGTTTCGCGCGAAACTTGTGCCGAGAGTTAACGATCGTTACGTACACCGATATATACGTATACACGCTGTGTCGTTTCGCTAATTTTCGCGACACACGTGAAAGGTAGATCGGTATCCGTCGCTCCCGATGTATTATAGCGCGTTCTCTCTGTCCCTCTTGTCCCATGATCAATCAGAAAGATCGATGCTTATGATACCGTAAATACTACTTATTGACCGCATCGAGTAGGGTAGAGATAGATTTATTTGTTGGTGCAACTACAGAAGGCTTAGAATTGGCTGTGCGGCGATTTAGTGCTCCCCAGACACGGTTAAATCGAGTTCGAAACCGGCAACAGGAAGGCCGCTGTTCAGACGCGTCTTGCGTGTAGGTTACGCTCGGTTCACTGGCCAAACGATTCGTACACGGGTCTCGAAGGGACTTTACTGTTTACGCCGGGCTTCGCTGTAATTGAGCAACTTCGATGCTCGTGGTACGCTACGACTGCTCGTACTAGACCTTGTTGTTGTCGAGGATCCATTCATTCACGTGTAATTCTATTATGGACCACTGAAGAGTGTTTTCGCGTGAATCGAAATTTTTTCCTGTTCTTCCGGAGACGTGAAATCCTTGAGATTCGATAATTCCTCGATTATCCGGGTAAAATGATCGTCTGCGAAGTGTAGTGTCGTTGAGGATCGATTCGTAGATGTGCAACTGTATTTTGTACAAATTGAAAAGTGTTTTCGCGCGAATGAAAATTTTTCGAAATTTCTTGGAAAATTAGAGATGTTTGAAATTCGTGGATTTCGGGGTAAACAAATTGGGTGCAAGTATAGTGACGTCGAGGATCGATTCGCAGACGTGTAATTTTATTCCATACGATTGAAGAGTGTTTTCGCGTGAATTGAAATTTTTCGAGATTTCTCGGAAAATCAGAAATTTTTCCAATTCGAAAATCCTCGATTTCGAGGAAAAAGAGATCGTCCGCAAAGTGTAGTGTCGTCGAGGAAGAATTTTTCAACGTGTAATTTTACCGAGTACAAATTGAAATGTCTTCGCGCGAGTCGAAATTTCCCGATTTTTCTCGCCATTTCTTCGAGGACTTCTTCGAAAATTCTTCGATTCCGGGGCAAAGGGATCGCGTGCAAGTGTAGTGTCGTCGATCAGGTATCCCGCAGAAACTCTCCCGAGGTGGACAACCCGAAATTATCATTTTACGGGGCATCGAGATGCACGCTCGAATCGATACGCGGGAGAGAGCAGAGCCCGTCGTTCGAGGAATTGATTACAATTCTTGTCGTCGACTGGAATTTCGTTCACGCGACCATCATTCCGGGCCACTGCCCGCCTCGCCCGTCGTTCGAGGAATTGATTACAATTCTTGTCGTCGACTGGAATTTCGTTCACGCGACCATACGCCTTGGCGTATTCTCCCGATTTCCACTTGTCGGTCGCCACCAAATTTCAACTCCGTACGTGCCTTCACTGTCCGTCGGACCTCGAACAGCGTCCACTTCGTGCAATGTTCCTCGATCTTTCTCCTCTCTCGAATTTTACACGCTTCTCCCGAAGAAACTCTCGACTCCACGCAATCCAAAATAGAGATCCGCTCAGTTGTGAAACTTACGTCTCGCTAAAAATAGAAGTTACGTTTGATACTCGACAATTAACAAGTAGTAAATCCTTCTTATCAGCGCTTGATATTTTTAGAAAGATCTGTCGTTCGAAGAATTTTCTCACAAGAAGGGTTGTCGAATTGATATTCGAGTGTTTCGTACTTACTTAAAGTGCTCGAGGCACGGAGGGAAAAAATGGGTACCGTTTGGTAAAGTGAAACATTTTCACCGATGAACGATAACACCAGATGTCGAGATAAAGAATTTATCAGGTCCGCGCGCGTCCGGTCGATCCGTGTTACGATTTCGTCCGGCATAATGTTGCTCTTGTGAAAGGTTAATCGGTCAGGTTTTCTGTGACGTTTCCTTGGAATTCCAGTCACTCTTCCACGGTGTTTTTATCGAGCCTTGACCAAGTGAAAACGGTATCGGTGTCGATAAAGAGCTTTACGAGATCGCCGATAAGCGACGATCGCTCGCGTGCCGGCCGATTTTCAAGTGACGGAACTTACCTCTCCGTTCGAGCCGTCCTACCGACGGCCTTCTCTCGTCCCTGTCGATCTTGTATCTCGACTAAATGCTTCCGTCCATTTTTCCTGCGGCCAGACGTAAACGTCGTTTATCGACACCAAAATTTCTCTCTTATCGCAAAAATTTCAGTCGCCGCTTGATAATTTCCTCGGTTCTCTTTCGCCTGTGATTTCTGGGAAAATTCGACGGCTGCTTGTGAGAACAGTTCGATCGAGGTTTCTTGAAAATGGGAGATTCTTTGAGTTTGTAGTTTTAGGGGAACTGTTAGAACGACGAATAAATTTTCCACTATTCGACTATTTCTCGCGAAGATCATTTTATCGAGTGTCTTTTAGAATTGCGTATTTTTGATATTCAGAGTAGAGATTTGTTGAGTTTGTAATTTCGTGGCGTATTTGCTTTCTTGGAAAATTCGATTACATTTCGCGAAGATAATTCAACGGAGGATTTTTGATAAATCGTGTATTTTAGATGTCTATTTAGAGCGGAGATTCGTTGAGTTAGCAATTTTTCTGGAGATTTGTCGCACCGGTAATTTCGCAGTGCAACAAAAAGGAATAAATTTTCAACGGTATAATTTATGAATGTAAGTGTCTTTTATGAAGTGAGTCTGATAGAAAATTTGTGTCACGTTTTAATAATGGACGGTGATTTGTTCCGCCGCCGCTGGAAATTTAAGCAGGAACAGTCTGTCCGGAATGTATAATCCGAAATTCGATTTTAGTAAGGCACCGGTAAACTATTGGTTAATATTAAATTCACCGACCCGGAGGCATTTCGATTAGCGTTAAATTATTTAGAAAAATGATCTCGAACAAAAAGGGTATTCAGCGTGGTTCTCGTTTTGTGTTCTGAATTATGCATCCAACATTCTGACATATTAATCCGTTGGAAAAGTTCGCGTATTTCTAAAGCGTGTATTTCAAGTTGAAACAGAAGGGAAATCCTTTATTAATCTCGTCGACACACATTCATCCGCTTGAACATTTCATATTCTACGTGTAATCTAACGATTTGAACATTTTCGTCAAATGAAAAGAAAAAAAAGGATGAAATCAAACGATCATCTCTTTCTCTTCGTACAACGTCAATTTCCTTTCAATCTGTACCAAAAGAAATTACCGCTTCGAACTAGCTCGCCGCCATTTTACTCATCACTGACCGCCACCACTAACTTTAATTAAACCGTGCACATCGCGTTACCACTTGTATTCATCAAACAACGACCCTGATCGATATCAGCAAAAAAAAAAAGGGAAGAAAAAACTGTCCTGCTGCAATCTATCTTGAACATCGTCGTTTCAATCTTATTACATAATCTATTCTTCTCTCGAATCACGAATAATTATTACTAGCAAAACGTTTACTGAAAAATTTTATCATAATTATCATAATTACACGAATAAATTCTTATCTTAAATTCTTTAAAAAATTCTTCTCTTAATTACAATATTGACACGAAACTTAGGATTCAAGGTGTTAAATTGCAATGCTAATCGTTCTCAGAAATATCGGTGTGAATTTTTCGCCTAAAAGTATTACAGTTAGTGAAACACTGAAAAAAAAAAAAATTATCGAATGACAAGTGAGATTGGATTATTAGGATTTTACATATTGCCTCGAAAAATCGTTCATACATCTCCTCTGACCCACGTGCACAGTGGAACAGAAAATCACGCTCGTGAAACGTACAGTAATCTTTCGTTTGCCGAGTTGAACTTCGATTACACAGTCTCTACCCTCTGGTAGCACGAAAAAACGAAGGAAAACGCAATGGACGCGGTGGGCGGAAGCGCGAGGGGAAGCTTCTGTGCGTTTAATTGCGAGCCGGGCCAGCGTGGAAATAATGAGAGCCGCGGATTGGTCGGTGGTAGGAAATAACACGGTGCATCGACGGTGTCTCAATCGGGTTCTCTCGCATGGCGGTGCACGTTTTACCGCTCAATTTTCCCGGCGGCCTCTCGCTGGCCCTCGAAATTGCCGCCTCGTGCGTGCGTTTCGCCAGCGAATCTCTCTTCCGAATACCGCGAGAAACGTAGCAATTCGAGCGACGCGTCCGGATCTGTCGAATTTAAACCTGCCGTATTCCGACGATACTTTTTGTAATTTTGTGGCGATTTTCACTCGCTTTCGCGAGTGTTAGGCCAGTTGTTGAATGTGAACTAAATTTAAATTGTCAGCAAATTATTAATATCTAAAAAAAAAGGAGTAGACTTCCGGTTAAAAATTTGGCTGACCACTGTGCATTGCAAGTTGTAGAAAAAATTGTGGAAAATAGTTAGCAATTTTAGGAATTTTTTAACCAAGTTTTTTTTATCATTCGAGTAAATCGAAATGAGGTAAATTTCAAATTAGTGGCACACTCGATATTGCTGTAAATTGGCTGGCGATTCGAAACTTTTGACAGGTAGTGTATAGTTTCACTGATATCGTCGCTTTAATTCCGCTGGATAATTCATACTCCATTCATAAATTCTGAGAAAGAGGCGATAATTGAATTTTTCTGTTTTTCCCTCGAACCTCCTAATTTTCGTGAATTCACATTTTCTGGACATTTTCCTTGCAACTGTGGTATCCGCCAGGAACCATCGCCGCGGAGTTTCAGCGAAATATTTCGGAATTGGACGTTCCTTTTTTTTTTCGCGTGTGTATACACATTTGCAGGATTAAAAATTCCTGGGAGAGAGGTGAATAGCGTCGAGGATTTTTGTCCAGCGGCGAACGAGCCGTGATTATGTATTTATGGGTATCCATCAATCACTTTCGCTCTCCCAATCGCCGCGGATATCGGCCTTTAGCCCCGTGGATTAAAGTCGTATCGATTTCTAGCGCGTTTCCATTCGTTCGACCTCGATGAGGCGATTTTTTCTCCTCTCCGTTTCTTCGCTCCTTTCCGTCAGGTCTTTGTAGATTTTTCGGCGGTCCTATTGGGCAAAATACGCGCGACTCTGCGTCGAGGAAGAAAGTTACCGTGATTCGGTACGGTTATTTTCGAAGTGAAATTTAACCGGTGGTCTCTGAAAATATTCTACAACGTCTACTCGAGTGTAACCCAGTGAAAAATATGAAACGGTGTCGCGTGTTTATTTCACGCTCCGCGAAGAATTTGGGTCGCCTGGAAATTAGGGGTGTCGCATTCGGGGGATGATCGATTCGAGAGTGTATCGTTCGCGAAAGTGAAACGTCAAGCGCATAGTCTGGAATTTTTCACGTCACAGAATTCATCTCGAATTTTTTGCTTCACTCTCAATTTTGTGTCTTACAAGGATATTATTTTCATCTATCGCTCACCTTATTTTCAATTAAAAATTGACTAATTATTTTCGAGAATCGAGTTCACGCGTGGAAGAAGAATGAAGCGAAATTTCAAGTCTCTATTTTCCTCGTTAACATCTCAATATCTGTAGTAATTAATCAAAGGAAGAAAAAGGTGTTCCATTTTCAATTTGCTCGATTTATTCGAGTGTCCAATCCTCCAATTATTTCAAGCAAGTTTGTAAGACGTTTTAATCCACGCCTGGCTCGTCTCGGGCAAGGTCTGGCGGTATCGTCGAATCTCGAGGCGATTCGAGGCCTAAAATCGACGAGCTCGTCGAAAAAGAGCGGACGATAAAGCGGCCGATGCACGATGCGCCCTCGAGATAGGCGAGGCACATGGCGCTGTCCCGATGCATGCTTGTACGTCGCAATGTTTTCCAAATGTCGACATCAATCAGAAAGTAACGAACAGTCACCGGGCCCTTTCTCTCTCTCTCTCTCTTTTCTTTCGGCTTCTTTCTTCGTCCTGGAATCCCAGCCATGTTTCTGCGAGCCAGCCACTCGACGACCGCGTCCTTAGGCTCCATTCACAACTGGTTCTGGCCCCGTATAAATTTCCCGGGGAGCGTGGCGCGATTAATAATCGATTTACCCGTGGAACGCGCGGTTTCTGCAGCGGATCGATTCGAGCAAATTGACCGAGCTCGCTCGGACCACCGAAATTTGTCTGCAAATGAGAAATATTCGGGTAATTGGAAAAATATTCTCTAGAATCTCCGCCGGGAATGTTATTCGAGATTTTTTGGAAGTAGACGGGAGAATCTTTGGGGGAAGTTAGAAGAATTTCATTGGATCGATAGAAAATGATAATTTCGTGGTTTGAAAATCTCAATTTTCCATTTTTATTTCTCTTTTCGAATCAGTGATTAAATCTCTTTAGAATTTCCGCTGGAAATATTGTCGAGAATTTTTCGAGATAGACAGAATTTTCTCAATAAAAAATTATCACAATTTCGTGAAAATATGTCTCGTGTTCTTACACTCGACGAGTGAAGCAGAGCTTGAAAATCTCAATCTTCATATTTTATTTATCGTTATTGGTCCACTGATTGAATTAATAGCAAGGTTAGTTCTAATTTCAATTAGGTTCTTCATGTAGGAGAGATATTTTCATTTGAAATTGGTCATGAAAGGAAGTATAAAGGGAATCTCGACTGAATAGCCACGATTCGGTTAATCCACCGCGCCATCATGGTCGCGAACCGCAGCCACTTCTCCGAGGCGTTCGAATATCTATTTTACATTACGTTTCATCGCATTAGCGTCGGTCAGAAGTTTATACAAGCATTACAACTAAGCCTGTAAGCTCAGCCGTGTCGACGACCCGCAGGGTAGCCGGCGCGTTAATATAGGACACCGTCAGTTCATACGATAGCGCCTCCCAAAGGAAAATACGCTCGAATCCATTTTCATTCCTTTAATTTTCGCCAAATTACACATGCAATCTTCATAATTTCTTCCTTCGATTCGCAACAAACATTTTTTCCACTATCGTGCAAGATTAATAGTTTCCTCGGGCATTATAGTGTCTTTTAAAATTCATCTCAACCCTGGAATGCTGCCCTGGAAGAATTCTCAATTAGGCTTTTTTCTATTCTTTCAATCAGTTGTGCATTTGGTATTTTGAAATTTCGTGCAGTGCATTCCTTGTCAATTATTGTATTTTTAAATTGATCTTAATTATGGAGAGCTAGCTACCCCAAGTGAATTCTCATTCAGACTCTTTCGAATGAGTCAATATTTTTCTTATACTGAACTTTTTGTAATCCTGAAATAACGAAATATTTCTGTTTTAAAATTGATCTTAACTCTAGAAATCTCATCCAGGCTCTCCCCTAATTTTTGACCAAAATTTTTGCAACTTTGAAATAGTATCCAATGTAACTGTTCAAAATTATTCAACCTTACCACTCATAATAAGAAACAAAAGATTGATCATTTCTGCTTTTCAAGTGTGAATGAATCGTCACGCAGAGTATAGTTGAAGTAAGAAACGCACGAGTGACATTCCAGCGTTAATGACACAGTCGAAAATTGCTGTATCAACTGTGTAAAAAATACAGCTGCTAAATTTCGCGAATTCTCGTCAAATATCGATGGATTTCCATTGATTTATGTTTCCAATGGGGCATAATCGCGAACGGGGCGCAGAGTGGCGCGCGCGCGCCGTATTGATCGAGAAAGAGAGGGTGTACGCGTCTTCCGCGTCGTGCCCCTGCTCGTCGCCCCCTTTCTTCGTCCTGGTGATTTATATCGCGACGTTTAAGCACAGTCGCCTTGACCTATCCGCTTGTAAATGAGCCTTGTTTCGCGGACTACGGCGAATCCTCGAAACCGGTCGATTCGATCGATCGGTTCCGGTCTGAGATCGTCTCCGTCGCGTCTTCCAATCGAACTAGATTTATATTTAGACATTCTTATCTGAAGAATGTGAAACAACATTTTTACGTTTTTGCCGTTTCTGTGTAATTGCATCTTCTAGCATTTTCCTTATTGCGTCGCGTTTAATACAGTATTGCGACAGAATTGTAAATAATAGAGAACTGATTTCTGCACGGCGAGAAAACGATTTCGTTAAAAAGTACAAAAAAAAGAAAAAGAAGTAATGTGAGTGTTAAAGGATTAATACTAGGAGTATATACAATCTCGAGTTGGAGGATCGTTTCTAATATGCCTCTCGTATTCGAACAGGATTGATCCTCGACTTTCTTCAGTCTGTGAATAATTCCTCTTAAAATATCTAAATTATTATTTCCATACGTTATATACCTACCTCTCTACGTTCTTGACCGATTCCTCTCACATTTCTAGATTCAAGTTTAATACCTACAGCATAGTAATAACGCGTTTAGATATGCACAGTGTTCTCTTCGGCTAAGAGAAGTGACGCAATTTTTCCAAAGACGTCCGATTCGACGGACAAAGAAATATGCAAATTGCGAAACGCAACGGCGCGCTATAAGAAACGAGGATCGAGGCGGCCGTTACTTATTCGCAATAACTCTGCTTATTTCCCTCTCTTATCGGGTATCGTTAAAATTTCCCGCTATTCGCATTTGTCGAATCGAGCGCGTCTGGCTCACAAGAGAGAGAGAGAGAGAGTGTGTGTGTGTGTGTGTGTGAGAGAGAGAGAGAGAGAGAGAGTAAGCTCCTCAATCGCGTTATGAATATTTCATCGCGGCTGCAGCTGCGCACCGTGGAAATTCATGCCAAATAATTCGCCCCGAGGCAGCGAGCGCCGTTTACAACACGGAATTACCACAACGAAACTCTTGGACGTTAGCGCCAGACGAAACTTCGTCGTTCCCTAGTCGCGTAATCGGCGGCGTAACGATGGCGAGAGGCTGATCGAGAATTGGTCCCCCATGGACGACCTATCAGTGTCGCGTCTGCTCTCGGTTCTCGCTTCGTTGCGATCTCGCCTTAAAGTCGCTGTGCCTTTTAATCTCTCCCTCTCTCTTTCTCAGTCACTCTTACTCTCTCTGATTCACTCACTTTTTTACTATCTTCCTCTCTCTCATTCACTCACTCTTTTGCACACACACACACTCTCTCTCTCTAACTCTCTAACTCGCTCGCTCACTCACTCTCTCTCCCATTTAAGACATTCTACTCGATCGACCAGTGATATCTTCATAGCTCCACTCCGCGGTGACTTATTAGACGCCGTCGTTTTTTCTGCCCTTTCACGCCGATGGAATTCATTTTTCGCTTGTACGCGGTTTTCTTCTCGAAGATTTCGTCGCCTATGGAAAACGAGATTGGTTAGAACACTCTTCCCTCTTGTTTTTCGGTAATTTTTTTCCTATACGACGTGCTTGGTTTTGATAGCGTAACGTTGCTCGGAAGTTTTACGTTCAACTACGTCGTGTCACTTTTACAACCATCCACTTTCGAGATTCGCGAATCTCGCACGGGCAAAATTCTCCGCTACAGTTTTAGAGTAGACAGTCGTGAGAGAAAGCGCGCACGGTACGGTTTCGTATACATTAATTTCGAGTGTCAAAGATTGACAAATATCCACTCTGAATTGCTGTAGATAATATCGTTTTCACGATAATTCGGTGAAATTATTTTCTTTATCTCTCCTCGTTCGCTTGCTGGTAAACGTGTGGAATTGGCAGAGGCACGAACCTTTCCATCGTTTCCGCGGTGTCTCCTTTTGCTAACGATTGTAATTAAGGATTCTCAATTATCGTCCTCGTCTCGAAACCGACTCGATAACCACGGACAACATCGTCTTCCCCCTCTTCCCCATTTCCATCTCTCTATACACATCTCCTCTTTTCTCTCTCTCTCTCTCTTGCATCCTCGTTTTTTGTTTTTTCTTATTTTTTTGTTCCCTCGATCAAATTACCAGGTCTCACAGGCTCTACCGTGCCGAGCCACGTAATTAGCGATAATAATCGCCTTGCTTTCGTTTCCGCAGTATCGTGACAAGGTACACGATGCGACGAGTCAAGAAAATCATTGGCTTCCTTGTTCCTGATCGCGAAGCGATCGAGATCACCTTGTGTCCTGTCGATGCACCATGCCGCTTGTTCCGCTTGTCAATCCTTCTCTCGATTTCGTTTCTTTCACATCTGGAGGCGTAATTAAATTCAATCTTCTCTCCGAAAATGCGAAATTTCTTTGAAAGAGCACCCTTTCGTTCCTTTCGTCGCCAACGAATTCGACGTCTCAATTAAACAGACCGATCCTCTCGATCTCCATATCGAATTAATTAAAAAAAAAAAAAAACAGCTATCGAAATCTCGTTGTTACCCGGTGGTAATCAGTCTCGTTCGAATTTCAACGCTTATGAAATTCATATTTCATACACGCGCCACTATCGTCCGAAGGTCCGTTCCACTTGCATCGCGAGCCAGAACCCGCCGCTTTCCTCCGCGCTATCACCTGTCGTGTCCGCATCGCCAACTCTGTTACGTGCTACCTACGCGTCGTTCAACGATCACCGGCCATAATACCGAGCGTAGAAACACAGACAGAGAGAGGGAGAGAATGAGAGAAAAAAGAGAGAGGCTGAAAGAACGCGCGAAAACGTTTCGCAGTAAATTCCTAAGTGTCCCCCGGTATTTCTGTAACCCGGTGTATTTTCGATTTGCGCGCGTACTACAGACCGCCTCGCTAGCGGAGTGCGGAAATAAATTCCGCCTATTTTTGA
>NW_017100300.1:839248-840177 GCF_001263275.1 Habropoda laboriosa | reverse complement strand
TGCCTATGGCTCTCTCGTGCACACACACGCTCGGGACAAGGACGAACCGCGTTGCCTTCTATTTTTAATACGTACTTCGACATAAGGCGAGAAAATCGATGGATTCTGACTTGTCGTACCTTTTCCTCCCCTTGGTTCGTTCTTGCAAATCGCGAGAAGACAAAAGCTACTACTCTTGGTCCCGTAGGCTGGGTATTGGTATCTTAATCGACGACGCAACGGAGTTATCGCGATTATCGCGAGCTGCTAAAGCGGGATAATAATGATCGCTGATAATGCGGAGTAGCCGCTTCCGCGGAACGATATTCCTGGTGAAACGTCGAGGTATCGCTAGTGTATACGAGTCTGTGTGTAATTACGCTCGATTAACAATCTTTCCTCCTTTCTTTTTTTCTTCTGGTTTCGACGAAATGCTCGAACGAAACCGTAGGTGTGTACGTATGCGAACGATGCGGGGGAATGTAAGAATTACGTGTGTAGAGAGGATCTCTCCGTGTCGGAGTGAAATATCGTACGTAGGTGGTGGTAGGCGATCGTAAATTTCCCGTAGGTCGATACCGTTTCGTTCATGGAGTTTTCTGGGATGAGTCGAACATCTGCCGGGTCGAGGAGCGCGTTAATTACAATCACCGTGTAACGTGTGCGCGGAGAGAGAGCGTGAGTGAAAAATAAGCTAGTGGTGAGAGAAGAGGAATGACTGAGACAAGGAGGAGAGGAACGAGCGAGAGAGAGAGAGAATGTGTGTACAGTGTTGAGATCGATAATTCATACTAATTTTTTTCTCCTTTTTCCGGTGGTTTCAGTATGACGATGGCGGGCTGCACGGGAGTTACCTCGAGGGCGGAGGTGGCGGTGGTGGCGCAGGGCTGTACGATCCGCACGGGAGCGCCCGGGGTGTACCGGGCCTCCATCACAGTCCACACCTCGGG
>NW_017100300.1:837699-839202 GCF_001263275.1 Habropoda laboriosa | reverse complement strand
AAGGACGCGATCTATGGGTAAGTGTAATATATATCTTTCTCTTCTTTCTTCCTCGGTGGTCGTTTTCGTGAAATTTCGTTTACCTTCGTCACTACAAACCGTTACTACAAACGAAGAAGAATAATCCTTAGATGCGCAGACGAGATTAGAGTATGAAAAAATTCAACCCATATCTATATAACGTGTTAATTTAGTTTATTTTTCTTTCTTTTTGCTTTTAATCTTTTCATTCTTGAATTATGTAGCAGTTGCGGGAAAATGTTTGTTTTGACTTTTGCACGCGTTACGCGATAGATAAGAGATTCGTAAATACGCTTTGATGCTTGGAAAGCGTGTAAAGAATTCTTTTCACGGGAGTGCATTTTCAACGTAGGAAGAGATGATTTTCGATTTAATTACGATTCGAGCCGTGGATTGTAGATATACAGTGTAGATATACATCGAAGAAATGTATTACGATACGAACGTAATACTATATCCACATGGCGAATGAAAGGATAAATATTTTAATCTAAAATTATATAAATCCATTCTCACTGGAAAACAACACACTTCACCATACCTCAAGAAAAACGCACTGAAATAAAACACAATCTTACAAAAGAAAATTCCATAGAATCCTTTCCATCTTTCGCGTCGCAACACAAAGTAGAGTAGAGTCGTACAAATCAGGGAGATGAGGTGTAAACAGCAAATCTCGCGGTACAAGGAAAACTCCTCGATCGAAGGGATCTTCGATATCTATCTCGAGCGAGAAAGAACAAGTTCGAATAACTCTGCTATCCGACGATTGGCAACGATAAGGATCCGAAGTCCGTCCCGTGTTGCACGTCGGGCAATTAAACGCTCGACGTTTAAAATCGGACGAGTGTTTAAAATCCATTATCAAGGAAAGAGGGTCGCGCGCGTCTCTCTTGATACTTAGATCGTTGGACGCGTTAATACGCCCCTAGGCGGTGTTTAATCTGCTCGTAACTTCGCCACGCATCGCGCTGCCATGGAGGTATGCGGCGTTACAATGGGGGTTTGATAAATCGTAATGGACGCGTGATTTACATGAAAATTCATGACGCGTTACGTGCTTATTTCTTTACTGCCACGTCTCCTCCCTCCACCTCGTACTTAACCTTACCGGGTATGTATGTACATACAACGTGGAAAAAACAGAAAACGTACAACCGGTGTCACTTTTAATATTCAACACCGTTTGCAGATTTCTTTCTGTGTCGCGTGGAATACTTTCCGCCGCGAAGTTTCTTTCTCACGGCTAACCAACGCTCTCGGTACACTTGCACACGAGCTCGTATATACGTATCGCGATGATTCACGCCCGAATTCAGACGATTCGACCGCGTCTTTTATTCTTATTCTCCTCGAGGGCCTCCGCGCGAGACTTTCGTTCTCTCGCCATGACTTCACCCGGCTTTCCTTCGCGGTATCACTTTTTGCCGCGCACACTTTCGACAGAAATTATTCCACCTTCTTTTTGCAACAGCTAAGTTT
>NW_017100300.1:831935-837663 GCF_001263275.1 Habropoda laboriosa | reverse complement strand
CGTCGCGAAGCTTCTGACGGGGCAATCAACATTCCTCTATCTCTCGATTTCTACTTTCCACTCGAATTCCAAATTATTCGTACGAATTCTTCCGTGAAAATCGCGAATGTTAATTGAAATCGGGGAGAAATGAGTTTGCGCGTGGGTACACGGAGAAAGGTGTACGCATTAAGAAGGAAGAGACGAAGGAAGAAACGCAAGACTGTTGGACGAGGCGGTGCCTCGTGCCACGCTCCAAGCCAGGCTGTGAAACTCGTCAATTGGCCGTTTTACGAAGCGGCTCTCGGCCGTGTTCCGTGTGATTTATAGCCGCGAGATGGCCCGATTTCTGGTATACATCCTAGAACGGGAGCCTCATTATTTCGTGCACCCTGTAATTTGTCCACTCGTCGTGTGCTCCGGCCCCCTTCGCGCAGATTCCTCAGCTTTCTCGGAACAGCGCTCGCTCTCTCTCTCTCTCTCTGTCTTTCTCGCGGAGGGACGTTCGAAGGCGGCGTTTAGACCCCCGTAAGCCGTTCATTTCCTCCGCTCGTTGATAAACTCCTGTTTACAAACCGATCCTGTACGCTCTGCTCCCCGCGATTGAGTCGTCCGAGGTGAAATCCACTCTGACCATCTTTTCCTCCGTTCTCGCTTCTCACGTTCCCCTTTTTCCTCCGCCGACGAGTGGAAATTCTCGAATTCGGTTGCAAACAGACACCGAACCTTATTCCCGATCTGGTCCATTCCCAAGGAAATCACCGAAAGGATCGAGCCGCGATACAGGGTGCGAAGTGGCGACCAAGTTTCACAGTCGAAAGCGGGGAAAAAATAGCTCGTCGAGCAACGTAATAGGTAAAAACTTCCAACGACACGGACTTTATCTGCGATCGGCAAGATCACAGCTACTTTCTTGTACCCGATGAATTGTGAATTGAGCAGAGTTGTCCGGTGTGCGAGCGTGAAGTCGTAACTCCGTAGCCGAAATAGGCAAACAATCCAGGTACCGATTGCAAGGTAGAAATTTCTATAGATAGAACTGTGGCCGTCTAATCTACGATCGTACGATCGAAGATACGATTTCGAAGTTAAAGGTCCCACAGGCACTCTCGAAATTCTACCGATGTGTTTTTGATCGACTGTACCGTGGTAACAGAGCTCTCTCTCTCTCTCTCTCTATAGAGTAGAACGCGCGACGACGTTATCACGGATAGGATTGATGGGGCCCCGTAAAGGTTGAGCCGCTAGGAGTAAAAATGTGTACGAAACGAGCAGCAGCGGTGATTCTTGCCACGGTTCCACCGCGATTGCACGGAAGAGTTTTACGTAAGCGTTTGGCTTGGTAGACGTAACGCAGAGGCGAATCTGCCAATCACGGCTAGCTCGGATCCTTATGCAAGGAGCATGATTGGCCGAGTCATTTATGGATTAGACGTCTTACGCAAATCTCTCGTTCTCTCTTTAGACACGATGCTACCACGTAGCCTGTTGTATGTCTCGCAGGAAGTCCTCTCAATCTCTCCTATACACGCATGTGTGTGTTTGTGCGTATCGGTAGATACACACGTGGTTAACGTGGTCCTGTTTAATATTCCATTTTTACTGATTCACGATAATTAGTGCATTAGAGTGACGTTTCAGCAGATGAGCGGCTAATGAATATTAATGCACTGTTTAATGGAATTGATCGGTGTGCGCCGGCTCGCGATTACATCATACGAGCTGAAGAGAGTCGGACAGACACCCGGGAAAACAGGATCCCGACGTTTTATTTTGGCCGCTTGCCGGCGCGTTTCCTTTCTCGTTGCGTGAATAATTGTGTTCGCCGCGTGTCGGGAGAGTCGAATCTCTTAGATTTACGGGCGAGATCAGGTGGAAGAAAAGGTACGCCGTTGAATTTGCAAATCTGGAGTAATGTTCGTGTACCGGATGATTACGGGATGATACTTGAATTCGAGTGGTTTCGGTTATCGTTAGATTCGACGACACGATTTAAATACGATATCTTATCTTGGAGAAGTTTTTCTGTTTAATTCGTATGGAAAGTTATTGGGTTTACTATTCGTCAGGTTGTTCTGTGAATAATTTTAATAGAAATATGAATTTATTCTTTGAATTTCCATTTTAGCTACTTTTCAAAATGTTTCTCTGTCGTTCAGGATGTATTTTCATTCGAAGGGTTTACGCGATGCTATTGTTGATACTTTTCAATTGAAAATCGATCGTGGAAATATTTCGGAACGAGGATAAATTTTGCTCGAATTTAATTTGCTTACGATTGAGAGAGTTTGTTAATTTTTACTTCTAAGAAACAATGGAGGAACAGCTGGAGAACCACCTGTGGAGATGCCGATGAAACACACTCGATAGTGTCGCTGTTTTCGGCAAATATTAATATCTCGATTGATTTTCAACCCAACACCTTTATCGCTTATTATCAGCGTCGCGCGTTCCTGTTATTTTTATTTAAGCCCCGATAAAATCAGCATGCAAAAGCGATATGCAAAGCAGAGTTCACTTTCACCGACGTCGGCTAGCCGCCGCCGTTTCGCCTTGTGTTGCGAGGGTTGTGTTTCGATATTTCAATCTGCCGCTCGACGTTAATTAATACGTGTTAATAAGCTTTTCTCCGAACGCGGAAAGACAGACACTGAGTAATATACAGCGCTCCCACGAGCAACGCGGTTTCGATTTTATTTTCTTGTCAAATTTCGACGTTCGTTTCGAATCAATTCTACACAATTAGCATACCTGACTCCTTAAACGATGTATGTTACGCTGTTGCGATATTTTTTTCCTCTGCTACGATTTTCTGCACCTTTCGTGTTCCACACACTGATTCTTCTTCGCAAAGAGTGACTAAGTCGGTGATTTCATTTCACGAACAATTTTCTATCTTCACATTTTTTACTCACGCGAGAGTTCTCCCGAGATTACGAAACTGCTTCGCGTTTGCAAAGCAACTGTCCGACAGTAATATAATTTTGTATCCATTTGAGAACATGCCGCGACACAACTCTCAGAGAGTCACTCTCAGACTTAGTGTCCAACTGCTTCGCGTTTGCAAAGCAACTGTCCGACAGTAATATAATTTTGTATCCATTTGAGAACAAGCCGCGACACAACTCTCAGAGAGTCACTCTCAGACTTAGTGTCCACTCGCGAGAAATACTCTCGAGAGCAACTCGCGAGAAATACTCTCGAGAGCAACTCGCGATAGTTTCACTCTCGAAAGGACACACACGACGACCCTGGCCCGTTATTATTATGTTTGGTGGCAGAAAAACTATCTCGAGTCGCACGCGATATTATAAGGCAAGCCTGGGGTCTCTTCCTGGAACAACTGCGCGCAAGTAGCGTGCAGAAATCGGGCAGGACGATATGTCCTCAGTCAGTGTTTACGAGCCTACCGAACGAGTGCCTCGTTGAACGACGCTTATACTGCGCGATTGTAGTCTCGTAGAAAATTCAGTGCTTCGTTCGATTATACGCGGATTTCGAGTTAATTTACATATTTTCGCGTGAACTAATTGCTCGCGAATTGCCTGTGGCACCGAGTTCAAGTACACAACGAACAGCCCAACTTGGAAGAAAAATGAAACCACCGGTGTGTCTCTGCGAGCTACGTAGTTTAGATAATATGAATGTACGTGTATATACGCACACAATGGAATAATTGAGTTAACTGAAGATAGAGGAGGGCATTACTAATTACATTAAGTATTTCTAAAGTAATATACGGGATATCGAAATTATCCCATTGAGATACTACTGTGGAATAATTCTATAGTGGCTCTATAATCGCAAAATAATCTACTGTGGAACAGTTTGATAGCAATTGCCTTTTTTTTTGGTATTCTAAAAATCCCTTTCTTTTTGAATCTTCGATTATGAAGCCACATAGAACCTTCAATTTTCATACTTGTTTACGATGCATCGAAAATATATAATCCAAGAGACCAGATAGGAAATTTACCCCGAGAAATTTTCGCCTTATTTACGAATTCAGAATAGGATCCACAAACCCTCGGACGTTAAAACAATTACTATTCCTTCCGCAATCTCCGCCTCTCGGTAAAATTAATCCAGGTTTTACGCTCAATTAGCCTGTTCACCGTTGTTGGCAATAGTTCTCCTTCTCGACGCAAACAAGAAGAAAAAAGAAAAAACCAACAACAAATAAAAAAGCGCCGAGTGTGGACGAATGAGGGAGAGAGAGAGTATCGTAACAGGTCGAATCGCAGCGTGAAATTGCCGATGGCCGGTAATAAAAAGGGCCGAGGTCGGCTGTGCTAGGAATCGAGGGCGGAAACCGCAAAACCGCAAACATCCTCCGCGTCCAGCGGACAATCATATCATTACCTTCTGCGGTTCCGTCATTCTGACACCTCGTTTCGACCCGTCATTTGTCATCGACGTTGCACTTTACTGCACCGCGACCGCTTAAGAAGCGTGTGTACTCCATTCATGCTGGCGGTTTTCCTGATTGCATGAAACACAAACCGCAACAAACCGCCCCTTTCTACAGCCTAACTCCCTTTTAAATCCCTGCGCGACAAATTACATCCCACCTCTTATCTTTCTCCCCCTATTTTACTTGGCAATTTCTCCTACATGTATCGCATATACGTGTGTATATACACTTTCTCAAGTTGCTCGAGAAGAAATCATCGAAACAGCGTGTTCCGCCAGTTTGTGCACATACTTGGAGGATACTGTCATCGACGTTTAGCCAGGTAAAAGTGGATAAAAGACGTTTTATTGTTAGGCTTTTTGCCGTACATCGGAGCAAGCAGATTGAACCCGCGACAATCATGCCATATACGCGGTGAAAGTGGCCGTTCACGTTGGTCCTTTTTACAGCCGGAATCGCCGTTTGTTGGTTTAACGTTTGTAACAGGTGGGAAAGTCGGCAATCTTTTCCCTCTGATGTATGTTTCTATTTACCCGTTGTGTATACATACGTGTATTAAGTAATTAAGATTATTCCAAGTGGTTGGCTGATTAAGAGCCAACGTTTAATTAACGCAGACAACACTGGCTCCTGAATCGCGTTGTTCTTCTCAAGGCTCGTTTAACAACGAAAAGAAGGAGAATACGGGTCAGAAAGGGGCCTAGTAAAAGGGCCCATATATAACTATAATAGAGCAAGTAGCAGATAATTCGTCGAGGTGGAATATTTATATAGGAAAGCTGAGCAGAACGCGCACCTCCTCATCCTGTTTCGACCGTCTAATTAAATCGATACGATCTCCCCGGGCGGTGAAAAAACCGCTCGTTTCCTCGTCGCCGGTAAAACGCTCGTGTAAATTCATTTCGTTCATTCAACGACCGCCGTCAATGATCGTTCGTTAATAATCGTTACACGATATTCTTCTTTTCTACGATTCGTTTTGTTCGTCCTTCGCGCAGAAGAAAAAGAAGAAGGAGGAGCGTGGTACCAATTAGGCTAATAGGTGAAAATAGAAATCCCCGTGCCGCGATAGAAAACCGCGTCGGAGGAACACATGAAACTTCTCGCGGTGAAAGTTCGCGATGATCTATCTTTCTTTCGTTCGTTTCTTTCGAAACTGTGCAACAGTACTTTGCAACAACACCCGTACCGACAGGGCTCATGGCGAATGTTTGAACATGGAGGAGGGGGTGAAAGGGGTAGGGACAAAAGGGGGCACGAGGGGACTTTTTTTTGCCGGCGCACACACACTGGCGGCGGCTCTCTCAGGCCGAGCTCTCCTCTCGCAGAGTGGTT
>NW_017100300.1:831563-831924 GCF_001263275.1 Habropoda laboriosa | reverse complement strand
TCAATTTGTCGAAATTCGTTCCGATTCGTTTTATGTCTGCCACGCCGCGAGACGCGACCCGCTACCATGCGTACACAATGCCTCTGCCCATAGTGCTACCACGTATCCCCCGCTTCCCTGGGCACCGTTTTCTCTCTGTTCGACGATTCGTCTCGAGACCTCTGAGGACGCGTAAAAATTTTTTTCCTCTCTCTTTCTCTCTGTCTCTCTTTCTCTCTTTCTCCGACGTTTGATGGCGCACAGAGGTGGGCAGGATAGCGTTGATTTTCGTCGCTGTTGCTTTTTCTTCCTCCGCGTTGCTCTCCACACCGGCGAGAAATCGTTCGTTTCCCGCTGGGAATTGTTTAACGATTAGACCGCG
>NW_017100300.1:823602-831500 GCF_001263275.1 Habropoda laboriosa | reverse complement strand
CTCTCTATATGGGAAAAATGTTAATCGATCTGGAGAATTATCTTAAGGTTAAGATGCAAGGAAAAATCGGCGATGATGCAGCTGTAATTAATCCTTTTAATTGCAGATTAGATGGAAATTTTACGCTCGGAGCATTTTCTGATACGATCGAAGTCTCGATTTAAAAGGAAAAGAATTTTACTCGTGTAGTTGTTAATTTGCTTTATTTTAATATAAATGAAAGTCGAACGAAGTTATGCGCGTATTATGAATGGCGCCGGTAAATTGGCAAGGGTTAGATCACAATGTTTGAACAATTAATCTAATGCAATTATTTTACCTAGCAATAAATATAGAAAAGGAAAAAAATGATCAACGTTCATGAATTTATGTATTTGCATTTTTCTCCTTTTGTTAATTCCCTTTATTCCAATATTAATCAAACTTGAACAGAATTACCATGCACATTATACCTGGTGCCAGTAGATTGCAAAGTGTCAAATCACAATGTTACAAAAATTAAAGTTTCTCACAATATTCTACAAATTCGTTCGCAAAATCGCACAAAAGAGAGAAATCACAAACTTTTTCCCAAACGATGTTAGACAAGCTTCCAAAAATTCTCCACGCCGTTGCTACATTGGAATAAAACTTCATACTCGTCTCTTAATTAACAACGATATATAATACATCCACTCGTTTCCTCTTCCTTCCCCTGAAAAATTCATTCATTACGCGGACTACGTTAGCGATACTAATAAGTCCCGAAAGACCGAAAGGTGGTCATACTTTGCAATCAAGAAACACCAGCAACGGCAGGTTCGTCAGATTGAATTAATCGTCACGCGTGTTCTTTTTTTTTTCCTCTCTTTCTTTCAAAAACCGTCGAGGTGCATGTACTTTAAATCACAAGCGAACAGACTTCTACACACTCCCCTCTTCTTACTGGCTGCATCGACTAATCTTATCTTATCCGGTGATCCTCCTAATGCCCACGGTAACCGTGCGCGCCGCTCGCCGTGTGTAACACGCTCGAGAACACCGTGAAAATACATTCTTTTCTCTGGCCGTCGTTGTCCCTCTCTCTCTCGCTCTCTCGTCAGATGAATGGAAGTAAGAGAGTACATTTAGCATGACCGCGGATGTTTATGATCGTGTCGATACACCGACGAGATAATTAACGGGTGGCGCGAGAATGGAAAATCGCCGGAGCGGAATTTTTATAACTCCCGATCGAACACCTTCGTTAATTGCTACCTTCTGTTTCCATTTTTTTGTCCCCCTTTTTTTTTCCCTCTCCCTCTTCTCTTGTTTTTCTCTTCTTTCGTCGTTCGCTTGTTTGCTCGTTCGAACGACGACGAAGACATTCGTTTCCGCGCGCGGAGCAATTACTCAATTAGAAAAGCGTCGCTGCGGAGAAAAATATCGCCGCCGGTGGCGAAAAAACGATCGGACGAGCGTGTAAAGCGTTGATGGACTGTGATCGTAAGAGCCTCGCGATCGAGCGCCGTCGGACCGCGATCGGTTCACCGCAACGTGAACATTCACTGTGGATTCACGTGGAACAGTCTTCATGGTGGATTTTTTGCTGGGTTTTTTTTTTTTCTCGATGTGGTTTCGGTGGTTTCGAGGGGTTTGCTTTGGGATAAGAAAGGAAAATATTGGTTGAATTTAGAGGAGGGATTGGTTTAATTTCAGCGTGTTCGATTAACCCTTTCCTTTTTCTTGGTGATATTTAGTAGGAGATTTGATTGTTCGGTGACATAATTTTGAAGTAGTGAATGTGTTTGTGCGCGTGTGTAGGAGATAATTAAGACGATGGAAGAAATAGAAATTTTTTAAGTTATTCTCTACGTACTCTACAACGTTTTCTTACATCATGAAAGGGTTAAGGTACAGGAGTGTGTAACTGTTTAACCATTTACAGTCTGAAATACACTGAATGTTTTGTTGCAACTGATGCATATTCAATGAGCGACTCTCAAAGGCACTTCATAAATTAACTCTATTTCATGTTTGCGCAACTAGTAACACATCCATATATACATGCAACGTTATTCACTGAAAACAAACCTTCAGTGTGAAACAATGTAGTTTGCGCGTGTGCGACGGTGATTTGTGAAAGTGGTCCAAATGAAAAATCTGGAAAAATTGACTTTCTTCCTAGAAGCGTTTTATCAGCGAAACAAACAGTTTTCTACAATATCTACACCTTTCCAAAGAAAAACCTCCACGATCACCTGCAAATTTATTACAAATATAAAACCCTAAAGTGTTAAGAAAAAAAAAAAAAATAAATACAAAAAATTCAATTATCAATATTTCGCTAAATAACGAAAGAATATTTTTCAATAAACCCGAAGAGCAACGTTCGAACCTTCGAAAATAAAAAAAAAAAAGTTCACCTGCATATTCATCAAAATTCCCTTGCAATTTAACGCAGCAGCATCCCGGAACGTTTAAAAAAACACATAAAATTCCGTTACGAAGTAAGACACGCCTTTATTCAAATATACACAGCATGATGAACCGAACTTTCACCGTCTCGTCGTTGTTTTCGCGGCTTCTTATCCGCAATCGTGTTTTAATCGGCGATATCTGTGACCGATCGATGGGATTAATTTATTGCACGTCCGATACGCCACGATCCTTGCATGCTGCCTCTCCTCATTTCCTTCTCTCTCTCTCTCTCTGTTCCTTAGCGGGGAGCGTGTAGAGAGAAGGTCGAGGAAATAAATTGCCACCAGTCGAAAAATGAAACGGGCTCATCGACCGGCCACGGAGAGTTAATTAACATGCCCGGAGTCTCGAAGCTGCGTTTGTTAAAGAGAAAGAGAGCAAACTGTGCTCCGTGGCCTGGCTGCGATGATGACCGTTCCTCTGGTTATCTTGTTGTTTCGCCTGAGTCGCCTTTTATCTGAACTGTGGCTTTCTCTTGTTCTGTTACAGACACCCCCTGTTCCCGCTTCTCGCGCTGATTTTCGAAAAGTGCGAGCTGGCGACGTGTACGCCGCGCGAACCAGGCGTCGCGGGCGGTGACGTGTGCTCGTCAGAAAGCTTCAACGAGGACATCGCTGTCTTCTCCAAACAGGTGAGTGTCTTCTTCAGTAAGTTCAATGCCTCGTGGATACGAAATTGGTCGTATGTACAACACAGCGGTTTAGTTGATTGTTTACGCGAGGATCGAGGAAGTTGTTTGCGCGACCCACTTTCAGTCAGCTAGAGCAGCGATTTTTTAACCCTTTTTATCTTACCGCACACATCGACTAATTACCGAAATTCTACCGCACACCGAGAAATATGTTGTATCTCTTCGGTGATCTGACAGAAAAAGAATACTTTTTTGATTGATTTATCAAAAAAATTGTATCCTTTTCTGTTAATTTTTTAAGTTGGATAGAAAATTTTGGGCACTTTGGCGCTGTGCTTAAAAATTAACGAGCTAGAGTGAATAAATAAAGATGGTATGATTTTTCGGTATAAATAATACAATAGAAATAAAAGTATCAGTTCGGAAAATAAAACGAAAATTTGTTCGTTGTTACTTTAGGTTGGAAATCAAAAATTAGATCATTTTTTAACGATTCACAAGCCTCGATCGTTATAAACTGTAATAAATCGAGCCGTGAAAGCCTAGAAACTGTCATTCGACAATTTTTAAATATTGATAAATTAGGTGCTTTTAAGATTGCGGTTATGAGCAAGAAAACGGTTGCTCGTCACCGATATACTTGTTCATGAGTGACTGAATCGTTAATAGGTACGGAGTAGGGAAAATTGTTCCCGTATATTCCAATGAATATTCGAGTAATTTATAGACGGAAGTGTAATTGAAGGCTCGTGTGATTTATCTTCCTTCAGTTTGCACTGTGAAATGCAGCGGTATCGCGAAACTGGTATTATATCGGTAGTTTTTTTATGCCAATTTTATCGTCCGGTTCGAAGCTTCTTAATTAAAGCAAAGGAGTCGTTTTATGACAATTTTCACTGAACATTATGCATCAATTGATTATCGACGAAGTTAACGATTATATCGAATCTTGTTCAGGTAGTGAGCACGCATTTACGATGCAGTTAAACTCAAGATTATTAGTGTAACATTCGTTAAATTATTCCGTAAAAAAACAAATCAGATATCCTTTATTATTTAGTGTAAAATTCAATTCGTACGAGAATTTCTCGCCTAAGAATTAACATACACCGTGTCTCCGAAATAAAAACACATCATCCAATTATAATTAAAAGAAATCTAAAAATACCAATACAAAACCGACACCTAAACCGTTGCTTGAGAGTTTCTCTAACGATAATTCGAAAAGTGTCAGAGGGGAGAATTCAGAAGCCCCCAGTTTTCCAGTTCCGTGGAACACACTATCCCACAGAATGTTTCGTGAGAGAATGTAGGAAAGTAGCAAGCACTCGTGGGGAGAGGCAAAGAATTTCGAGCCGCTCCAAATGAGTCACGACTCTCGAAACGAAATAACGTTGCGCCAAACCCATGGAAGTTTTAAGGGTCCGGCATCTCCGTCGTCGTTGGGACTTATTTTTAGGAATTCCATCTCGTCAGTTGCGGAGGAGACGACAGCGACGAGAATCGGTCGAAAGATCGTTCAGGGCCGTGTTCTCCGGGCGACGCGGCCAACCAGCCGGAAGAAGACCTCGCATTCGCATTGTTGTTCGCGCGGCGGCCCCCTTTCTTCTTCTTCTCTCCTTCTTCGTTGCTCGTTTTTCTCCTCCGTTCCATCCTCGTCGCGCTTCTCACTCTGGTAACTCACCTGAGGCGAGTCCTGCCAAGGACACACGCGTAGGTAACCGGAGAACCTATACGCGAAACGATTTGGACCTTTTAAAAACACACCGTTTCGCCATCCACTACGCTCCTGAGCGAGAAAGGCGCGCGTGGATCGTTTCTCCGAGCACGTTCAGGTACAGAATAATCTCTCGGTTTTTTCAAAGGTAGACGAAGAAAGCATAGACACAGCTGTGAATGTTGGAAATATTTGGAGTCTTTGTTAACCCTTTAACGCTCATGCTTCTGTTCTTCACTAATCCTCGAGAAAGTGTAACTTTGGTTAATTATTTTCTTCCACTGTTTGCATCGCGCTAGCATTTTTCTTCCATTGAAAAAATGTAAATAAATGGGAAATAATTAGGAAAAAATAACATTTCTGGCATGCCAATTTGAGAAAAATGTGAGCGTTCGGGGGTTCGACTTTACGCCAGCCGAAAGATGAATGAAAATTTACACAAAGCGTCGATATTGTACTTTTTCTTGTCGCCTAGAAGAGAAATCATGAAATTGATCGAAAAATCGGCCGTCTAAAGCTCGTAGCATACAATCAGAACGAGCAATGTTTATCGCTTTTGTTTCATCAACTGTGTCTTATCACTTTATTTCAAAAATTGCATTGTCCAGATACTTGTCGTCGACTCTTACACACTTCCAAAGCCTCGAACGATCGATTTTCTCTCTGTGCGCCTCGAGAAAAAGTGTTTCTGTTTCTCACAGTAACGATAGAACTCGTCGCGATTTCGCAAAAGACACGGAATAACCGGGATATTTCGTCCGTGGAAACAAAGCGGAGGCGATTAAGTCGAGCCGACAGTGCGGACGATAAAAATGTTGCCTTGGTGGTTCTTTGCGCGGTTAGTTGATGCAAACGAATGCAGCACATTTAGATTGAGGGATATCGGCGCCTATGTATATCGTAGAGCTAGATAGCCACACCGTTCGTGGGTTATCTTTGCATAAAATTGCACTTGTGCCTTCGAGCAAACGCTCCTACTCGTCTTTACTCGTGCTAATTATTCCGATGAACGAATAGGCATGGTCGAATAGAGGTGTACGCGAAGTTATTGCGGATTCTATCGGAATTTCTTTCGGTCTTTAACCAAAAAACAAAAGAAAACAAAATCAACTACCAATCGTTGTACCTAAATATAGAACGTGTACGGTAACACGGTAGCGAACCACGGCTCTTGGCTATGCTACGTCAAGATAACGATAAGAGTTAAGCCTGGTTGCGAGGTTGGGATAAGGTGTGTGAGCTGGCCCTCGGCTGTTAATTCGGTGCTGCGTCATTACTTTGTCGCGAATCTGATTTGAAAAATAACAATTTTTCGTATATCGCGTTCTTTATGCTAGGCTGGATCAAGAGTGTCTTTCATTCTCGTTAAATCGCCCCGTTCTCGAACGTCCTATTATTTATCCACGCCGTGTCGACATTGCATCGAGACAACCGCGCCGTACACTCGCGGAGACTCCGTTGCTGTTGCGAAATTGACATGACATTTGCATCTTAATAAGGTACATAGGATTACGAAGTAAGAATAAAGAGGTCTGTCGAGAGTGGGGTGTAGTGGAAACGACGAAAAAAAAAAATCGAAAAGAAGGACAGATGTATGTACACACCTTTAGCTCGATCGTTTCTTCTCTTTCTTTCTCCCGACGGTGATTCCCCCCCCTGGTGAAAAGAGTAAACGTATCTCGCGAACCTCGTATTTCACCGGTGCTATCGACGCAATTAATTTCCCTTTTTGTTCCGTGGAAGCAGCGGGTACTATGTACGTGGTTGTCCCCGACGTATCTTCTCGAGGAGATCGAGAAGATTGGCTCTGGGGGAGCCGCGAAACTTTCGAAACGAGGAAGTGGTGTACGACTGTGACGCGCTCGACCGTAGGACGTGTCCCGCTAATTCAGAGATTACGCGCCGTCCCCACGAGCGGATAAACAAATTGTCGAGGGGGACAGAGGCCTGGTTACCCTGTTGTGCACCATCTACGATGTGCGTTCCCCCCTCTCTCTCTCTCTCTGTGGTGATTCTTTCACCGGTATACAGATAATGAATTTTGATATCGAGTAGGGACACCGCGGGTGTTATGAAATTTTCTGCGCGCCACTTTATCTCTCACGCCGGCGTTTTCTTTTTCTTTCTCACACGTTGCTCGTAGTAGGTACACGAGGCTAAATTCATTTTGCTAGTCCACTGTCGTCGACGAGCAGATTACACCGACGATTATAGGCAAATCCACCTCGCCCACTCGTTCTTTACTTCCCATCGATCCTGTCGTCACCGATGTCTCTTACGGAGGTCGTTCCGTAATGGTAGAGGGAAAGAAAGAGACAGGTAGAGCGAGAGCGTGAGAGGGGGGGAGTGTGTATACGCGCACACCGAGACGGTTATAGTACACGTGAAAAGATAAGCAGGTGACAATCCTCTTGCGGTGGTTTTCGAGGCGTGTCGTTGGAGCCCTTTTACACCCCGTCGATACTTGGACGGAGATATAGTAGGGCCGGTGCGCGCGACAAAAGGGCCGCGCGCGGCTCGCGTCTATATACAACATCGGGATTATTCGTCCGCGTTTCGTTTTCGTTGCGTGCGCGGCAGCGGCGGGCGCATGCGCGATGGCCGGCTCGCGGGACCCGGCGCATGCGCAGTCTCAGTCGCGGTACGACCACCGCAGCCGGTGAGTCGTGAGATGCGACGAACCGTGGCGAAAGCGGCCGAACTAACCGGAGGGTCGAGTGGTGGGGGTCAGAGAAGGGGTGCTCGTGCAGCCGGTGGAGCGCTGCTCATTTTCTGCCATTGTAAATTGATCTATTCAATGGGGCCCGGCATTATCCCGCGCGGTCCACGCATCGTGCGTGCCCTATGGGGCCTCGATACATTCCACACGCAGAGCCCGGCCAAAATCCCGCCGTCTCCTCCTGCGCGCTCCCTTTTTGCGCGCGTTGCCTTCGAGCTTCTGCCTGCGACGTAGCAACGCACACACACCGCAGCCAGCGTCCCGCTGCGACGCGTTACGCGCATTGTTGTGCCCTTTTTTTTACCCCAGATGGATCGACCGTCCCAGTTTTCGTGGCCATCCTGGCTGCGAAAATTTCCCTTTCGACGGCGTCCCGGTGTGCCGT
Organism: Habropoda laboriosa; assembly: GCF_001263275.1. Taxonomy (NCBI): domain Eukaryota; kingdom Metazoa; phylum Arthropoda; class Insecta; order Hymenoptera; family Apidae; genus Habropoda; species Habropoda laboriosa. The sequence goes on along the minus strand of NW_017100300.1, from coordinate 823,609 downwards.
GTTTAAT
>NW_017100300.1:822122-823565 GCF_001263275.1 Habropoda laboriosa | reverse complement strand
CCCGTACCGACGAAATTCTCGTGGTTACACGAAACTGACGTAAGCTGTAATCGTGCCACCTGAAACGCGTAGGTCGCCGGTCCGAGACCGCCAAAACTGTGCTCAACAGCGTGGAACGTGGGCGTATAGAGGGCCATCGCGATGCCAGGAGGACGGAACCGCGCGGGGCCCTGCCCGTAAAGACGGCAGAGAAAGGAGACGAGCGGGAAACACCGGACAAGGACCCGTTGGGATTTATTGGTGCAATTAGAATGCACCTCCGGGGGCATTAAACCCTTGTAAAACGTTGGCCCCCGCACTCTGACGGCCTGACTAATGCGACCACGAGACGGCCACGTCCTCCGCGCACGCTACCTGCTTTCCCACCTCAGAGGTGTGGACATCGTTGCCTATGAATTTATGGAGCTGATTTTTTCGATTTGTGGAAAACGGTACCAGTCGCACGAATCTTCCAAAAACACTCGCATATTTTATTCAACACCTCGTGTATAGTCTCGAAGAAGCACAAAAGTCATATCTTCGTCTATTTATTTATCGAGATTACAAAGCAAATTTAACAAACAACTGACACCGTTCTAGACAGCTCGGTAAGCTCTAGTTTTAAATACGTGAACAGAGCCAGAAAAGTTTGACCACCTGAAATAAGTATTACCTGACATAAAGTCTGTGTACAGGATCGCTAGCTTGAACCTCTCAAATTGAAAAATTTCGTGCACTTTCGTTATCAGTTGTGTCGAAAAATTCAATTAAGTATAGATGTAGGTACAAAATGCGTGAAAAGAAATTATTTACCAATCGTTCTTTCGATAAAATCGCGGTGAATCTCTCGAGACCACCTCCTTTTCTCCTCTCCGTCACCGGGAAGAGTGTAAACAAACGCAAAGCCGGATTATCATAATCGCGATAACGACACCCGCGACGTCTCTTTTGTCGCGCAGTCAGAGGAGGCACGGTCGATGTCGTGTCCACGATCGATGCACATCGACTTATCTACGCTACCAGTTTTTCCATACGCGAGGCTCGCGCCACGTTTCATACCGTAATCGCACGATTTCACGAATCTCGTCCGGTAAACGGAGAAAAATTTAATAGACTCGCGCTTTATTGCCCGCTTTATTGGTCGCTTATAAAACCGTGCAATTAAACGCGATTACAGAGAATTCCAGAGCGTCGAACGATATCCCCGCTCTCCCCCACGGTTCGCGTTGCTGGCTTATCGACGCTTTGTGAACGGCGCACCGATCGATTCGGAGCTAATTAACGAAACGAAGCTCGCGCGAGGAAGCTGTAAGGCCACTTTGGTCTCTCCCTCCCTTTGCAGATCTCAATCCCCCGTTTGTGTTCACTCTCCCATTCGACCGGTTCCCCGCGACGTTGCTCCACGTTGGACGAATTGTCCGAGCTTTAAACTGTTTCTAAGGCTCGTCCATATGCTTGGCCTCT
>NW_017100300.1:803037-822102 GCF_001263275.1 Habropoda laboriosa | reverse complement strand
CTAATCGTTTAATCGTTATCTTGCCGCTCGAGGACGAGCTTTCGTCGCTGGCGATCGATCGTGCTATAATATACTCTAAACGTACTATGTTTTTCCTGTTTCGCCTGGTGATCGTTTCAATACCGACTATATTAACCCTTTTACGACGGAAAAACTGCGAACTACCAGCGGCTGTGAAGGTTAAGAGTTTAGTAAATTATTCTGCTTCACACTGTGGGTAATTTTTCTTGGAGAATTTTGTTTAGTAAAGAATAGCTGCAGAAATATTAAAAAATATTCAATAGTTTGAGTCGCTGAGAATTTGGGAAATTATTCTGCTTGACACTTTTTATTTATTAAATATTAGCGTCAGAAGTGTTAAAAAATATAAAATATTTTGAGTAGTTAAGAATTTAGCAAATTATTTTGCTTGACACAGTGGGTAATTTTTCTTGAAAAATTTTATTTGTTAAATATTAATGTCAGATGTGTTAAAAAAATGTTTTTTAGTATTTAATTAAAATTCTCTTTTACCAAAATTTCGATGGGTAACTGTAGACACCGTTATTAGCACAAGGGTTAATCGAATTAAACATTGGAATTACCGTCACAGCAACACTTTCCTAAATCAATTTTAATAATTCGATTAACCTAACCCGTGGCAATTCACCTTCAGTTCTCGCATTCTTCCAATTATTCAAAACTTCGAAAAACCGTTTGACCAGCAGTACACACAATTAAGCACTAATCCTCCATAAAAGCGAAGCCCAACAGTCGTACACAATTCCAGCTGCCTCCTATTTTTCCCAATAACAATTAACCAACCTTCCTCGTCATAAAGAAAATCTCCTTTTGCAATCCCTTCCATAGCGTTCACCGGATTAACTCGAAACTTTTTATGCGATTTTCGCGCGTTCACCGGTGTCCCGGCAACTTTCCTCCACTTTTTACGACCTTACGGCCAGGTCACCAGGGGAGTACCTAGGAAGTCAAGGTCCCAGGGGAAAGTCAACGAGCTTGGAAAGTTTACACACCGTCTGTTGAAAGGCGCGGAGAAGAATACACCCCTAAAAGTTCGACAGGCCTTCGTCGCGTATTGTTTTACTGCGGCAACGTGCCTTCCGCTTGAACACATTTGGCGGAAAGTGTGCGGCCATCGCCTATTTCCATGGTACGACGTCGAGGAGGAACGGAAAAGCGTCGTAAAGTTTACGCAGGATGCAATTCGTTTTACTGCACGGGGGCATTTGACGGACAATTCTGAGGAACGTTTCTTTCTTGTATCTCCCAGAGGACCTTTTATTTTTCATTTCTCTCGCTCTCTTCTTCTTCCTCTTCTCCGTGTGCGTGCTTTATCGAAGTAACGGGGAGAAATCGCGTTGCATAATTTGAGCGTGTTGTCGTTGAAATGTTTCCTTTGGAACGGTTTCTCGAAGGCTTGGAATCGAAATGGATGGATGGTTTTTGGCGGGTAACGAGCGCGATGGTGGAGGAAACAGAAGCCACGCGGAGTGAACAGCTGCTTCGTATATCTCTCGACAGGATCGTCGCACACCACGAACAAGGCTACGTGCATACGACGCTGCCCTAAACAGACGTGTGCCGGAACGAGAGCATTCTCTAAATATTATCGCGCAATATTTTTATCTCGACGGCGGAGGAGGAGGAGATGGAGAGAAGCTATATACGAAGAAGAAGAGAGGTTTAAGCTCTCGCGGAATTTCTCTCCATCTCATCGATATTTATTATTTTTCCTCCGTGAAAGGCTGTTCTCGTCTTGTTCATTTTTTTCGCCTTCTTCTGTCTTTCTCTCTCTTCTCTCGAGCAGTTGAGATCGAAAGGAAAACCGTGTTGAGATGGATTGTGGTTTTATTTTTACGCTACCTGGAATCGATCCATATTCTCTCGTCAAGGAGGAACGCGCTTCGTCAATGGCGCCACTGTATCTTCGTTTCATTGACGCGGTGGAGTGCGATAAATATGGGCGATCTCGGATATTTAACGGCGAACAGTGTCACATTAATAGCACTCGGATTGCTTTATACATATGCACGGGCTCAATTAGCTGTCACTCGCAGCTCCCATGGCTCTAATCACCGCGATACGTTGCTTTCAGCGTTAAGCGATGATAGGTGCACACTTTTCTCTGGATCTTACTCGTCTTTAGTTGAACATTCAATATCCGAGAGTGTGTGCGTCTGTTTATCCATTTCGTGGTGTTTTAATTCTTCATTTCATCGTACTCACACGTCTTCACGTTGAAGTTTCTTTAAAAAAATTCTTCAATTTCTATTTTCGAAATCTTCAAATTTGAGAATTTCCAATTTCTTCAAATGATTCCTCATAAGTTCATATCGAAATTTGCGCAAAAAATTTGGATCACCGAAACAAAATTTCCACACTGTCGGTACAAAATTTCCGTTTTTTCGTTAAAAAATTTTCCCTGTTCGGCGTGAAGTTACCAGATGACCTAATACCATTTCTCCAGTCGTAATCATAAACGGAGGACGATGAAAATGGACGATAAGGCGGGTACGAAAAGAGGAAGAAAAGGAGAGGTAGCTGCTTACAATTTGTAATCGACGTGGCTACCTGAGCGGCGCTAGGCTGCCGCTCGGGGATCGTCGAAAAAGCACGGTGACAGGGCCCTGCAAGAACTAGCTCCCCCCTACGAAGAGTTGACAGTATTTTTGTGCGGCGTACGAGACGCCTTCATTATCCATACGCCTGATGCGAGAGGAACTCCCATTCAGGACTGAGACTCATGAATACGCGCCACGGACCCCGTTCCCAGAATTCTCGCGGTCACGTCTCGTACGATCGTCGACCGGTAATTCGATTTTTGCGTTCGACCCGTTTTTCTCTGCGGATTCCTTCTCCCGGCTTCCCCAGCCTCTCTCAATATTCTAATTACCTGGAGGATAGCGGTGGAGGAGATTTTGCGGTTCGCTTAAAAATTGGGGAAGAAACGGAAGATTTAGAAAGATTAGGTGTAGCGAGATTGTTAGATCTAAATTTTTGTGCAACTCGTCACTTGTAGGATTGTTGGGAGTGGTTCGGTGGAATTTTTTATTCATTCATTACTGTAGTACAACGATCTATAATCCTGAAATTGATTTTTGTATATCTCTGTTTAATTAACGAATAAAAATATATTCAATGGCGATTGTATAGAACTGCAATGATTTTTTCTTTATTCACTGCTGTCTTACTCGATCAAGATGAAATTAATTAAATAAATCGGTTAAATAAAAATTGATTCAACCCATGCACTCTAAGAAGTAGATCTAAATGCTTAATTAGTTGAAAATGTGGCTAAGTAATGTTTGTGAATGCGTATCGGAGTACAGTGCAACGAATGAAACGATGAATTAAAATAATCACAGAACACAATGAATTTTCCTAATAAATTTCAAAGATCACAATTTACTCCAGAATTTACTCAAAAACTCCTACCTCAGAACAGTAAAACAAATTAAAACAATTAAACAACACAATGCTTAATTCGTTCTTCAACCGAATTTCAAAGGGCCCAATTAACTCAAGAATTTATTCAAGAACCAATCACTCACTCCACAATTTGCAGAACCAAGCTCAAATATCCGTCAATATTTATTTTTCAAAAGAACCAAACCAGAGAAAAAGTAGATCATAAAACATAATCGACAGTCAAAAACTGCGTTCTATCACGAGAAGAATGTTAACGACATTCATCCCGGTGACCAAGACCGAGCGTTCTAATCAGATGGCGCGGCTCGGTGTCGGCCAAGCATAATCTGCCGCGGTCCGACGTTGGATTCCACGAGATTAACCAGCACTTCCATCGAGATTTGTCGTCCGTCTCCTTCCTTTTTTTTCCCCTCTCCGTCTCCCTTCCTTCTCTCCCCTCGGTCCTGTCTCGCGTCCTTTTAGTAAAGAAACTCGTGGGTCCAATTAAGAGCGGACCGTGCACACCGCGCGCGATCGTCCTTCTCTTCCCCCTGGCGCGCGTTTTGTTTCCATTCTGATCGCCACTACATCGCGGCGCCATGAAAATGCTTGAGAATCTCCGGTTCTCTCCAACCCCTTCTCTCTCTCTCTTTCATCTCTTCCTGCGTTCCTCGGTGAATTCCATCGCGTTCACCGACGCGTTTCCGTTTTCTATACGTACGAATTGAACAGTAGGGGTCCAATTAAGAGGAAGCACGCGAAGGAAATCGTTTAGAGAAAGAGAGTGCAAGAGAGAGTGAGAGAGAGATAGTGAGGTTGGAGGAACAGCGAGCCGTGGCTAGTTCGAGGAACGGATCGAATAGGAGGAATAAAGATGGAGGAATTAGACGAAGGAACGAAGAAAGGCGTCTATACACATGGTGCGTACGCGAGCTAGCTTGGTTCCTAGTTTCTGTGCAGAGATACGATCGTCCCTGTAGTTTTAATGCAGCAATTACCACCGGGTTTCCAATTATTAAACCTACTTACCTGTGTGTGTGTGCTTGTGTGTTACAGATCAGACAAGAGAAACCCTACTACATCGCGGATCCGGAGGTGGACTCGCTGGTGAGTATTTCCTTATTCGTTGTGTCGCAGGCTACACCTCGTTTCCTTACCGATTATTACGTTCTTTTCTTTTCTTTCGTTCCGTTGGCTTTTAGAGTCTGATCGGCTCGGTTTTATCTGACGATCGCGGTCTCACTGGCCACCCGGTGAGCTCGTTTCGAAGAATGACGGTGGAAAAGTCGGCGAAGCACGGGAAGCGTTTAATTGAGGGATGGTGGAAAATCAAACTTCCGCGAATCGACTAACGAGCTGCTTGCGAAATTTTTTTTTATAATTCAGCAGCTTAACAATTGCTTCCTTTCCAAGGGAGCGACTGAGTTAGTCTTTGACCCTTTGCCGATGGAGGACTGCGTACCTTTCCTTAAACTCAATCATACGGAAGTTATATTTTACTCGTATGCAAAGTGTCTTAATTGCAATAAATGTTTAAATTGTTTCAACTGCTGTTGAAAGTAAGAAAACGTTATTAAAGGTTATCTCGATCATTTCAAGATCATTGACATTTTTTCGCGCGTTATTTTTGCATTGTTCGAAGTTAATTCAAGATCGTAATGTCGCAGGTCGTTGAACTCGCCTCGATGTTGGCTACAACGTAGCATTATAAAAAGCAAATGTAAACGCGCAAAAAAACGTGGATGATCTTGGAGTGATCGTCAAGACGATCTTGAGCAACTTCTTTTTTTATCATCACCAGTCATTTCTTTCATGGCAGCGGAAATAATTTGGATATTCGTTACGAATGACACACCCTGCATACCTACGCGAGTGAATAGCCACGCCAAAAAATTGTTTACTCAAAAATATGAGTTTGTTAGTTGCGTTCGTGCTTTCTTACGAATGAATATGTGGTTTCGTTGTTCTCGAAGGGTTAACATACCACAGAAAAAAAAAAACACTCTGAACGGGGGAGGACTTCGATAACCAAGTATACTTCGAACGCAAGAACTTGTTCGATTTCCCCTTCGATCGTTATGCTCGCGGGGATTTCAACTCGAGAGACGCGATACGAGAAAAAGAGAAAACGAGAGAAGCGGAGTTTTTCGATCCGAGAAGATCGTAAAGGGTATGCAAAAGTTGAGGACACGGTAATTAAAAGAAACGGAACACGAGGAGGAGACTCGTTGCTGCGCCTTTGTTTCCCCGTGGCCGGCCGGCGCGGAGCGGCGGCCATTCGAATGGCAGACCTTCGAAACACCGGAGGAAGAAATATTTCAAACGACCCTTCGCGTTCTCCGATCGAGATAACGGATAGTGGGCTTTTTAAATAACTCGGGTGTATTCCTTGCTGGACGAGGACGTGCACGCGGCCCACTGATGCTCAGCCTGGCTCAACGTCGACCTGCCATTATGGATTCCTTCTTGGGGACCGTTTGTCCTTGCTCCTCTGACCATTGATTCTCCCTTTCCTTCGATACCTCGCGTATAAATCCTTCGAGACTGATCGTAGAAGCTCGTGAAACCAATAATTAACACGTTCGTTGGCTCGTACGTTGCACGAGTACAGTTAGAAGTGAAATAATAGAGGAACAAAAATTTATTTCTCGCCCTGTTCGCATTAAAATTCATGATATTCGGTGTGGAATCTTGGAGAAAATTATTTTGTCGTTTTAGAAGCATGTAAATCTCTATCGACACTTTCTTGAAGAATATGTGGTTGAAAATTTTTATTATTCCACGAAAGCGAGTAAAAGTTGGGGTATATAATCTTCCTACGCTCGTTTGATATTAATATAAACGATATTTATTAATGAATGTAATACACTTTGTCTCTTTGGACACACTCCTTGTTCAGCAAAAAAGAAGACCATGAACGCTGATATTGATCGATATCCCATGGAGAAAAATCCCTGGGACCAGGATCGGAAAGTCACCTTTCCTAAAAATTTGTAAAAATCCTGAATCATTCGTGTATTTTATTCACACTTTGTATGAAAAAAAAACAGTAAAAATCTGTAAAAAAACTGATCCTTTTTCCTTCAATATTAAACAACGATCGTGTTAAGGTTCCAAGAAAAAAGAATCAAAAATTCAATTTTCCAGTATTTCCTGCACACGTCGAAATTAGCGCACATTTCTGCGTTCGACGCGACATTACTCGCGGGAAGATCCGATCTCTAATTATCCACGGGAAGAATAACAACGTCGGCGAAGCGATGTTTCACCATAAAGCCTGTCGGCGGACCTTACAGCCGCGTGTCGTCTGTTCCCGTTGAAAAAAGGGTGTCGCCGGTTTTCGAATATTCGCTCGTAATTCAAAATTGGATATATCGAGCGTGTTAATGGTGAACCGGTGTACGTTGTTCCGCGTTGGTCCTCTATTTTTTTTTTCTTCCTTTTCTCTGTTTCGCGTTTTTTATCCCGTTCGTCCCGGCGCGACTATGGGACAGTGGTGTGGCCGGAGGAAAAAAAAAAGGAAAAAAAAAATACGCAGCGGGGGAGAAGGAAAACGGACGACGAGGATGCATTTCGTTGACGTTGTTCGCATCGTTGGCCTCAATTTTTCAAAATGTCACGCCCGTTATCTGAGCTGTCAGGACGGCATCGGTCCACGCGCAAACATCCACGCAAGGTGTACCGGCTCGCATCTCGCGCCGCTGTTGTCACAACTGTCGCTCGGTCTCGATCTGCTGAAACAGAAAACGAACGGAATAAAACCAAAAAAAAAAAAGAGGAGGAAAAATAAAAACGGAGAGAAAAATCGAAACAGAACGAAACGAAAAAAGGACACACGCAGAGAGAGAAATATGGGAGAGAAAGAAGGAACAGAGGGAGGAAAAAACGTGGAAAGAAGGGGATAAACGAAAACGTGGAGCGCAACGAGGACGAATTATGCATCCGCGACATTAAGTAAATATAAGCACGGACAACCGAGACCTGTGTTTTATCTAAATTTTCAGAGGAAACGAGACTGGGCGCTTGGCTGATCTCACAGTGACGCGAATTACTACGCGTCTTTCGAATTTTCTCGACCGCCGTATTTGGATGTTCCGGCGTTGTTGCTGTCGAGGAATAATTCACCGCGTGATTTTCGTGTATTTTTGCTCTTCCTGTGCATCTTGATCTTTTGCGGTGTCTTTGGAGTTCAGGATTTGTGAAAGACAGTTGCACAAGAATTACGTACACCTCGAAATAGTTTTGTAGTTCGGTGGTCCAAATTATGGAAGAAAGTTCCAGTCTAAATTAAACGTCTCAAATTTTAAATTAAAAGTATAAAATTTCAAAATGAAATTCAAATTTTTTAATTTAAAACCGGAAAATTAAAATTAAAATTCGATTGTCGAATTTAGAGAGTCTAATAATTGAAACACCACTTAAGGTTACTTCCCTCCTCTCTTTCGGGCATTCAAATCACTCGCCGCCAGTCATCATCGATCGAGCAACGCGATTATTGCACCTGTTGCTACAAATGCAATAATTCAAAACGTTTCGTGCAAGAAACACCGGATCACACTGCACACACTCGTTCCATCGAAATACGAACGGTTGCGACCGTTCATCAACGAGAGGGTATAGCAACACACCGCACGCGGAGAAGAACCCTCTTCCAATCGAAACGTGTGTTCCTCGCTCGAAACGCGTCGTTTCCCAATTTCTCCCAATCCGCTCGATCCCAAACGCATTATTCCCTCCCCCCTTCCGCCCCCCGGTTCCTTCGAAAACAGGTCCCATAAACGCTCTCCCCTCTAGCAACTTAGCAAAAACTCGCGAGTCGAATCCGCTAGAAAATTTACGAACGCTTGAGGGGAAGCTTCACCACGGACGGATCGAAAATCGCAATCGCGGCTCTCTGGTTCGCCAAGAGGTGGCGTGGCTTCATTACGTCCGTGGCAAATCGCAATCTACGAGCAATGAGCTTCTATCGTAAAGAAGAGGCACGTAACGTCCGCGGTTTTTGCCATTTCTCCGCCATCTTCCTCTCCTTTCCTTCCTTTCTCGGTGTCGTCCTTTTTTCCTTAACCTCCCCACCCCTGCGACCAATACAGAATCAACTCTTCCATCTTCGTTCCGTTCTATCGCAAGATGGTTGTCCACATCGGCAGAAATCAACTTTTTTCCACCACAATTATTTCATCCGGTGGAAACTCTGGGCATTACAGAGGTTAGGGCAGGGCGTGTGTGTCTGTGTGCGTTGATCGGAAAGGCCGCCTGGAAACGACGCGGTGACAGGGTCGAGGGGGCAGCGACGAAAGGGCTCGAGATGGCAGAAAATTCGAAGCAGCTGCGTTCATCCCTTGGAAAAGAGCAGGGAAAGTTCGAGAAGAAAGAAAAGAATTTTCGCCTGATTTTGCTACCGTGGACAAAAGAAAACTGTTGCACTCTCTTCGAGTGTTTCCAAGCTACGAACGTCGAGATTTGTGGTTTAATCGAGGTGGTCCCTTTTCTCCGAAGCAATTTTTCCAAAATAATTCCTGCGCTTTGAACGGCTGTAGGTACCTTTACGCTTGTAACGTGCAAATAACACGTTTGCATCGGGACAAACGATGCTTGGTTGTTGGTGTATATCGAGCAGAGTTCTCTCCGCGTGTTTTTTCCATTAGTTCTACCTTTAACCTTCGGCGAACAGCATGCAAAACGGGGTCGGGAGTTGTGCCACGCCGGAAGAGGCACGTAACAATGGCGGACGTGGTAAAGCATGTGGCAAAGCCCGTTCGCTCAATTGCAGGCGAAGGTCAAGGGTTTCCTACGGGGTTAAAAGCGAGCAGATTCTCTCTCTAGTAAGAGAATCCTTGGAGCGCGGAGAAAGCGTGCTCTCTATTCTTCCGCTGGAATCCGTGGTTTCCGGCCTCGCGCGAGGATCTTATCTGACGCGTTCCAATGGAACGAAAATACCCGCTGTCCACCCTCCGACACTCTTTTCAACCCGTGACCCTTGCTTCGTCTAATTCCGTCCAATCTTATCTCTACTCTTGTCCTCCGAACTTCTGCTTCGTCTACTTTTTCTCCCTTGTTCTAAGCAATCTAGACGAGGCTTGTATTACAGATTTCGGTCGATCTTGATGGAAGCCGAGGGTTTCACCAGTGAGTGGAAATTTGTCGGGTTTACTTTCCGAGAATCTCTTTCTTTTCCTTTTTTTTTAGGAAGAATTGAATCGTGGGTGTGCACACTAAGTTGCAACGTGTAAAGGATGTGTGTGGTTCTTCTCAGAAAGTAAATTCGAAATAATTTCGTTACTGTATTTTACGTAAATCTAGAGTAAGGTAAATTTATTCTAGATTTATGTAAAATACGGTAAGGAAATTATTTCAATTTTGCAAAATTCTTTTAAAAATTCAATTCACAGTCAATCTTACTGCATCAGAAATACTTTTCCACGAGTTTCCAGACCTTCCATTGAAATTTCCCAGATTCTCAAAGAAACTGGACCATTTTTCTCCCCATTTTCGCGTTAGTTCGAGTTCACGGCCGCGAACGAAATCGTAGAACGAAATACGCGGTTTCGCCGTGTGAGAGAGGAAAGCAAGCAGCGTGGCGAACGCACGCGAGAGTTCATACTCTCTCTTTGCGGGGATCTCTGCCCTCGCACACGCTCTTTAATAATACTCCCATTAGCATAAGCGAGAAATGAGCCAATGAGATGCTAATTGCCGCTCTCACGTTTCGAGAATAATTATTACCACGAGGGTACTTAGGCTCGCTCGGACGTTAGCCGCTATGCGCTCCACGACGATGTTCTCATGCTTGGCGGAGTCGCGCTCGATCCGCGAACGGACTTTTTACACGCGCCAATGCGTGGATACCGCGGGAGTCTCGTTTTCTACATGATGGAAACGCGGAACACGTGCAATATAGAGGTTTCCGGAATTTTTGGCGCCGTTCAAACGCCAGGAACGTTCGTTAACGCGCTTTCTCACGGCGATTCTCGTTCTCTAACGATCCGAGATGCGGCTAATTTTAAGACTCACTCGGGACGAGATTGAACGCGATCTTAACGAGCTGCATTTAGTTACAAAAACACGGAAAATCTCAATTTTTGGAACATCCAGCGTATTTCCTAAGTTTCTAAATGCAATTAGATGAATAGCCTAAATTTTTCATACAGGTTTAATTAAGTAAACCAAAGGAAGGCGTTCGAGTAAAAATAGTGATAACAATAACTTCAAAAAATAGAGAAAATCACAATTTTTGGAACATCCAGCGTATTTCCTAAGTTTCTAAACGCAATTAGATGAATAGCCTAAATTTTTCATACAGCTTTAATTAAGTAGACCAAAGGAAGGCGTTCGAGTAAAAATAGTGATAACAATAACTCCAAAAAATAGAGAAAATCACAATTTTAAGGACATCCAGCGTATTTCGAAATTTTGCTAATCACAATTGGAATGAGTAGCCTAAATTTTCCACACAACTTCAATTAAGTAAACCAGAGGAAAGCTTTCGAGTAAAAACGATGTTTCATCATTGCTCGTTTTAAGGAGCACCCTGCATATTTAGCGATAGGCCGCAAAAATGGTCGAAGAAGCGGTAATTATCGAAAGGCAGAGAAAAATACAGGTTCGCCGTGGAACATGCAATACGGAAGGAAACGGATGTTTGCATTTACGCGACACGCGAAATTTTTATTTCTCATTAATACACGGTATTTTTCTGTATCATAATAAACGTGCACCGTGCAGATTGGTCAACCTTCTTATTCTCCTATCTACGTGTTATTACACGTTGCTCGCGGATAGCTCCTCTATTTACCCATTAATCATCAACGCTGCACTTCGTCGTATTATTTTCTTTCTTTTTTCTTTATGTAACTCCCATTCAACGATACACGTTTTTCCCGCCGCGTAATTAGCTTCTTTGTGTACCTTGCACTCGGATGCCTCCGCGGTTCAGGCCGACCTATGCACGATACTTTTCAATTTCTGCCGCGTCAGTAAAAACGGCCAGGAGAACCGGTGAACAATTTCTGACGCGTCCTATGCAAAGAAAGTAACGACTCCGCGGGATGTTTCATAGAGATTTCCTTTTCGGCGTTCTTGGTGTCGATAAGTCGACAGAAGTGAAATAAAACGGAAATAATTCTTTGGAATTTTCAGTGTTTCACTCTTATTCGTGGTACAGATTACGGCGTTGATAAGGCAGGAACGTGTTACTGTAGGAAAAATTTCGTCGATAGGGTAATTCCGGGAGAGATGGACCAGGCAAGTATTTCCTACATTATCCGCCATATGTGGAACGCGTCAGTATTCTTTTGTTTTACGGAAAGCGTTTTTCTTCCATATCTGGCGGATATGCGGAGTCCATCTCTCCCGAAATTACATTAGAGGATTGTCAAATCGAAGAATCGTGTGTGATCGTTCAAGGTTCTTTATTCGAAGGTGGTATCAAAGCAATGAATAGTTAATTACAACGTGTAGATTTAGATAACAATTACGTGGCGAGGGTTAAGTGAACGTGACACAATGGAATTCTTAATTTTACAGTAACTCTGTATGCACAACTGCTACTGTACGTGAAGTTTTTTCTCTCTGTCTCTAAATATCGAATACCTGTTTTCTTCTGACAATCCATTTCCTCTTATCACGATGCTCGGATGGTAATGATCGATCTTTTTTCATGATTCGCGCGAGATAGAACAACGGTATCGCGTGAAATCGCGGAGATTGAGGAAACGACGTTCGATTAGCTGCGGAGGATCGACGGGTTGTGTGGAACACGATTAACAGGGAGAAACGTGGCTCTGCTTGCACGCGGTGGAGAAGAAAAACGGCGCGGAAACGAAGGCGACGATTTTCAATCCGGGCCAGACTGACTAAGTATACCCAGAATTATATTCCTCGACACGTTCGAACGAGAACCGATGATTTCCGGCGGGGATCTTTTATTCATGCCTGCCCTGCTACCGTCTGTCAATTAGTTACACGTCGTCTCGATCGAATATTTATTAATTGACTTGGCTTCGATCAAAGTTGCACGCGAAACATCCGGACACGGGGTCTCGAAAGGGCCGCCATATTGCTAATCGTGTATTCCTCTTGCAACGTTAGCAAGGTTAATTTCATCTGGAACAGATTTAATCCCACCTGACACGATGTTACATGCAGCATGCGAGAATATCGAGACGGAAGTTTTGAAAATTAGATAGAGGATCGAAGGTAATGGGTAGATGAAATTTCTCTACCCGAACGTAGTGGCCATTTCGATGGTAATCGAAGGTGCGAGGAAACGAGCCTCGTTAGATGTTCATAAGGATTTTTTTCTTTTTTGAAAACTCGTCTGTTAATAACGAAACAGGCTGGATCGTTTATGAAGTGTCTCGAAACCAGTTCAATTTTATCCTCCCTCGATCTTTCCTTATCACTTTCTTCGCTCTGTTAGCGTCGTTCTAAACAAGATTCATTTTACGTTCATGACTTTTACGTGTAATTTCATAAACCTGTCAGAAGTGTCCAAAATTTGAGGATAATTCTCGAAGAAAATAAATTAAATGAAAAATGAGAGATGGTTTGAGAGTACTCTCGAGAGTGGCTGTCGCGAAAAACTCTGAGATAGACAAGCTACTCCAAGAGTGACAGAGATGAGATGAGGTTTGCGTGTAAAGGAGCGCAGAGAAAGAGAGAAAAGGTCGGGAAAAAATAAAATGAAGTGAAAAAACAAGTTTGAATTAATCGGAGAGCTGGAGAGATAGTTGGAGAGTACTCTCGAGAGTAACTAGGAGACTGAGATGAGGTGAGGTTGACGTGTAAAGGAGAGCCGAGAAAGAGAGAAAAGGTCAGGAGTGGAAACATTAGAAGCCTCTTTTTCACCGGCGAGTAAAGCTACACCCTCTCGTTTTGTTTCGTATCTGCTCCATTTCTATGAATAAACTGCGCGCGCTGGACACGCCGGAGCCCAACAGCGGTTGCAACCTTGCGTCGGAGCGAACCCAATAAGAGCGTCACGACGCGCTCCTGCCCTCGAAGAGAGCCGGTACAAGAAGAGAGGCAGCGCGGTAACGGTACCCTGGAAGCCAAGGATACTCGAAGCTGTGCCGCAAGGATCAGGAGAACGAAACCTTCTCGTCTCATTTTTCATCCTAATTACGCTCGTGTCGAATGTTCGCCGGGAATTCTACAATTTTCGGCGGCCATCTTTCAAATCAGCTTTCCTAGTCCTTCAGATGAAAGTCTAACGTTGGTCGATTTGTTTAATTGCTTGCCCAGATGATCTACAGACGAATTTTGAGGTTAGGTCTCTCCGCAGTTGTTTCGTGTCAATTATTATTTACTCCAGATCAAAATATTAAAAAAATTAAGATCACTGTGCATTGTAAGCCATGCAAGAATTTTCTATCGACGAATGGTGCCAGATTGTACGTAGAATTTTCATATTTTGAGGTTATGTTCCTTTGAATGGACTAGAAAATCATATACTTTGTTCCTTTACAATATTTCTCATCTCTGCTCAACAAAAACCTTTATATACAAAAATTTTAAATCACACAAATGACTATTTTAATAAAAGAACCTCCACCATTTTCAAATGTTTAGGTTACGTTCATCTTTTCCTCTACTCAACGCTGAACTTCCGAATTCGTACGAATCATTTCGCCCATTAATCTTCAAAACCGCGTAAAACAATTTCAAATTACGTCAAAATCCTGGACGTCGCCAGAAACAGTTTCTCAAAGAGGTTCCAAGCATTTTCGTAGCCAAGCAACTCGCGCCAAAAACTCTCCACGCCCACGCCACTGTCCTCGCCGCGTCTCGTCTGCTTTCTTTCGCATGGTCGGTTCGCGAATTAGAAAGAAAAAGCTGTCCGCGAGCTCGTAGGAGGTGTGTGCCTCGCGGAGACTCCTCTTGGACGAGTCTCGGAGAAAAAGAAGCGTTCCAGAAGCGAGACGACGACGATGGCGGGGAGGCATGGGAGCATGTGTAAAGTATAACGTAACAGAGGGACTGGCGAACGCCTGCCACGCTGGTGGTCCATTATACCGGTCTTCTTGGCGACGAGGACCGGGTTGCTTTCTCGCAACTTTGTGACGCAACGTGTCCGCGTCTAAATTATCGAAATATTTTATATATGATTTATGTTGGAGGTATTGAACGACTGGGAATCAAAGCGACACGTAGTATTAACTCAGGGGGCCACAAGACAATTTTCATTATTCCAAGTATAGTACTGTACTGTTCTTTATCATTATTGTTTTTCTTTTAATTCATAATAATGTCTAGTTGAGCTGCGATGGTCGAAATTTTTACGTTTGAGGCCCTCCGGTCACTGATCTGAAACCATCTCCGGTCACAGGTGACCAACGTGGCTGCCAACCTGTTAATAGGCTGTTTACCCAATAATAACAACTGTGGAAATATATGTGTGATTTAGTTAAAAAAAAATGTACTATTGAGTAGAACCGTGCAAATTTTTGTGACGGTCCCGAGCGTCACTAAACCGACTGTTTTCGTTCGAGTCCTCAGGCCAGCAAGGGGTGCAATAAACTTGAGGTCCAAAAAACTTACTTACGCGCCGATAAATATGTGTACGCGCATTTTTAACGTCGAATTCCGACAATTTTTCCACGCAAATCCGCCTTTACCGCGATAATTCCGATAATTCCCCATCCCTTCGTTCTTTCTTCCGCTCCTCCGGGTTAATTAAAGTTGAGACGACGTGGCTGCAAATGGCGGACGAAACGAGTCGCAAGAACGTGTGCAGGTACAGCTGTAAGAGTACGGTCATCGGTGAAGCTTACGCGTTTGATACCCTAGCGAACGTAGGAGGAAGTTACTTTATAAAGCTGGAAGATTTATTGGTTCATTCGGCCGCTCATTAATGGAGTGGCGCGTTAAACATGCAAAACGCGAGGGGAAAATAAAGTCGTAGAAAATTACGAACTAGCCGATGGTATCGCTTTTAGAGCCGCGGTATTATTACCGGGCGAGGAGAGGCGGCGAGGAACAACGGCGGACAATTGAGACAACAGAAAACTGGCAAGATAAAGCGTAATAGCGGCTATTAGAAGACTTGCTATAAAACAATCTGATAGATGACTCGAGCGGGGAGGGGAGAAAAATAGACGCGAACGCACGCATACACGGAAAGTAAACAGCACGGATGACAGAAACACTTGACGCAAACCGTTTAACCGTACTTGCTAATTATTTGCGCTATCTTCCAGTGTTGTTTGTACAGAGTGGGTAGTAATTGGGTGGTATAATCGAGCTTAGGGTGACTTCACGTGTAAAAATGAATTGGAAACGTGGAATAAAATATTTTAGTGAGTAGCTTGGTTTTTGAGAATGTTGAATTTACTAATTATTCAATTTTTTTTTGTGGCAACGTCGTGATAATAGATTTGTCAACGATGTGCTTGATTGAAATTTACGTTAAAATTCTTATTCTTGGAATTAGAGAGTCGTGGATTGATTTTACAGTATTTCGACGCTTTAATTATGCGACAGTCTGTATAATTTTCCTAACTGCAGAAAATGGACGTTATTTTCTTTGCAAGATGCGACATTACTGAATTTCGCGAAATTTTGCATATGTGAATTTTTCAATTCAATTTTCGCGAAAACTAAGTTTGTTCAAGATTGATAAAAATTCATTAGTGTACAATAGTGACTGAAATCGATCAAGATTTTCCTATATAAAGTATACAAATTCCCTGGTCCACTCAAATAAAAACAATCTCAAGTTCTGACAAAAAGGAAATGTTATCTCTAAGCGCAAAGAACGAAGGAAAACTTGGCTCTTTCAAAATTCTTTTTTCAAAATTGTCCGAGATAGCCGCGTGTGACCACAGTGACGGGTAATATCGAGCGGAAATGTCCGAATACGAAACTGTTTCTCGTTGCTGCAATCGATTAAGTTCTGATCGATCGTACACGTGGTGGTTGGGTCGATAATGGGTGATAAGCGGGGTGGCCGACGATTCGCCATGTTTGTGTACGCGCGCGTTGTTTACCTTCGTGTCGGTGACGTTGAAAAATAGGTTCGCGACGCCTGTTGCGAATCGCGGTGAAAAATGCGCGAGGAAATCCACGACCTCGATCACATGCAAATGCGAGTGCGTTTTTCTTTCGCGAACGATGCCTGGCATCGACGATTCTCCAAGCAAGCCTCGCGGTTTCGTCAAACAACGATACAGTCGCTGCCCTTTGCGGAATCGTGGAAATAGGAAAAAAATGTTATCTCGATCGGTGCCGATGCGTCTGATTCCGAGCAATTTTACTTCCATTTGTAAAATCGTAGAAATAGAAGGAAATGTGAGTAATGGAAAAAGAATGGAGAAAGAGGAGAAATAGAAATAACGAGAGAGTAGAAACTCCTTTTTGTTCAATTTTTGATATGTTATAGTTATTCGTATTAGATTAGTACAGATGAAATGATCGAGGTGATAGAAAAACCTTCCATGACTGGAGTTTTATTAAAAATAGAATTTATTAATCAGAGTATGATTTTCTGGAAAAAATTCGAAGTGCAAGGAATACTTTAAAATTATTTCTTTTTACCTCAGTGTCGTTACTAAATTCTTGTCAAAGCGAAAAATAGTCATTGGATGAATTAATCTCGATTCGTGGTTCACAATAGTCGACGATTTGCCAAAATTCTGAAATTCTCAAGCATTTATGAAATTTCCCATTTCAAATGCAACAATTTAACAATTAAAATGGTCCCAAGACTAATTTCTGAAGCTGTCAAGCTTGATTCAATCGGTATCGTGACACTCGGACACTTTCAGAGATCGCAAAAGCGACACCTTCTTCCTTCACGACAGTTCTAAACAGCCGAGATCAATTAGAGCCTCGTTAAGACGGCAATACCGCGAAAAATATTTGGAAAAACGCAGGTGGTGTGGCGCGGATGGGACGCGCGTGCTCGTTACACGTATTCTCGCTCGGTTATCGTAAATCAACCGCCGATTAACGTAATTGCCGGCTCGAACGGCCGCGCGTTCGCCCCGACAGTATCTCTACGGTCTAATCTGTCCGAATGGAAAATTGAAAATTTGCGGAATCGACGAAAAAACGACGCCCACCGGTGGCTTCCTGTTGGGCACCGAATAAATTTCCATTTCTGCCTTCTCAGTTCGAGTTTCTGTTGCTTTACCACGGTTATTCGTCCAAGCCGTGTGTTTTCGAACGATCGTTTAAACGAAAGAAACTATTTCAATTAATTTATTGTAAAATCACTTTTGCTCTGATTTTATTAACCAACAATTGCACTTTTTTGCAATTTGATCAGATCGTACGTCGATGACCGAGAAATAAAAAAAATGCATTCTCATATTGGGAAGAATTGCAGTTTCGTAACTTTATCGTTGGAACGAAACGCACCTATTTCGCACGAATGTATTAAGATAGAGTTAAGTGGAAGTTTTGATGGTTATTACGATTTTTTCTCCGTTTGGAAGAATTATTGCGGCAGAGTTCATAATGTTACTTTCATAGATACAAATCACCGATCCGGTAGTTAAATGGAAGATTTATATGCAAGGATATTCATCATCTCGGGGAGGTTACTCGGTGTAGTGTGAATTAAGTATTCAATGGAGGCATATTGTTGTTCGAAACAATTAACGATAGCTTATTCCATTAGAACGAGGAATCTCGTAAGTGGTATTCATAAAGTAACAATCTTAGAATACTAACCGTGGAATGTTGAATCTATTTTCCCTCGATTATACTCGAACCTCTTACTTAACGCGTTATCGAAGAAAAATTCGCTATTGTGTAAAGTGTGGCATGTGATGTAATACAAGCAGTATATTTTTTAGGGTAATTCCTCCCGTCTGAGTTACTGTAACTGTACAAGACTTTACGAGCACTGTGTGCTAATACTTAGTTCTCAATTAAAACTCGAATCTCTTATATGTGTAATTAAAAATCGATGCAAAGTTTGTTTCGTTTATAGAGAATTCTATTTTGTGCAAATTGAATTTTTGATGTTTTGAGAATTTGAAATTCTCATTTTTCATCACTGAAAACCCGCTTTGATGGATCAGTGGATCAGGGGAATTTAAAATTGATAAGATGAGATAAATCGAGCCTCTTTCGTTCGATATGTCACTTTCAATATTGAGTATTACGACGCTTAGGCTAATCCAGAGTTAACCCTTTCCCACTGGAATGTTGCAAAATTTGATCTCGTTTCAGTGTCCATTACTGTTGCGTCGTGGACCTTGATCAAGTCTTACGATTAGGAGTTTTGGCGCAGGTTGATGATTGTTCTCGCTGGTTCGAGGTGTATTAAAACTTCGTTGCTGGGTTAGGTGTTTTTTATTTTGATTAGATGTTTTCCTTTGGTTAGATGTTTTGATGAATTCTTGTTTTGATTAGATGTGTTTTAGATGTTTAGTTGAATTTGGATTGTTCGTTTCGTGACGATGTGTCTCGTGCACTCGTCTGACAGTGATTGACGGTTTTCAGGTGTGTAGGTGGATACAGTGTGTCCCGTAACACCACGAACACACGGAAATGGGGGGTTGCTGGGGTGACTCTGAACAACTTTTTCCTTTACCAAAATGTTGTTTGAAGCTTCATTTTTGAATTATTAACGAAAAACACTGGCCAATCAGAGCGCGCGTAGAGCCCGCGCTCAGGGACGGGCGAACAGAGATTCACCCGCGCGCTATC
>NW_017100300.1:801170-803009 GCF_001263275.1 Habropoda laboriosa | reverse complement strand
CTGTTCTCCGTCCCTGAGCGCGGGCTCTACGCGCGCTCTGATTGGCCAGTGTTTTTCGTTAATAATTCAAAAACGAAGCTTCAAACAACATTTTGGTAAAGGAAAAAGTTGTTCAGAGTCACCCCAGCAACCCCCCATTTGCGAGTGTTCGAGGAGTTACGGGACACCCTGTATATAGACATTAGGTTGGTTCTGATTGGTGGTTGTGTTATGGAGGTGGAAAACGTGGTGTGTTCGGCTATTGGTCGACGAAAACTGTGACCTTTTGGAGGACCGAATTTGTTGTAAACAAATCCCCGGTAACGAATGTTTTATGGTCCCGAGTGTTTTTGGGACCTATTGTCCGAGTGTCGCGTTGGTGAGTCCACGGGGGGTATATTGCGGTCTTCCAAACGTCGGCATCTCGGTCTGGCGGCCAAATGTGGCTTATTACTATAATCCGCCGAACCGAGACTTCGTTGCGTCCTAATCAGGTCGCAGCAATTACAAACGCGATCATCACTGCATAAATAGAAAATAAAAAAAAGAAATAATTCTGTCACTAAAGTAACAAACTATACAAAACTTAAAACTATGTAAAACTACAAAACTATACGAAACAGCTCTCCATCAACAATCTCTCAAAAAGTAGCCCTAAAATACTCGAAAAAAAATCCAAAAAAATTATAAGCACTCTACTCTAAAATTCCCCATTGCAGTCATCGAAATTACTCATTAGCAAACGCACCGATGCACCCAAATACAAAGCCGGTACTCCGTAACCGGGCCACTGGCGCGACGTTCGCGCGCGTAACGAAGTATTAAGATGATAGTGCGTCCTGGCACGGGCCATCAAAACGGCGGACTACCGTCTTAATAGCCGGAGATTTATAGTCCCGACGAGTCGACGCGACGTCACAGCCAAAGGAGAAAGAGAGACCTAGCTTGCCGTAACCTAACCCAACCCAAAGTCCCTGCGCAGAAAGAACGACCGCGAAGAAGCTGTAGGTATACATATATATGTATATACGTATAGGGACTCACGGGACCGAGAAGAAACACGAGGAGATCCATGGAGGACTCTCGCCACCGCGCGAGAGAGTGGCGGCCGAAAGAGAGGCAGCGAGTAGACGGGGAAAAAGGAGAAAAGTGAAGGAAAGGGAGGAAAGAAGTTATCGCCTAGCTTGGGTGGTCCATGAGGAGAAAGAAGGAGGAAAGGGCATAGAATGATTCTTCTGGGAAAAGGAAACTTGAATAATTCGATAATTTTAAATTCAGATATGGAAATTTGCTAATGATTTTATCCTTTTTTTGGGGAGGGTTGAAATGATTTGGTTGGGGTTTTTCTCTTTTTTGGGGGTAAATCGTTAAATGTAGAAAGGAAGAGAGAGAGGAGTTAGGCGTGTTTGCCGATGGCAAGTATCGCCGGGCTTAACAATATTTAAATATTGTCGCGTCGAACGTGTCGGAGGGTCGTAGATAAACCGTCCCTTGCTTGCACAGCGCTCTTGGCTACCGTGTACCGCAGCTTCTTCAACCGTTTCCTCCTATATACACAGCCAGCGAAACGATGCTCGTCGTTCCAGAACGAAAGTGCCTCATCGGTCCCTCCTTCAGCCTTCCATTTGCGTTTCCTGTCGACTCGTCCATTTCACGCGGCTCTCGTACCGCTTGCTGCTTCAGAAACCCCGAAAAACACGGCCACCACAGTTTCTTCCAGTTAATTGTGTGTCAACACTTGAAGTAGCAAATCGGGAAATGAAAACAACAATTCTGACGTTGTTTGCCGATGTTCCCTTGTTTTCTGTTTAACCCTTTTAATAGCACATTTTTTTCTTTTTCTGTGATTATCTTTTCGCG
>NW_017100300.1:796500-798149 GCF_001263275.1 Habropoda laboriosa | reverse complement strand
CTCACTAAAATTCAAAAATTCACATAAAAATGATCTCAATTCTCCGCTCCCAAATTTCTCCCAAAATTTCAAAAATTCGCATGAAAGCTGCAACGAGTAGAAAAGCGCAGTTTCGCAAGTAGACGAGAGGAAGGTGAGAGGGAAGGCGGCGATAAGGCGGTCCGAGCAAATGGCCAATGAATAAGTCACACGCGATCGTGACAGTGGCCGGGATCGGTGGTTGGAAATTAATTACCAGGGAATAAGGACGCGGAGAGGAGACGACGACGACGACGCCGGTGGCGAGTGAAGCGTCACGCGTTATTTTCGACGCGGTCTGGAGACACACGACCGATAATGAAGTCGCGAATCGGCTCCAAGAGAGAATTCTGAATCGTGTCTGCACGTATACAGACCAACGTATACATACCCGATACCAGACGAAAGAGAAAGAGGGAGATGGATAGAGCGAGATAGATAGGCATGGAAGAGAGGCGAAGAGGATGCCTTGGCTCGTAAATCACTGGACATCGATAAGAGTCGTCGCGGCGTCCGCGCGATGTCCCTCGTTAATAATTGATACAATTAACGACCATTCATTAGAGTCGCCGCTCGTGCACACATATAGATGGACGAAAGGCGAGGATGCGGCGGCGAGGTGCGCCGTCACGCGATTCACTTTGTCGTTCGCGCGGCTCGTGGTTGCGCTTCGAGATAACTGGCAGTCGTTCTTCCTTATATTCAATACTTAACAACGCTATCTTCCACGGTGTTTGGTCTATGGATATTCTTGGACCAACTTTTCGTCGTCTATTTTAGCACGATAAACAGCACAGCGATGTGTAGGGTGAAATCGTTACGTTCCAGCGTATTTTCAGGGGTGAGATTGCGGTAGAGGAATTGTGAAAAATTCGTGGAAATATTTGCTCGGTTTCGTGTTACAAGAAATTTTTGATTTTTACCTATTCGCTGGCTGTATTTAAAGTTACCGGAAAAGATCTTGTACAATCTTAAGTAATTAAATTTTCAGGAAATGGGGGCTTGAAAATTTGTGAACCTATTAGAAATTTAATTAGAAAGCATTTGAAGTCTTCAAAAATTAAAATGGTCATTTTAATTTTAACTTCTTCAGGGAGAGTGACATACTTTTACGTTTAATTTTTCCAAAAATTCCAGTATTTCTGACAGAGACACAATCTCGTCAATTTACCACGAATATAAGTGTAGCTAATCAAAAATTAGATCATTCCCCTCTAACTTCAAAAAAATCGTCCCGGAAGAGTTGAAAAACTAGGAGATTCTCCAACCCCAAAATTTATACAGTACGTAATAAAAGTTCGCAGACCGTGAGTGTAATAATTTATTACAGTATAACGGAGAAGAGTAAAGAGGAAAGCACGATACCTCGTTGAGTACCGATAAATCACAAAAAAAAACCCCAAAAAAAGTCTGTCGATACGTAAATCAAAAATTTTTCCGCGAACTTTCGTCGCGCACCGCGTGTAGGTACCTTGAGCCAGAAATTTTTGCCGCGAACGGAGAATATCCTTGGAGGGATTTGTCGCGACGGTGAAATAATTCGCGGAGAATAACGAAAGAGAGCAGATTCACGGCGCGATTCAATTAGCGTTGCCCGATGGCTCGTTTATCGGTTACAATTATTAAATCAT
>NW_017100300.1:787855-795872 GCF_001263275.1 Habropoda laboriosa | reverse complement strand
CGCGAGCGTAATTTATTTCGCTTCTTTCGCCTCTCGCGGCGCTTATCCATATTTCTATTTAGTATCACATCGGTCCGCGCCGCGTCACCCGCGAGATTTACGACGTCGTAGATCCTCCCGACCGGCTGGAAATTCCGTTGAATATCGGCTCCCAGGCGAGGAGGGCCGACCTCTTCTTTTCCACCTCCTTTCTTTCTCCGTTCCGACCGCTGCGAAACTTCCAGCTGGCTTTGTACGAACGGAGAACCCTTCTTCTTCCTCTTCGATCCGGAGGCGCGCGAGCAATTCGTTACATTAATTAGGCGTTTCGATTCGATAACGACCTGTGCTCACCTCGCGAATCAACATCGAGAGTTTATCCATATGCAACGCGTGATTTTATGAATTCTTTCTCGGGATCTCGGTTCTTGTTCGCCTTTTTCCTCCGGTTGATTTATCGGAGGTGTATTTCGGTAACGTTGTTGTTGTGTGGCTTGTGGGAAGACTTGACCTGAATTTTATCGCGATTTTTTTAGGTGATTATACTGGAGTACGGGAAGAGAAACGCAGGAGTTAGATTTTAGAATTCATTTTACAGATGTTTGTGACATTTTGAGAATTCGGAATTCCCGTTTGAAGGCATTAGAGGAGTGTGTCGTAGATTTATTTATAACGTGCTTCGTTGCGACGAGCAATTTAATCGAACCGGTAATTAAGGAAGAAATCGGAGATTTCATTTGTCTTACGAACCTTTTTATCAGGTCACTCGATTAATTCGTGCGCATCGATGTCGCATGCATGATTCACTATGACTCGTTTCGTAGAGTAATACAGTTTCGAAGGAGTTGCATCTTCGACCACAAGTGGGGTCAGTGTATCGTTGATTAAAATAGTAATATGTATTTTAGTTGCAATGCTTCAATATTTCTGATGGACTGATCTACTAAAAAAATATAATCATTTAAAAAAATTTATCACGTCTTTGAGCAAGGAAAATAGCGCCGATGAACACATAATTGTGAGCGGTATGATGCAGAAATATGAATTTTAAGTGGGAAATCAAATGGAAAGTGAGGCAATTACGAATAATAATATTTGGAAAATCGCGTGATATATTTGTGAAAAAATTGGAAAATCGCTTGATATATTTGGAAAAGACTTGGAAAATGACCTAACGTATTAGGAAAATTGCGACTAAATTGCAGTTATTAGACAGTTGAGCTCTATTAATTCAGGACCAACTAGTTGCTACTTATCCACCACGGTTCCCCTATTTTGATTCTCTTTTTGGACATCGCACACACGTCCGCTCGAATCTGCTTTTCCTATTGGCTCGATAAATAAGGATTAATTAACAGTAACGTAACTGGAAGGAATTTTACAGTGGGGGTATTATCGATGAGAGAGGAGAAATCGCGAGGTTTGTAGGTGTCGAGGATGACGAAGTTGATTGGCGCTGACTAACGAGCGTCGTTGTCGCGATAGCTAATTTGTGGACCAGTGCGAAGATGGTCTTTAATTAGATTGCTCGCTTCGTGCCAATAATTCGAACCTTTTGTTGCCTGCTTTCCCTTCTTTGTCTTATACGTATAAATTCCACTCTTTTTCTCTTCCTCTTTTTCTTTCTCTTCTTTTCTTCGTTATATCTACGGCGAAATAATTAGCCGGATGAATTATACGATGTACGCCTTATCGAACGTCTAATTTGAATCTATATTATATCGAGAAGAGTTATATATCGTTTGAGAAGCCGATGGCCAATTATCTCGAGCGGCGTGTCTAATTCCGAGGCCTCGCGATCCGTCTCGTTCTCTTTAATTCGGGCAAATTAGTTGGCATTGAACGCGGACACTGGCCGCCAAAAGTTGTCGAGCGACGTACACCAGCACCGTTTAGCGCTTCACCAGAATATTTTACCATATACTTTGCCAAATTAATCTTGAAAATTTCCAAGCATCGCACTGCTCTGCTATAATTAATTCTACTCGAACGTCGTTGCGTCGAAAACTTACCAGCTCAGCGGTGAACGAAATTTTCTTACGAATTCGTTCCAATATTCATTCTTTTCTATTATGCACTCGATGTCACCGAATTCTGTTACGTCTACGAATTAACATTCATAGAGACACGTGTGGAAATGATTTGTTTAACACGTTTTCGTTAAACAAATCGACGACGCTCATAGAGAATTCAATCCACATCGATATTTCTGTGTAATTCGGTACTTTAATTTGACCGTTCGAAGAAAAAAATAGAAAATAAAAATTATAAAAATTCGAAACACGACAGACACACGACACTTTTCCCACTCACCAGGATACTTGAAACAATAAGTAACCGAGCAACGAAGAAAAAAAATGAAGCGTCGAGCCAAGAAGTTGAAGGGTTAAACCACTCGAAAATCCTTCCCAGCAGACACGCACATCGTTCTCCCGAAAAGAAACCATCGCGAAACGGGCGAGCGAGGAGGGACAAAAAGCGGGCGAAATCAGCGTCCGTGAATCGCGGGGCCCCGACACGGCGCTCATTTACGCGCGTACGCGCTTCGTATCTCGAGCATGCATCAAATACGCGAGCGTGTTGCAGTGTGGATCGCCGGAAAAGGCGTTCTCCAGAGTGAAAAACAGACGAAAAAGGAAGCACAAGAGGCGGGCATTTTCGTACGTTGGCGCGTGTGCGTGTGTGTGTGTACAGCGGGGAGGGCCGCGTCGTCGGGCGTCGCTTCCGACTGCGTCGTCCCTGTCTGCTTATAAATAACACCATCTCCCCGGTTTCTTCGCGCGTTTCGCAGTTTTTCTCCTCCTCCTCCTCCTCTACTTCTGATCCTCCTCTTGGTTCTCTTCATCCCGTGACGACTGCTTCTGCTTCTGCTGCAAGCCTAATTAATATCACGTGATGAGCGATCGTGGCAAAACCTCTCCACGGAGATCGCGAGAGAAGAATGCGTTGGGGATGCGTGGAATAACACGATGAGCGACAGAGATGTATAGAGTAGAGTATAGAGGAGATATTGTACACGAAGGAACATCGATGCGGCTCTTCTTCCTCGTGGAAGTTAGAATTCGACGATGCCGGACCACGCGAAGATCTCGAGCGCGGTTCGATCTTGCCGGGGAAAAGACGCGTGAACGTCGAACAGACTGGAAGAGATAAGGAAACGAAGGGTGGCGGAGAGAGAGAGAGAGAGAGAGAGGCAGAGTGGAGGCTGGCATCGAGCAGTTTGCAAGAGCAACAGAACCGAAACGTGGTTGGATATAGAGGACACATTGTACGAGAGCGGACAGCAGAGAGCCCAGAAGAGATGCGTCGTGGCGGATCGCCTCGACTCGCACCATCTCGTCAACTCTCTCGAGCTCTGGCTGGTTGCAGGGTTGCGCGCGTCCGTTCGTTACCGCCAGGCGAGATACCATCTTCTCTTTTTCTTCGTCCGTCTTTTTTTTTCTCTCTTCTCTTCACCTCCACTCCCACTCTTTCGAACCTCTCTTCGTTGGCTCGACTGGCTCGTCCATTGGCGATTGCGGACTATCAGAATGCTCGCCAACTCGTGCTTTTCGAGGAGATTGGGAAATTACGTTGACGTAGCTGTGTGTTGGAATGATAAGAAGGTTAATTATTGTGGAATCGCGGAGAAATTGAAAACCGCTGGTGACATATGATTTACACAGTTTACGAACTGTTTACAGGCGATTAGAGCGATCGGACAGAGGCGTTTCGAGAAAATTAAGAAATTAAGTCGACGTACTTGTGTGTGCTTGGGACGATAAGAAAGTTAATTATTGTAAAATCACTGGGGAGAAATTGGAAATAAGGTGATTTATGACTGTTCGCGGCGATTAGAGACGATCGCGGGCTTGCCCGTGAACAGACGTATTTTCAGCAGATTAAGAAATTAAATAAGTATGTACCTACCGTGTGCTCGAACGATAAGAAAGTTAATTATTGTAAAATTGTCGAATTGAAAAATTAGATGATATATGTCTTCCTATATTGGAATGCCCAGCAAGGTAGAAGCGGTAAGAAGTTGATTTCTTAGCCAAGAATGGCGAAGAAATCTACATCGTTATCGGCGCATCTATCGCGAGCCGGTGTGTTCTGATAAGGAGAAAGGAGCTTAGAAGAGGCGAGACGATATTCTAATAACGTTTTACTGCCACGGAACACGCATCGATTAACCCTTCATTTCCAATTACGCGGCTCGATAATTGCGAGTAACGAGCGTACGCGACGATCATCGCTTTTCCGTCGTTTATTCTTCGTGGACAAGCGGAAGCTTGGGACAGAACTGTAGAGAGAGAAGGAGAGACAGGTTGTTCTTGTCCAGGAACGAAACGAGACACTTAGATCACGCGTTTAATTACGCTCGATCCGATCTACCAGGCCGTGATCCACGCTTTTACGCGCCGTTTTAGCGCAACCGGGCCTCGATTTTATAACCCGAGCGCGGCCGGTTCGGCATGATATTTACGGGACGCGTAACGCGGCCACTTTTCACTTCGTTATCCGGCCCGCGGCGTCCAATTGGCGGTTCTTTATTATCCAGCGAATCGCTGTTATCTCATCGTTGGAGCGTGCTGACAACGTCCTTTCATTGTAACATTAGCGTTCTTCGTTATTGCATTAGAATCTTCGTTTTCTTTCTGTGTTTTACGGGACAAGATTTTCATTCGGTGCCTTCCTTTTCTTGGGGATTCCTTTATTTGGAATTTCTGCGTTAGGTGTGATTAGATTGTGAAAATCCTTTCGGTGAGATTTTTGAATTTAGATATAACGAAATTTGGAATTTTTTAGATCTTTTTTACGGAACAAGATTTTCATCGAGTGCCTTCTTTTTTGGGGCGATTTCTTTATTTAGAATTTTTCTGCTTAGATTGCGAAAATTCGGAATTTTTTAGATTTAAAAATACTTTGCGGTAGTTGTCGAATTTTTCAGAAATTCCCAAAATACGATATTTATATTTATTATTAATTCTAGAACTCGATCGTGCGTACCTTGCAAAGGGTTAAAGAAAATTCGTCCGAAATTCGTCTCGACATCCCTCGTTCCCACAAGTATTTTTTACCGTATCTTCCATTAACAGAGTTTCCACGCGAAGCCTCGTATCGCCTCTCCATTACAATAATTCCGCCGTAACGACTCCCTTTTCAACAACCCGGCCGTCGCGTTTCTCTTCACCTCGAAAACCCATCTGCACTCGCGTTCTCCATTAGAGGCTGATTGCGAATTGTTCGTATCTGCCCGCGCACGTGAGCCTCTCCTCCCGTGTGTTCGATCTTCGATCGAGTAGGATGCGTGAAGCCTCGAACATTGTGGGACGAGAAAGAAGAAGCAGCAGCAGCAGCAGGATCGTGGTACGGCGGAAAGGGTGGAGAAAAAGAGGCGGAGGAAAGGCTCTCCTCTCGGTCTCTCGCTATCTGTGGGAGCACTCATCGCGGTCGCTTCGTTATCGGCCGCGCGGAATCATAATGGACCATAATTGCATAAATATAATGTTAATTAACAATTAAGATTGCCGCTTTGCCTAATTGAATCGCCGCTTCTGCTAGCGTTCTGAACCTCTGGCGGCCACGTTTCCTCACCGCGCTTCTCGATCGCTCCCCTTAGCTGTACCTGCAACAGAAACCAAAAGAGGGGAGTTCAAAGAAAGAGAGTGAGCGAGAGTGAGAGAAGATTGCAGAGGGCTTCGAGGTGGCTTTAAACGTAACGCCGTATCGGAAAATTATGCCGATGGCCGTGAGGGCCTCGAGAATATGCACGTTCGATACCTCTACGGGAGTGAACGTGACCGTGTGTTGTGTTGCCGCTTTAGAAAAACTCGTATTTATATACTGCACATGGGTCTCTGTGGGATGTCGATTCGGAGAAATAAAGAAAAGGAGACCATGTGTGTGTGTGTGTGTGCGTGGAAGAAACCTCGGTGGAACGTTTCCGAACAGATAGCAAAGGCACGACGACGATCCTCTTTGAGAAGAGATCGTGCGTTGGAGAAAATTACGAGATATCGTTAGTTTTTTCAGTAATTATCAAATAACGAAGAGAGAGAGAGAGAGAGAAGGGAGGGATTTTCTAGCGGTGTTTCGTTTACTAACTCGAGATTATCGTGTCACGGTCGTTGAACCTGTGTACACACCATCATCGATGGTGTTCGAGAGCGTGTGTATCGATCGCCCACGAATCGCACACACGGAATTTCGGGGGGTTGCAATTAGCGGCGTGCAGATGCAATAATAATTAATTCCCGTTAATCCTCGCGGAGTGAATCGACCGATAGTCCGCGGGAGCCTCTCTCTACTGCTCTGTTCACTTGGAGAGAGGGGAAATAAATGGAGGCGCGACCGATATACGCAAGTCGAGAATCGTTCGTTACCAACGATTCCTATGCTCTGCTATGGAGAACGTGTATATATATATATGTATGTGTATGTGTATATGCCCGGTTGAGGTAGAAGTCTTTCCGTTGCTTTTGCCGTGTTCGTATGGCCCTTTTGGTCCTTTGTGTCCATCCGGTGCACCGTCCCGCCGAACGAATTTTATTCGGTTCCTTTTTTTCCTGTTGCAGATGGTCCAGGCGATCCAGGTCCTCCGGTTTCACCTCCTCGAGCTCGAAAAGGTGAGTACCTTTTGCGATTCCGATCGTCTCTCTTAGAGGATAACTTTGATAAGTGTAACGTAAGGATGAAAATTAGCGAAAATGTTTAACGAAATGGTGATTTTACGAAATTGCGCGATTTTAGCAACTTAGCCATTATTTTTTCCTTATTTTTGCAAGAAGACATTGCCGTTGGATAGGATTTTTTATTCTAATGCAAAAGTAAATTAATAATGTCAGGAATCCTTGGATATTTAAATAGTAATTTAATAAGAATTACGTGGCCTTTATGTTAATGATTAGAATGATGAAAAATTCGACATTTCGTATTCTCAAGCTCCGTTCAATCTTTACTCACATTAAACTAAAGCAAATTTACAAAATGCCCAAAAATAAATTCACGAAAATTTGCAATTTTTCCATTTGAAAAATTTCACCGCAAAACTCTGCCAAAATTGCGAATTGATCCTATCAAAATACGCTCGTGGCGCACGGTGTTAAATTGAACTCACAAAACGTGGATACAAATTCTACCTGAAACATCATAAACGACTTTCAATAGCAATCAATTAAGTGTCCTTTCAACTAGCGGAAAAATTGCAGAAAAATCGGCATACCGGCGCGTTTAGGCGAGCGCTCTCTCGAGCGGCGTGTTCCCGCGTTCGCTCCAATTGTCGAGGATTACGGGGCGTCGCGGCGGATAAGCTGTTCGTAACGCTTGAAAAACAACTGTTACGAGCGGAGCGCAATTTTCCGTAATTGTAGTGAAAGCTCTGCACCACCCGTCGTCGACCGTCCTCGTCGTCCTCGTCGCCGTCGTCGGTCGTCTATGCTGTACACCTTGGCTCACGGGCCCGAGTTCCTCTCGTAAGTGGCGT
This sequence comes from Habropoda laboriosa, assembly GCF_001263275.1. Classification (NCBI taxonomy): domain Eukaryota; kingdom Metazoa; phylum Arthropoda; class Insecta; order Hymenoptera; family Apidae; genus Habropoda; species Habropoda laboriosa. The sequence continues at coordinate 788,428 of NW_017100300.1, read as the reverse complement.
CATTTAGCTGTCCAATGGCCGCTAGACGTACGAACGCGGTGCAAAAGTTGTTTACATTGAAACGGCCATCTTTCTCCAGCGGTACCGAGATTTTTTCGTCCTCCCCTCCCGTGAACCGGAACCACGTAAATCGGTGTACAAATGTCTGAAATTAGACTTCGTGCAGTTGGTTACACGGGAAAGCTGATACGTAATATGAAAAGAGAACGTCTATGCAAATTTGCTATTCTAATTTTTATTTACGAATACACTCGATAATGTTGCGTACGTCGCGTTTCAGTGCTACAAATAAAAATTCACCCGAATTTAGTGTGCATTGCAAACAATAATTGGTAGAATAATACATAAGAAATTCTTAGAAAAGAATGATTTGGTCACGAAAGTGTTAAAAGGGTGAAATTTTCAAATATAGAGATTTCTCGTTCCTCTGACATTAAAAAACCTTTGAAAATTTAATTAAAAACCTAGGTTAATTTTTCCCAAGGAAATATTTTTCTACGGTGAATATCTGAGATTAAGAAGAGTGTTACCATAAATTTTGTCAACCTTTAAAAAAAAATACTTTCCTAAATT
>NW_017100300.1:787220-787767 GCF_001263275.1 Habropoda laboriosa | reverse complement strand
CCTAAATTATCACCGGCGATCGGTACACAAGCCTCGAATTCTAATTAAGACGAAGCAGAAGCTTATACACCGGATCGAATCGATCCCAGTGGACGGTGAAAAAAGTCCCGGATCCAGCGTGTATCGGTGGTTCAATCGACGACACGAGGGAGGAACACCGGTTCGGATTAATTGAAGCGAACGGTTCCGGTTAATATTCCGCGCGCGTTCTCGCGTTGTTACTCCGTTGCCGCGGTAAATAAATATTGCATTAGAAGAGCTGCGCCGGTGTTTCGGCGGCTGGTTTTTCCATCGCTAACGATTGATAACCGACTTGGTAAAAGAGTTCTGTTGCCACACGATGAAGAGGCGAGGAGGTAGAGTAACGGCGGAAGGAGAACAGAAGAGGGGAAAGAAGAGTGGAAGTTTTCAGGGGAGACGTTTGCGCGGCCGCAGAATACCGGGGCGGGCCTGGTTCGGGGCCGGGTACGTGGTTTTTGCAGCGATATTTTATCATACGAAATAGCGGACATCCATCGCATTTCCATCGAAATGGCAGCTGACGTGG
>NW_017100300.1:778912-787200 GCF_001263275.1 Habropoda laboriosa | reverse complement strand
ATGCGCCCCTCGTGTTGCTCCGCTGCTCCCTCTCGACAGGCCCGCCTGGATCGACCGGTCGATCCTGCAATTTTATAGCAATTTTCCTCATTTGCCGCGATTACATTATTATAAAGGCCGGGGCCTACCTACCGGTGAATCCACGACGGCCTGCACACGCCAATGGCATGTCTCTCTCTCTTCCTTTCTTTCTCTCGTGGATGTGCGCAACTTGCTCCTTGTAACCGCGGTGATTATTCATGGAAGTAAATTCTGTCCTGATGTTTCTTGGTGAGGGAGAGCCTTATGGGGATGAAGAGGTGAACGAGGGTATTTAAACGTGTCACTTGGAGAAATTTGGCTTTTTTAATGAATTATCTTTAGATTCAACCTGGTTAGATACAGAGAGCTAATTAAAATTTTGAAGATAACTTTCCAAAATTTGAAATTTCTGAAATTTCGCACCAAGTTTTTCCAGCATTATGTATGTCATATTAACAAACATATCTTGCCCCCATACAAGACGTTCTTTTCCAAAGAACTTGTAATATAAATTAAAAAATTTCTTCGAAACACCCATGAAAATGCAATTCTTCCAATTCTCTCGAACCTTCTCCATAGAAATGGAAAGACGTGTAAGAAGAAAAATCCCGTCGATTGTAAGAAAGCAGGCATCGAGCTCATTACACAGTCGACTTGCAGCAGAACTTGCAACAATCGGCGTACAAATGAAATTTGCAAGTAATCGACGTGTACAAGCCTTCGAACGTCACTTTCCCCGCGGACTGATGATCGTTGTAAAAGGGTCGAGGATCGGTAGCAAGAAACCTCTCTACCGGAATCAAGACGCCAAACCGATATTCCTTTCCCCGTAGCTTTTTCCTCCCACGAGAAAGATCCGGGTTCTCTACGATTCCCAGTTCTGGCGGTTGGATTTATTTGAGCGAGATCGTCGCCGCGATATCGGGGCGGTTCCTCTCGAAAAGCCGCGACAAAACCTGGTCGCAATTTGGCACGGTGTGCCAAAGCAGCACTGGCATCGACGGTAATGAAGATTGAAACGTTCCTCGGTCCCCGGGGTCTCCTCGATCCAACCTAAGACGAGACGAGACACGATCGAGCCGAGCAAAGCGGAATGCAGCGAACGCGCGATCAAGAAGATTCCATAAATATCTGTGCTCGGAGAGCACAGCACTCTGAGGGCCAGACAGAGAGAAGAAACTGTACGAGAGGAAAGAGAAGGATTACCAATGAGGGAAGAGGCATGGTAGCCCGCGGTGCTGCGCTTCGTGCATTTAACATTTTCGAGCCAATCGCGTATTAGCATAATTACGTTTTGCAGGGGCCCGGTGTGCGCGGAAGGGAGGGCCAGTTCCTATCTCTCTCTTTCGTCTCTTCGTTTTCGTTGCGGTCGTCTCTTTCTATCTCTTCTACATCGTCCGGTACTCTCTGCGCCTCTTCTTCGCTCAACCTCCGTTTCTCTTTCCACGTCGATCCTCTTCTCAGCGAGTTCTGTGTAACCATCTTCGTCCGGCTGTCGCGTTTTCCTCTCTCGTTCGCTCTCCGACGACGATACACGGCCTCTCCGTTGGACCTGTGCACACACACGGTGTATACACGCCATCGCCGGTTAGAGAGCGGTAAATTTCTTATGGGGTATTATGGCGCTCGGTGCATACCAACCGGGATTCATACCGGCGCAACACGCGGAGGACAAACCCCGCCGAACCCCGCGCTACACAGCCCGGCCCACGGGAACTGGTTCTAACTTATACCTAGTCCGCTAGGGACATCCGCGTGCCTCTTCCTTCCTCCCCGTTGCTCGTGTTTTCGACGACGTGTACCGATGGGCGGGACATCCGGGTTCCCTCGCTCCACTATGCAACTCTTTCTGCTCGTTTCGATCGCTTCGAGAGGAATTTCTCAACCTTCCGACGATACTGTTGCAGTCTCTCGTGACGAGGTTAATTAGTACGCTAATTAGAGTGTTTTTCAGTACTGGTACTATTGTGCGTTGCAAGTTGCGCTTCAGAATTTGTTACTTTTTATCACTCGAATCTTTTATCTATTTTTGTGGTTAATATATGTGGTTGTATAACACGTGATAATAAGTTCAATAGCAATATATTTTGTAACAATAATTTCGTAACAACTATAATCACACGTAAAAAGGAATAATGATAATCTGATCAACGGTCTCTAATTATATCTCGCAATAAATTCTCACTCACTCGCTGATATCAATAACAACGCGGTTCTACTGTTTTACTCCCTGTTTCTCTCTATGATCCGCTCGTTTTCCAAATCTCGAGACGATTCGACAAACACACCACATTCACGCCATCACTCACAACGTATTATTAAACCAATTCCACAATGTTAACTTAATGATTTAGGAAATATTAGCAGCAGATTAGGTATTGAATCTAGAGAGCAACTCTGCAAAATTTGAAGATTTTTCGGGAGAATCTTTTCAACAAATTTCCCCTGTCCTTAACCCTTTCGCTACGATTTTAGTGCGTAACGTGGGTGACTGACGGTCAATTTTCACCAAAGTCTTCAAAATTTCCTATTTCGGCCGCATCGTTTTAAAATTCGGTTTATTAAAGTAAGACGAAAGTGCGTGAAGGATAAAATTAAGGTACAATTGCGCCAAAAGGCTCCGAAACATATACCCCGAGCAAATTTATAAACGCCTACAGGCGCCGGTACTAACGAAAGGGTTAATTTCACGAAGCACTCATAAATCCTGTCACGTCGAACAAGAACGTGTTGAACAGTCGTGGCAACAAGACGAAAAAGCTCTTGTACCGAATTAGTGCAATCATCCTGTAAACACAAACGACAAGTAAAGTAGTCGTCATACCTATCGTCCGTCTCTTTAGAAGATGATATTCGTGACGATGAAATCGAAAGGAGAGTGTGGCCCCTCTATGACGTGATCGACAGCCGGTGGAAGGATCGGTACGAGTCGTTTGTAGGCACACACCCGGTATATGGGTATCCTGTGCGTGCTGTAAGGGGTGGTCAGGTTGTGAATCGGGCCACGGGAGAGGAACCGAGACAGACACCCCGAAACCTTCATTACCTTCGGCTTCAAAGGAGCCCATTGTGCCGTAAATGGGGTTCGCTCTGTTTCTCTCTCTCTCTCTCTCTCTCTCAATCTTTCTTTCATTCCTTTTTTTCCCCTTTCTTTCCTTTCCTTTTCCTTTACTCTCGCGCTGTGTTCCTGCGCGTACCCTGGATCCGTTCCATTCTTCGTGCCGCTTGCCTTTCCGAGAGGGCCGTCAACAGAAAAGGGGGTAAGAGAGGATGGCGGAAGGAGCAAAAGAGGAGGAGGAGGATGGGGAGACACTTGCTCGTTCGTTCCTTCGTTTACGTAAATTCTCGAGTAATTTCGGCGACCGAATGAAAGGAGTGAGGGAGAGTGAGAGAGGAGGAGGGGAATAACGTCGCGGTGGTATAATGTCGCCTCGTGCGGAACCTCCCCTCGCGCGATCGAGGGGGAGGAGAAAGGAGGTTGAGGAGGGGCAGAGGGGACAACGGGCCGTTTAAGAAGTCTTTGAATCGAGAACTCGTTTCGAACGAAGGGCCTGCGGCTGCTCTCTGTTCCACAGACGACACGCTTCTTCTCCCCGTGGTTGTCGTCCTCGCGAACTGGTTGAACTCTCTCTCTTCTCTCTTCTTCTGCCTCTCAGCAACGGGGAATTCGACCGGGCGTAAACACACGGGTGGAGGAATTTCTTTTTTTCTTTCTATTTTTTCGTGGAGTAATGGGGTAGACTTTGTTGAATATTATACGTGGAAGGAGTGAAAATGAAGAGAAAATTTTGCCTTTGATACCCTTGAAATTTCATATTTTATAACTAATGTCGCGCTGAAATATTGAAATAAGTGCAAACTGTGCGGTGGGTAAATGAGTGCAGTTTAACTAGACTATTCAGCAAAGGGTTAAGGAAGTATCTGTGTAGCTGTGGAAAACGGAGAATTTGGCCATAAATTTGAAGATAGAAAGGGACGTGAAGAAATACGATGTAAATAGAACGTTCGTCTTCTATTTCTGCAACATCTTCGTTGCACAATTGGATACCTACGTGTTCACCACCGACAATGATAAATTCACCTGCTTAATTACAATTTCGCAACTCTACCCGTGTGGTCACGATACCCAGGAACGTCGCTCGGTCGAGGAAGGGTGAAATCTTGCAGTGAAATTTCCGCAGTGCGCGAGCTACGGAGCCACCACCCCCGTGTCCGCGTGGAGCTTGTTAAATCGGCCATAAAATGGGAATAATCTCGAGTTACAGGCGACAGCGTCGTCGCGGCTGGGTATCGCGCGCGGCCATCGAGAGAGCCAGCTTCTTCTTCTTCTTCTGCCGGCTTGTAGAGCCACCTTCCGGTAATGGCGTTGCCTCCGGTGTCGCATGTACCTTACGGGGGAACACGAGAAGCGTTCGCGGGGACGCGATGAAAACGATACTATACCCTCGCGCTGGCGCGCGCTCTCTCTCTTTCTCCCTTTTTCCATGGCTTTTATTTCGGTCCGTAGAGGGCCTGGAGAAAATTTACGCTCGCGGTGATACTCGCGAACCGCGCGCGGAAATTAAATACGCCGCACTTCGTCGGATAATTCATCGTCGATAGAAGAAGAAGAAAAAGGAGAAGAGGAGAAGGAGAGCTTTCTCTCTGGTGGAGAATCAAGAGGAAACGGCGAGCCTTTGAGACACTCGATATTTTCCGTGCCCTTCTTCTTCCTCCTTCGTAGATTGTATGCGTACGTTCGTATCAGAAAATCCGAGAAGCTGGTCCCCGCTTGGATGAATTAGATACCAAAGAAGTGCTACGCCACCTAGCGTATCCTTGGCTCTAGGACAGGGGGATACTGTGTCAACCGTGCGGCCGTGCGAACGGTGAAAGGATATGATATATGCGAAAGTGTGCAGATACAATTTGTACACTTGTTGCCGGTTAACCTCTTAACTGATTAGGCAATACTTGGAACACGATTTATTTATCTATCGAGGGATTGTTCGTTTTTAACTGCACATTCGTATTTGCAAGAACGAAAAGAAAGTAATTGGTTATAATTCTCGCTCGTTTTTAATTGTAAACTGGAGAGATTCGATTTCTGTTTGAAAAGGGAAGTACAGTTAAGAGGTTCAAGATGTAGCGATTTTTGAAAATTAATAGAAAATGTAACTGCAAGAGATTGAATTTAAAAGTCTCTCGAAAGATGCCTAAGATCCTCCAGTTCCACTTGAAGAATCCATACTGTCCGATCACCTGTCAAAGACACTGAAACAAACACTCTGCTGATCTCGAAAAGTTGCAAACCTGAAGAGGACCGTAACGATACTCTACTATAGAAGTGAAGAACCGAGAGCATGTCGTCAAGACTCCTTTGGATCCTGTGTCAGCAGGGCCGGGATGATCGTCTGCGGTGTAGGATGACGCGATTCAAAGGGCCGATAGATTGCAAAAACTCGCGTCCGCGGTGCATCGTATCATGTTCTAGATCATGAGCCGAATACTGGAGAAGAGGTTTTTGGGGAACGCATCGGTGTCGGTGTCGAGGGTTACGCGTTCTCTCTCTCTCTCCCTCTCTTGTCAACACCGATATGAACTGTCCTCTAGGTGTTTTCCTCGAACCGGAAGTCGAATAGTCACGCGGTGCCGCGATATTCGAGTTTCACGCGAGAGAACAGTTCGAAAAACGGATTTTTGCGTGTGTACGAACGGTAAAAAATGGCTCGATATCCGTGTTCCCGCGTATCCACTCACATGAACGACACACCGTAGCGACGGTATCGGGGTGAACGCTTGTGTAGGTGAACGCTTCTCAGCAAGAGCGGACTCCTTTCGGCGATCCAGCCCGTGGAGGAGAGAGAAAAAGAAAGAGAGAAGGAAAGATGGGCCCCCGTTTCTTTTCTTCGGTGAGCATTGTCGGCCGGTTCGACTCGACTCCCGGCGGATCAAATTCTAACCAGTCCGGCATTATAGCCGCTGTCCTTCGAGCTTCTCCTCCGCCCCCTCTCGCCGCCCTTTTGGTCCCCGCGTTAAAGAGAGTCTAGTCATCTCGAGGAGGCATTGTGTTACCGCGTGGCACGGTTGGTACTTCGGAGAAAATTCTGGTGAACACTCTGCAAGAAGATGTGTATGAGAATCTAAGGTAGAAAGAGCGAGAGAGAGAGAGAGAAAGAGAGAGATTGGTGACCCTGTGTGGTGTATGGTCTTTGTCGGTTGTCCATGGACGCGATTTTCCCATGGAGAACACCGAGCATGGTATATGGGAGAGTACTATAAAAAGAAGAGAGAGAAGTATCGTGAGATATCGCACATGTTATAGCAACACGTCGAACAGTAACGCGTCGGAGGTTCAACAGCGTGTACAGTACTGCACGATCTCTGTAAAGAGGAGCACAAGTCCCATGGATCGCGTCCGATCAACCGTCCTCTCGCATACGCTTAACGCATGATAAACGCGTGCATTGTCTACGGTGGTCGGTGTCGGCCACGGCCTTCCACCATTGGACGGTGCCGCCTACGGCAAAGATGGCCGTCTTCTCTATTACATATAAATGCCTAATAAGAAGAACGTCGTATAAGTATCTGCTAGGTGGATAGGTTTGCCGGGAGGCAGCTAGCTAGGCTAGCCTAGAGAAGAAAAGAGAGAAGCCTAGGAAGAAAGCGCGTGTACGCGCTTGCAACGAGAGAAGACACACCGCTTCGTAATGTGCCTGACCACTCTCTTTCTCTCTTTCCTTCTCTTCGTTCTCCTCCTCCTCCTCCTCCGCCTTCTCCTCTCGTCGATTTACATATAACAAGATAAGCGTTTTTATTTGCTTTTGCTTATATAATACATTTTTTCTAAACCGAATCGAGCGACCAGGCCGAAGCGAGTGAGTCGAGGGTCCAGGGTAAAGGGGGGGACGAAGGCAGGGTCAGGGGGGGAAGAACGGGAGGAGGATGAACCGTGAGGAGGACGCTGGAGGACCGGGTATCCTATAGGCCTGTCAGACCTCATTTGCATACATAACATTCTGGTCGACTGGACACCGGTCAGACCTCCTCGCTCCTTCTCGCTCTGGCTCCCTATCGAGGATGCGGCACGGCTCGTCGAACCGCTTCTACACGGCCTCGAGATGCAACGAGCTCTTCTCACCGGCCTTCTCCATCTTTGTGTATCGATACCAACGCTCGTATCGGCCTCGCCATCCCGCGCGGCCCTTTTGGTACACCGTGGTGGCTCCGAGGTGAAAATACCGGGTGAACGTTTTGCCTGGGGACCACGGGATATACCGTCGAGTTAAATCGCGCTTGAATATCGTAGTTGAAAGCAAAAGTCTTCTTCGAAATATCTCCGAAACTTGTTTTTCATCTTCACGTGCTATTTGTAAGAATATTTGAAGAATGTTAAAGGAAATGAAAATTAACGTAGACGTTGTTTTTCTCTGATCAACAGGTTCACGAACTGTGCGACAACTTCTGCCACCGGTACATCAGCTGCTTAAAGGGCAAGATGCCGATCGACCTAGTAATCGACGACAGGGAGAGCTCGAAACCGCCAGAGATTGGCAACGGTCTAGACGGTGGCGGTCCAAGGAGCACAGCGGACAGCACCAGCCACACGGACGGAGCCAGCACGCCGGACGTCGTGAGTACCTCACCATCGTCAACGTCTTACTATCCGCACGACGCGATCACCCCCCACCACCACCACCACCACCACCATCACCATCACCACCAGAGCCAGAATAATAATAACAATAATAATAATCACGCCGGTATCGGCAGTATCGCCACTACCACCCCCTTGCAACTGAGCCAAAACCAAAGCCAAAACCACCACCCTGCGCCGCAGTCGAACACCACCACTACTACTGCTATTACCCCAAGTAGCGCCGCCACAACTCCCAACTCCCTAAAGCGTACGCACCAACAGATGATGATGGCAGCCGCGGCGGCATCCGCGATGGCCACCTCGCCGCACGCAGCCGCATCCGCGCCCCCTGCGCACGCGCACGCCGCCCTCGCCGCCTACCACAGCATCAGCTCGGCCGTTTATCCGTGCTCGTAATAGACGACGCGACTTCCGTGCCGATACCGCGAGACCTTTTCTCTCTCTCTCTCTCTATCTATTTATCTCTCTCTCTCTCTCTCTCTCTCTCTCTCTTCTTATATCCCCACCTACCACACCCCCTTGTTACGTCTTTCTCCATTACCGTTACTTCTTACTTGTCGTTCGATCCTTTTTCCAATTTTCTCACGCCTGTCTACGGCGGTTGTTTCTTCTTCTTCTTCGTCGTCGT
>NW_017100300.1:774878-778867 GCF_001263275.1 Habropoda laboriosa | reverse complement strand
GTTTATCGGACGCTTCTGAAGTCGTTTCGTGTTTGGATTCCATCATAGGCACACGTGGTTCGCCCCCGTCAGTGTCCATTCCATCCGCGTCTCCGCCTTCTGGAAACGAGAGGGTTTATCGCTGAGATCGCGGATGACCCGCGCGTCGCGATGGCTCGATCGCGACTGACCGCCGCGGGATGCGCCGCGCACGCGCACCGCGCACTCTTGACTCGTCCTCTCGAGGACCTCGAGGTCACGTGTGTCCGGCCTGAATGTGGCATCCGGGCGAACCGCGGGTCCGCTCGGAAGAAAGATGTGTGTAACCAGCGGGCGGCACCGATGCTCGTAACACGGACGCGCGAACGAGAGTCTTCGTATATAGCTCTTGCTATAGTTCTATCCTCTCTCATTCTTCTTCTTCTTCTTCTTATTCTTCTTCTTTTTGGACCTAGACGACCAATAATCGTGTCTCGGGGGTTGCAAGGGTGTCTCGAACGGGGTTCAATGTATACAACACGATAGGGCCGCGAATTTGTTGGACTGGCGCTACTTGTCGGAATTTCCAGTACGTTGCTAGCGAGAGTGTCTCGTACTGGTACGAGCAAAGGACGAGAGTGTTACTCTGTTTGGCACTTGGCTGGCTTTTGAGTTCATTCACGTTCCGTTCTTCTCTTTTCTTTCTTTACTTCCACTTCTTTCTCTCTCTGTGTCTGTTTATCTGTTCAGTGTTACTTAAGCTCTTTAGAGAGTCAGTTCACCTCGTATTTTGTACATAACTCTCTACACAACGTCTCTATAAAAGAAAAACGTCACAATTTTCTCAGAGACTGTTCTTCCTTCGTGGTACGTCGAGAAACCACGATAAAATCCACTCTCTCTCCCCTTACGAAGATTATTTCTACCTTCGATAGATACCTATTTCTGTTCTGGAGGGAATTGATGTGTACACATGCTAGGTGTAAGATCGACTTGCTCCGCCGGATTACGTAATATCGCGGCGTGCTAGCGAGGAAGAACGCTTCTAAATTTGTCCCGAGCCAGACACACAAGACCGGCCCGTCCGATGACATCGATTTTCGGTTAGTGTTCCGCTTTCAAAACACGTCCGGAGGTGTCCTCGCCCCTCCGAGACCGCCTTTTCGAGGCCCAACCAGTCACGATGAGCTATTATAGCCGAACGGGACCTTATGCAATCGATTCTACGTCTCGTCTTCGTCGTTCTGGGTCGCTTGGCGTCTCTTCTTCACCCTCCCCTCTCTCTCTCTCTCTCTCTCTCTGACTTGAGCGTATTCTACGTCTCGTCTTCGTCGTTCTGGGTCGCTTGGCGTCTCTTCTTCACCCTCCCCTCTCTCACTCTCTCTCTCTCTGTGTCGTGGCGAGTTTTCTCGAAGCGGTGTGTCGCACGTGGTTCGCGCGCCACGTGCTCTCTCCATCACTCTTTATACTGTTAACTGCTGCACCCCTTTCTCCCCTGCTGTCTCTCCTCGAAAGGTCTCTCGCGGTGCGGCACTAGTGCACGGATTTTCGTGAACAAAACACGGGCATTATGGAGAAGAAACGGCCGCGTAGGGCGGACACGGTGTGTGCCAGAGAGAAAAAAATGAAAATAAGGTCGTTTTAGGTGTGAGGTATACGCGCGTTCGAGGGAATTCGCGAACGGAGATTCGAGGATTGTTCTGTTCTCTTAGGTTTCGCGACGTTCGAAAGATTCGTTTTCATAGTCATTGAGAGTACGTCAGGATCTTTACGTTGAGAATGACGACGAACGACGAGATCAGATCGGACTGAGGAAATAGTCGAGATACTCGCGGGAGAAGAGTTTCTTTCTTTTTTTATTAGAAGTCGTTGGATTCCGTTTCTCCTTTTCGTCTTCTTCCGTTCGGACTTCCCCTTTCGTTTCTTCCGCCCCGTTCCGATTCTCTCGTGGCCGGGGAAAACGCGTCGCGTATCGCGCAAATCGATGGTATCGCGTGGTAGGCGTGTTTTACGACAGGCGTTCGGATGCATTCTGATCAGCCTAGAGGGAACGTTAGGTGTAACGGAGAAGTTCGTCGCGTGTCGTGGACCGCGTGAAAAGGTGCGACGAAACGCCACGACGATCGAGAAATCGAGAGCGGTGAAAGAAAGGAAAAACTAGAGCAAACGAAATAAAAAGGAAAAAGAGGACTAGCGCGAGAGCGAGAACGATGCGATATTCGTTGCTGCTGAACGGAACTATTAATCGTGATCAGGATATACGTAATAGGATGTAAGGCTTATACGCGTGACAAGATGAATTTTGTGTCTATTTTTAAACGGAACTTGTTCGAGTTACTTCTAATTTAAGAGTCGCGCGCGCGTGCTAGAGTGTACTGTAGAGAAAACGAGAGAGAGAGAATGAGTTGAAGCGAGAGTGAGATTGCGAGAAAGGGTGACGAGAGGATGCTTCCACAAACACACGTTCGTGAAAAAGAAAAATCGTTTAGCGGTGGTAGACGTACATAGTTTCTAACTTATTAGTAGCTTTCGATTTTAGTGGTTACCCGGGGCGAGTCGAGCGCGACTAAACGCTGATCTAATTGAGTCGAAAGAAAGAAAGGATAAAAAGGAAAAGGACAGGAAGGAATTCGTTGATAAATTTGTACAGCGATAGAGCGATCGTTTACTACCCTGCTTAAGATACACTCACGATAGATCTTCCTGGATCCTTGAAAAGAGAAATGAAAAAAGAAAGAGAAGGACAACGAATGTGTCGATAAATATTCGACGAAAAAAAAAAAAAAACGAAACTCGATCGTTTCGCTTGAATTGAAAGGAAAAGGAAAAATGTCCGTTGTTTCATCGACTCTGAAGATCTATCTGATGGTACTTTAAGCAAGGTTCCCTCGCGACGATTGGTTATAAAAAAAAAAGAGCAAATCGGTACACGGTGAACCGCGTGTGAGGCAGCGATGAGAGCCGAGGGGCCGAGCGAAATGGCCGAAGCAAAAGCATCGTACGCTATCGAACGTGTCATCAATCAGAACACTAGGTCTCGGTACTCGTAACTAGGGAGTTGTGTGAGGTACAAGTCCTGGCCGGCAGGGCGCGCGAGGTCCACCCCCAATCCCCGTACTTAATAACCCTTGAATTGTGCTGAAACAAAAGAAAAAAAAAAAAAAAAACAAATTTTTTAAAAACTTGCAAAAAAAAATACGATGAAATTTTTTGCATACACCGATAGGAAACGGAGAGAGGCAGGAGGACGAGAGCCCCTCAGCTGGTGCCCAGACCGAGCCTCGAGAGTGCTCGGAGCTCCTTGACCCTGGAATTAGCATTTCCTACACGCGAGCCTATACACGTGCAACAAACACACATATACACACTTACCAAACTAATATAAATATATATATACACACACACACACTCGAAAGTACATTTACGTACAAGCACACGGGAGACACACAGAGTCGTTATGAATCACAGAAGTTTTACGCCAGTTGACACTCGCGAATCGTCTTCGCGAGTGTTCGCCATCAGTTACACGGTCCACCGGCGTACGCACAGACACACTCGCCATTTACATTTCGAGAAAAATGGACGAACACACGATCGAGGCTGTTAGAATACACGCACGCACACGGTGTGTATAGATCGGGCAGGGACCACAGGGGAGCAAACGTTTTGCCCCTGACGGCAGGTACGTAACAAGGAAACAGGGTGAAGGGCTAATAAGGGCACCAGAACCGTAGGAGAGACGTTCTCCGGTGCTCCTCCTGCTCGTCGCCACACGTGACAATCTCGTTTGGCGAAGATTACACGGGTACCGGTGAAATCCGTGAGAAGAGAATAGTAAAACAGAGAAAAAGAATTGAAACGCAAGGGTGTACGGAGGTCGGAAGGTGGGCTTCGGCACCAGTCGGTCGGAACCCTAGTTACGAGTGCCGAACCTAGGGTCGAGAGACCTTGGACAAAACAAAACACACTGGTCTCTCGGCTTTTTCTCTCTCTCTCTCCTCCCCTCAGATGCACGTTAAGCCACCACCCCA
>NW_017100300.1:773752-774643 GCF_001263275.1 Habropoda laboriosa | reverse complement strand
AAAAAAAAAAAAAAAAAAAAAAAAAAACAAATTTTTTAAAAACTTGCAAAAAAAAATACGATGAAATTTTTTGCATACACCGATAGGAAACGGAGAGAGGCAGGAGGACGAGAGCCCCTCAGCTGGTGCCCAGACCGAGCCTCGAGAGTGCTCGGAGCTCCTTGACCCTGGAATTAGCATTTCCTACACGCGAGCCTATACACGTGCAACAAACACACATATACACACTTACCAAACTAATATAAATATATATATACACACACACACACTCGAAAGTACATTTACGTACAAGCACACGGGAGACACACAGAGTCGTTATGAATCACAGAAGTTTTACGCCAGTTGACACTCGCGAATCGTCTTCGCGAGTGTTCGCCATCAGTTACACGGTCCACCGGCGTACGCACAGACACACTCGCCATTTACATTTCGAGAAAAATGGACGAACACACGATCGAGGCTGTTAGAATACACGCACGCACACGGTGTGTATAGATCGGGCAGGGACCACAGGGGAGCAAACGTTTTGCCCCTGACGGCAGGTACGTAACAAGGAAACAGGGTGAAGGGCTAATAAGGGCACCAGAACCGTAGGAGAGACGTTCTCCGGTGCTCCTCCTGCTCGTCGCCACACGTGACAATCTCGTTTGGCGAAGATTACACGGGTACCGGTGAAATCCGTGAGAAGAGAATAGTAAAACAGAGAAAAAGAATTGAAACGCAAGGGTGTACGGAGGTCGGAAGGTGGGCTTCGGCACCAGTCGGTCGGAACCCTAGTTACGAGTGCCGAACCTAGGGTCGAGAGACCTTGGACAAAACAAAACACACTGGTCTCTCGGCTTTTTCTCTCTCTCTCTCCTCCCCTCAGATGCACGTTAAGCCACCACCCCA
>NW_017100300.1:770571-773711 GCF_001263275.1 Habropoda laboriosa | reverse complement strand
GTGTCGGAGGAAAACGGAGAGAGACTGACGGAAATTGGCATGTACGAAGAAGGGAGGGGAATGACGAAACGGAGAACACGCGACCAGAGTGTTCTCCGACAAGTGTTTTTTTTTTTTCTTCTTCTTTGGTCTATTTCATTTGGATCGTTACGATGATATTATTGTGTATGTACGGTATTTTATCGACGCTCAATCTTAAGTATATATATATATATCTATATACATATGTGTATATTCCGCCTCGTTTGTTCTTCTTTGTTCGTCGCGCGAATTTGTACATTTTTTTACCTGTAACATTTTGTGATTGTTCTCGTTCGATTGTTTGTTGCGTCTTCCAGAAGAAGCTAGATTTGTAAATTTTTTGATATAGTTGACGATGTATACCACGACGTGCGTATAAACGCGACGTTCTTAATTTTCCTCTTTTCAACATTTACTTTGTACTTTCCCTTTCGCCGTTCTTCCCCCCGACGAATCGGGGTGGAAAAGAGCCTTCTCTTATTTCTTTCTTTTTTCTCTCTCTTTTTTGGAGCTGTACTTATTACTCGTTACTATTACCGCTACTTTTTATTCATTACTCTTACGACATGTTATTACTATTATTATCATCGAGAAAGAAGTATAGCAAAGGCTCGCTCGACCGTCCGCGCGAGGATTCGCTTCAATTACGCTTATCGAACGATCGACCGGACGCACGTCACACGCGGAGAGCGTCTTCTCGAGCGCGTCCACCAAGACGAAACCACCACGAGGGATCATCAAGCTGACGTGAATACATTGTGCCATAGGTGCAGAGCAGGCGCTCACGCGTGCGCTCGGACTGTGTACTTAATTATCGTTTAATCAAAAGATGAAGAGGAGAAGGAATGAGAGAAAAAGAAAAAAGGAAACACTTACGATGCTTCGATGCGGAAATTGCGTGTGCCTAATTCGACGACGTTCGCTCGAGGAATCCACGCTGGTATTGTCGCGGAAATACTGCAAAGTTGACAATTTTCTCTTTCATCTCGTACTATTGTTTCGTGTGTATTAATTTATTTGTTATATATATATATATTTTTTTTTTCTCGTCGTTTGAATTGAACACATTTTGAACAGCGTTGGATCCGCTCAGCGATCGTGGTCGAATCGTTCCGCATGTGATAGCTCTCGGTCGATGTAGCTTGCGTCTCACGTGCTCTGTACATTTATTATTTTCCTGCCTGGGCGCGGCTGTGGCCTCGACGAAATCGAACGGGGGCCGCCGCCACCCGAGAGGGAAAAGGTGAGCGATCGACGACAAGCGCGGGATCGATCCTTCGTCGACGCTTCTTCGTTTCTTTTCTCCGTTTTTCGGGCGCCCGTCCAGCCGAGGAAACAACCGATCGTTTGTTGAGAATGTCGCGTTTTACATACATATACATATATATACGTATATTTCTCTCTAATTTCTACTTTTCTTTCCGATTTCGTCGGTTATGACGAACGTTTGCATTTTATCGTCCTCTCGTATCGGGCGCGATTTTTCTTTCGAGATACGCGTTCGTCGAGACGAGCGGTGAATCGTAATCTTTTCTCTTCCTTTTTTTTTTCTTTTTTTTCGCGGCGAGATTCGACGAATCACGTGTACACGGATGTTTTAGGAAGAGGAAACACGCACGCGCTGTTACACGTACATTGAACGCACGTAGCACACGCGAGATACATACAGACGTATAGACACACGCACACGCAGACAGACAGATATACACATATACGAGTATATTCGGCGACAGAGAGAACACGCGCACGCTGTTTCAATTAACCGTGGTGCATAATTATAGACGCGCGAGCCGGGTGAGACGAGCTCTTCTCTCGTGCACGCGTCGTACGGACATCATTATGCATGTATGTGTGTTTACGATTACAAAACTTTTACCTAAACTTTAGGCTTAAGGGTGAGGCGAGTTTGGAATGAGATTATTTCGCGTACGAGAAAGAGAAAACGCCGTGAGAACGAGATATATGGAGTATAAAAGCAACACACCTACAGACATACACACACTCACACACGCACACACTCACCGGAACAAACAACAATTGTATACGACTAGCATTATACATAGCGATAATATATTACCGATAATGATACTTGTTTAAACTATTGTCTCAATCAACGTATTTTCATTATAAATAAATGTTAGCCTTGTTGAGTTAAAAAAAGGAAAAAAAGAAAATAAGGATACATTGAATGAAATTGAATGAAATTAAGGGAGAGATGAAGAATAATATATATATATTCACTTGCCTCTGGTAATTTCCATCAAGAAACACCGATACCGACGAGATCTCCGTACGAGATAAAAAGCCTCTACTAGCTCCTTTCCCCCATGCATGCAGAAACACCTTCGTGTCCTTTTTAATTAAAGCGTCAACCAGACGAGCGTCGTCATCGTCGTCGTCGTCGTCGTCGTCGTCGTCGTCGTCGTCGTCAGATAACGCAGACCGATTGCTCGTCGTTGTGGTCGTCATCATCGCCATCATTGCGGTTGTAGTCGTTGCTGCGTCCCGTGGTTCTGTGTAATTACGATCGGTTTAATTAAATTCCCTCGACTCGCCAGGCATCGTCGAACAGCTCGCACGTGGGGGAACGAAAACGACGCACGACGGTCGTCGTTCTCGTTCTCGTCGTAGCCTTTAGACGTGTGACAATCGCGAGCACACGGCGAATCACGAGGATAGGGACGATTCGTGGAACGATAAACGTGTCCATCGAGGTCGCGGGAATTAATTAAGACACGAACGCGCGATCAGAGGCGCGATAAAGGTTCTCTCGCTGGTGGTTTTTGGGCCAAGGACGTGGACGAGGGGAAGGACTGTTATCGGTGGACAACAACCGGAAGAATATCGATCATTTCGTAGTAGGCGAAGACGCGGGGCTGAAGAAGATTATCGGCGACGGTTGGGACGATATTTCCGAGAGGAGGAAGGAGTTAACGGCAAGAACGACAACGAGGGAAATATTAGGAGAAGCACGGGTCGTAAATCTTTTTGGTTAACCCTCTGCTAATAAATATTTAACCCTTTAAATTTGCAACAACCCTCGGCGCGTGTACCGATTTGCATAAGACTTCTATTTCATTTACACATCGCATAATTGAATATTTAAATTCAATTGCCCG
>NW_017100300.1:763600-770469 GCF_001263275.1 Habropoda laboriosa | reverse complement strand
CTACGCGCTCCGAAACCACCGACGATCAACCCTTGGAAAGTGGTTCGAGAATATTTCGCCGCCCCCGGGGACCGACAGAGAAGGGACAGACAGATTCTTACCTCGAACGCGCCGCTTCAGAATGCCTCTTTGCTTACTTTCTCTCGGCCTCCCCTCGAAAACGCCTCCATTTCGTAGCCGTTTCGCTACCTCGGAGGTGGGAAAATAATTTTTCGGGTTGTTTGAATCACGATTATTGGGGGTTAATGTGTCTGGAGTTTTTACGATACCTGTGGCGGTACGCGGGGAGTAATCTTTTCTTTCTTTCAGTTTAAATATTTGACGATATTAGGAAAACGCGAAGTGTAAGAACGACGTTCGATTCAGGGAGGAATGTTTTATTCAGGGATACATGATATTCCCCGTAATGCAACGAGAACGACTTGCATTCGTATGCAAATTAGGGAGAAGAATCGAACGGAAAAGTGAAATATTTTTCTTTTCTCAGAATTTATCGAACAAAAGTGGATACGCTCTTGTGTCGTTTTTAACAAAATGGCTCGGTGTTCCCAATTTTGAAGCTTCCCATTTGACTCGCCCTCCCAAGTACAATATTTGAACATCTTCCATTTTGGAATGTACATTAAACCAGCAAACATCTAATTATAACACGTGTATCCAGCGAAAAAAGTGGAAAATTGAAGGGTTAACGATCCCTTTTCACGGTCCTACTAGAAGTTCCAAGAAAAAGCGTCCAGTCTACGACACGTTTGATCTCCCCGGAAGGGGTCCATAATCGATGGCAATCACGTGGGCGAAAGAAGCGATAGTGTTCCGCTGGCGAAATTAAAAGCGGAGCCCTTCGTTTTTCTCATTTTTTTTTTTTTTCGCTCTCGGTGCCCGTCCCGCCGCTAAATATTTTTAGAAGCGTTTCATCGGGTGACGAGCGTATATACGCGCCACGTGTCGAGGGCCGTTCGTGTTTCGTGGTGAATGTCCTCGCGCCTTCTCCTCCTCTTTCTCCTCACCACCTCTTCTTCCTCCTCTTCGTGTCCGTCGTCTTCTTCTTCTTCTTCTTCTCGAGGGTTCGCGCGACGACGATCTCTTCTACATTCTCAGGACGACATCTGGTGTCGTGGCACGTATATGGCCGTTAGCACTTTCACGAAAGGGATTACCATTGTCACGTTATTCATGCTAACGATGATCGGCTGAGATCGGTCGCGACGATAATCGCCGTGTCACTAAAATCGAGGAGGCGGTCATTGTGAGCGACATACTGACAGCATAATAAATTATCCTCTCCTTCGTCCTCTCTCTTCCGTCACCTCTGTCTCTCTCTCTCTCTCTCCGTCGTTCTCGGCAAGCTTTTTCCTTCACGCTCTCTTCCCTCTTCGCTCCCCTTTTCGCCAGCGAGATGATACCGTGTAGCGTCGTAACGCGATACAAGACGCTCTGGCACACCCGTCCCGCGACGATAATCGCGGGGACAGGCGCCGATTATATCGCGAGAACAGCGCCGTTCTTTGGACGCTGTTTATCGGACTCGTTTAGCCGGTCGACGTTGCTCCAATTGCCGGCGCGGAGAAATTAGCGCCGCTGAGAGTCGAACGGAGTAATTGGCAGAATACTTTTGCTGCTCGTCTTGGACGATACGCCATGTATCATTGCTTAACTGGAATTTTATATCTCTAGATTATCAGGCTAGACTGAAATTGTATGTTATTAAGCGGCGAGCAGGAAGCTCCGTGATCTTTAGCGATTTTTCTTTTTCCGAGTGAGTTAGCGAAGATATCGTGATTTTTATCTTTCGACGAACAGAAGCATGCGAATAAATTTCGTTTGTTTTTAATGTTAAATGTGAATTTAGCACTTAGCACTTGTCGGTGATTTGGAAGCAAAGAAATTCAGATATTGTTGTCCTTCGATGAGATTTGGAAGTTTCGAAGAAAAGTCGTTTTCTCTATCAAAGAAATCGGTTCAGTATTGTTTCTAAAAAAGGAAAACGCGTTTAAAGTTGGAGTCCTGACTCATCTCCGTATTTTCAGGAATTTTTCCTGTAGATACATTTTGTACTTTCAATTTACATTAGAAAACAGTCGATTAAGTGTCGTTTAAGATCAGACTACCTACAATACTATCTAAACAAAAGAAATCAAAAACAATTGTAAACATCTCAAGCCCAGAAGCCTCGATTAATAATTCACCCAGAATTCCAACGCATTTTTAATTCCCCTCGAGCATTAATTAACTTGGAACGTCTCTCTGCGTGCCAAAACCACTCGATCAGGTCCATCTTTCACTCACGCGGCACAATGACGAACGTGCACAAGCAAGTTGGCAGCCGAAACTTAGGCAATTTTTCACCAGCGATATATCTACCGGGACCGACAATTATTCCAACCATCTCCATGCTGTGAAAACCGCATCTCCGAACCTCGCCTAATCATAACACCGTCCCTCCGTAGGTAATATTCATAAATCGCTCTCGCGAGGGAACCTGTCGATGGCTCGCTTTTTTCCCGCGCTTCCCGACCGCAACGGCCGCAAAGGAAAATCCGCTCGGGACCGCAGGCGAGAGACCGCGCTGTGAAACGCCACGTTCCCACACCCACGCGACCACGAAAGAGGGTCTTGGAAGGTGCGTGGACGTCTCTCAGGGCCCACGCACTCTCGCGATAAGTGTAACGAGTCGACCAATTGCAGCACGTGACATTAGCAGGCTTAGAACCCGCCCATCTCTGTGTCACACTCTCTAGCCTCGGTGAACGCACGTCGCTGACGTCGTTCACGTCGTCGTCGTGCTAGACCCGCCAGGAACGTCACGCGATGCCACTTGTAAATCCTCCTTGCTCGTGGAAAATTACCGATCGCAGTATGAGACGTTTCGTTACACGTGCCTTCGCTTGTCTGACAGAGATAAATCTGTGAAATTGCTTTTTTTATTTTGGAATAGAAGCTTCTTTTTGGTTCTTGATTGATAGGTCTAGATAGCATTCGTTTACTTATTTCTGTCGATATGGACCTGTTTGTGTGTAAAATAACTATATGTAGAGTAGATGGAATATCGGAGGAAAATTAAATCGAGGATGATGCTAATAGTAGAACAGTACCTAGATATAGAACAGACGAAATATTAATGTTAGGTTGAAGCAGGATTTATAATTATCGAAAGAATCCAAAACCGAAAACCAGCAAGTGTTCACAGTGACAGACACGCGATTCTTTCCAACGAACGAGCGCTATCGATAAATCGATCTTACATCGACATCCTCGCAACTGGTCTCCAAGGATACAGAATTACCTGTTCCGATTACGTAAACGTTACACAACCTGCTATCTAATTGATCCTGGAGAACGAATCGACTATCAGAATACAATTACCTGTGTACTACACATTCCACTCCTCTACGCACATATATGTACCCCAATATCCAATCAATATCCCAAGAAAAACATCAATCATCCAATCACTCTAACTTCGCCCCCGAAAAAGAGAACCAACCTCACAAAAACTCTCTCTCTCTCGCAGTCTAGAGGAGACTCGGTTCCACCGGACGGCCGATAATAACATCCAGCAACCAGCTACGTCAGCTGGGGATGTATATTTTCATAATGTAATATCGTTGCGCCACTTAGGGGTGGACTTTCTTTTTCGAAGGGAGAGTGAAGCGGATGCCAGGCACAGCGGGCGTCAACGTGGACGAGGAGGTGGGGTTCGGGGTGGAAAGTGCGCGGAGGGTGTTTTGCTGGTAATTGGTGCCAATTTAATCCTGCCCTTCGCTCCACGTAGCCTGTATTAACGGTAAGGGAGAGGCGAACGGAACGACGACGAGGGAGGGACTCCCGTACAGTTTTCGTGCACACCCTTCCCACGCAGCGTTAGGTGGTTCTCGAGAGAGTGAGAGCCACCCTATACACACACACACATTGGAAAACACGAGCGCCACGTGCTCGCGCGACTATACCAGGGATGAGCGGCAGGAACGCGCAAACACGAGGCTGCGTGCTGGTGAGAGGCCGCTAGGAAAATATAATTAACGGTAATCGCTCGCGTATATGGCTCGGATTAACTCCGGAGGGGAAGCTGGTGCTGTGGGGCGCGGAGCCAGACCCGCGTCAAATTCTTCGGGGTTACCGGATCGAATGAGTTTTCCTACGGGATTACGCGGAGCCGCGGAGCCCTTTGTTCCCTGTGGCCGCGAGCCGCTTCCGGAAAATTGCCCTCTCTCGTTCTTTCTCGTTGTTTCTCTTGTTAAACGGGGTCCACCGAGAGGGATGATGGGTGTTTGTGCGAGAACGTGGGAAATTGGAAGGTTCTCTGATTGATCGGTGTACTTTCAGAGATTGTTTGAAACTGTTAACTTAATTTGGAATTTTTATGAGTTGATTATTTATTGCTAGATCTTTTTGTCGGTATTGAAATGTTATTAGTAGCTTATTATGATTATGATGTGGTTAACAAATATTCCAAGTGAATTTAGAAAAAAGTAGCACTTCCAGCAACTACATCCAAAAACCCGAAAAATCTCGCAATCGGAAGATCTCGAACAGCGCGACTCCGTTGCTCAAGGTCACCGTGGACCTTAAATTCACCGGTGGACGGTGCCTGTCGTCCATTGTTCCCCTCTGAATCGTTCTCTGTCCTGACAGAGACAGCGGCGTACAAAGTTGCCCGCGAGTCTCCATCGAAGTCTCCTCCGGTAGGAGGAGAAAGAGGTGAAAACCAAAAGAGTCGAAGCGGGAATAGCGTGGCATAAGCGGGTCGCGATGGCGACGCCGAAGCAGGAGAGCCCTGCGCGTCGAACCTTTAGAGCGAACGAGACGACGTAGCAGAGGCTGTCCAGAAGAGCCGAGAAGGAGGAGGGGGAGGAGATGCCAGAAGATCTTGTATGCAAATTCCCTCGGTGCATCTCCGTGGGATCCTGGCGGGATCCGTGGAGGATTAACGGGCCGGCTCGCATGAAAGGAAGAGGACGAGCCGAAGAGGAGGGGGAGTAAGCGGGGGAGAGGATCTTATGCTCTCTCTCTCTCTCTCTCATCCCCCTCGCCTTTATGTGTATCTCTCTGCATACCTCTCTCGCTCCTTCTGCCCCGAAACAGTGGATCTCGTGGTCGCTGCCGGTTGCGCTCCCGCTCTCTTCTCCTCGTCCTTCGATCCGCCAGGGACCGCCAAATAAGAGAAGCGTTTGCTCGCGCGCCGCTAGAGTGGGCCGCGAAAAAGAGAAGAAATCACGGCGTCCCGCCGCTTCCAGCCAGCGGAGCAGCTCCGCCGAGAGCGGACATACATTCCGTCCAGAGGATTCGCCTGTCCCTCGATCGCCTTCCGATCGCCTTCGCGCGGAAACCAGAGAGCGAAAGGGTGAGGCGCAACCAACAGAGTTCTTCTCTCTGTCTGTATTTCCCTCTTCTTCTTCTTCTTCTTCGTTGTTCTGGGTATACACGCTACACGGTTGACCAAAAGCCACGTATAAACCCCCCGGTAGGTGTGTAAAGACTGCTCTCAGGCATCTGGACCGATCTTTTCGACGGAAGATGGAAGAAAGAAGCAGAGGAGAAGCGTTACAGGATAGGTTGAAAGAGGTGCGAAGAGAACTATTTACCGTGGATTTTTGCCCCGAGGCAAGCCGTTAGATATACGATCGCGAAAGAACCGCGCGGCTACGTGAGCCGCCTGCGTGAACGCGCGCGAACTCTGCACGCCGCTGTTTGCGGCGAGACTTTATCGTTATTGCGAGAGAAAGACACGGAACAGAGGGCATATACGCTGAAAGGAGGCGCGAGGTTCGCGCGCGATTTTCTTACGGAAAGAATCGTGTTCGAAGCAGACTTTTTTGCGTCGATCTCGTACCTTGTAGCTTCTCCTCCAGGTTCGGTTTCTCCTCCCCGCGTCGGATTTTTCTGACAACCTCTCTCTCCGGTCGGCCGTTTCACGCTCTCACGGGGCACATTCCGTTCCTCTTGCTCGTCTGCTTGTCCAGAGTGTCGTCCGAGCGGTTTTTGCACCGCTTCGACGCCGAATCGAACAGCCTCGCCTCCGATCACGTTCACAGCTCTCCCTCTCTCTCTCTCTCTCTCTCTCTCTCTCGCTTCGCTTTTTCGCTTCCTCCCCCCCCTGATTAATCGAACGTGTCGCGAAATTAACGCTCGCCACACTGTGCGTGCTCGCGACCAGCCCTCCTCTCGAGCGTGGGTAATCGAGCCCGCTTCGCATAAATCCTATTAGAGGATCAGAGGGACCAGCTCGCCGCTTCGTACGTGCGAACACGCGCATTGCCGCTCGAGGCGGGCCGAAACGCGTCCCGACGACGCGACACACCGGATGCATTCGGGTAAATCGACCGCGAAAACGGCCCTCCGACTCGAGATCCTACGACTTCCTGGCTGGATCCGAGGAGTTGCGCCACGGATACCCGGTTTGCTGGCTATAAACTGGCTGTTTCGTGATTCCCCGTCGATCGAGGGGCGAATTTAGGGCTCCTCCGAAACGTCCCTCCGGCTGTTAACCCTTTAACAGTGTGTAGACATTGTGAACCTCTTTTTTGGGACGAGAATTTGCTCGTACATCGGTGCAACGAATTTACTCTGACATGTTTTACGCACTTTTTGAGATACTTTTTTATTGCCTTTGGTTTAATAGTTAGTTGGGTTTGTTTCTTATCTCTGAACTGATTACTAGCATTCTGTGCTGTCTTTAAAATCTTTTTATTTCGAACTGTAATTTCGCAAGGTAGCAAATTTATTTGAAAATTCTTCAAATTTTTTTATAGCCTCTTGTATTTTAAATCGTGGAATTTGTTACAAGTCCGACGAGGAGTTAAGTGGTTCTATTTCGTAGAATGTATTTGTAGAGGATATTTTACGCTCTAAATTCGCCGTTTCAGAATTAG
>NW_017100300.1:746638-763547 GCF_001263275.1 Habropoda laboriosa | reverse complement strand
CTCCAATCTTTTCAAGGCTCAAAGTGCCCAAAAATTCTCTTATTTTTCGCGAAGCAGTCGTTTCCCCGAATTGGAGTACTTATTTCCAGAAATATCTGAAGTGAACAGAGCACAGAGTCTTACCTCCTTTGCAAATATTTATCAGTGCCAGTTTAGACTCTGCTCGGTGTTTAACTTCACTTTCCAGTTATCCTCGATAGAGTGGAAGCGTGTCTTATTCCTCGAGTATCCTACAGGTGAAGCATTCTACAAGACAAATCGTCCCCTGTTTCACGCTGCGGAGATGATATTTCGGGAATTTCTTGGTCGTTGAATTATTTTCGATGTTACACCGATGATGTTTTTCTCGTTGGCCGAGCGATAACCGTAACCGTGTTCCCTGAGCCAGCGTGCGGAGTGGCTTCGAGAGTCACGATGAGTTCGTTTTTCGACCTCAGCCTGGCTAAATTTAACCCGGTCGTCGCTTCAGAATTCGTTCGGCCTGAAAAAGGGAACGCGTGCCGCGAGAATCTCTGAAAAATCGAGGTGTCTTCTTCGTCTTCCATCTGGAAAGAAAAGAAGAAGGAAAAGAGAAGAAGAAGAAGAACCTGATATTCTTTCGTCGTTCGAAATCGTGCCACAATTTCTTTCGTTTAAAATGAAATTCTTCCTATCTGTGTCTCTCTCTTTCTCTCTCGCTATGTCCCTCCGGATCGTCCGTTTAATTTCCTTCGTGTCGTTTTATCGCGACTATTTAATCGATCGGATTCCAAGCGAGTCGATCGTCGAGATAATCGGCGTGACTCGAGAGCCCGACGACGCGCTGGTGTTAAGTGCTACGTTTGCCCTCTGCGTGGCGCTGTCTTGTAACACGTCAGCGGAGCCTGATTTCACGGGTGGAGAGTTCAGGCTGCGTCGCGACGCCCGTGTGTCACGAGGGGACGGTTCGACAGCGGCTCTCGTCGATTTGCATTACAGCACGGTGACCAAAACGAAAGGATCGAACGATCGAATCGCGACCTTAGCCTTGTACTCGCTTTCGCGAATAGATCCGTTGCAATTAACCCTATTCGCCATAGCGATACTCTCCGCCTTCCTTCGCCGCCTGTTCAACCATTACTCCACCTTCGAGTCATAATTTTTCCGATACTATATCAATTCCCCCTTTTGAAACACCTGAGATTACTCTCTCAAAAATATGAAAGATACGGAAAATTAATAAAGAATTTTATTCTTCGCATAGTTTTAGATAACTCTTTCACAATTTAATTCGATAAAAATTTCACCCTACCTAATTACTGAAATTTGCATTATAAAAAATGTCCACAAATTTCCATATTCCCAATATTATCAGACGCGTTTCAAGCTAGTCTAAAATCTTCAAAACACTCGCCGTTTACTTCTCTATCCCAGATATTCCAATTACGAATCACATCTTCATTCACATTTTCCCTCGTCCGACAAGATTTCCTCCCGTGAGCACGGAAAGAAAGCACCGTCGGTCAATTGACGGGCGGGTAATCGCGCAGCGATCGCCGCGGGTGTCCCGGCGATTTGGCGACAAAGACGCAGCGAAACGCGTCGTGGTGAACGACGGCAATCAGCGTTGGTCCGCGGCCGCGCGTATTGAAAGACGCGCCGCTGAGAGGATCAGTCAGCCGGTCTGGTGCGAACCACGTCCGCATCGCGACACGATCTTTCTCTTTCTGTCGGCGTCGCGTGTGGGCGTGAAACCTGTCTTTTTCATTCTTTTGTCGCGCACCCATGGAAAAAGGACCTCTTATCTCTCTCTCTCCTCTTATCTAACTCTTCGTACTCTTTCCTTCTTCTCTATCCGCTATCTACGCCGAGTTTCATCATTCAGCCAGATAGGGCAAAGTGCTTTTCCACCAGTGGACGAGCCTTGTCAGCTGTTGAAAATGAAGTATTCATGAATATTATTGATAGGAAATTTGAAAAATTCTCCGAGGCGCATTCGGAAAAATTCTATCCTATCTCCGAGTTGAAGCTTGTGAAACTTTCTCTGTGTACATGTGTGCACGCATGTGTGTGTGTGTGTTAGTTAGAATGCCACGGAACCACTCGCGATAAAGTATCGCAGCGTGGCTATCTTGAGGCTGTTTTCCCACAGCGATGCACCGCGAGGACGCATTTGTCATTCACGAATAGGCGCTAGATCTTGGGTGGTCATCGGGGAGAGGGACGGACAGGCGTCGAAGCCTTTTGCCTCCGCTTATCTTCTTCGACAATGGGCCCAGCATCTCCGATTAGACCGATAACTTGGGCTTGTCGAGTGCTCCGTGACTCGTCGCGGCCCTGTACCCAGGGAAATTGAGGAATTTCTTACCGACTCGTGCACGGTATCTTCCACCATCCTCGACACCATCGATGGAATACGCGTTATTTGGATTATTTACGAATTTTATCGTACGCTGGGATTGTGGGTTGTTCAGCCTTGGAGGGAATTCGTAGATCTCCACCAGGTGTCTTGGATCATTGTAAACATGTGAATTCACGTGACGAAAAGCTAACAATTAACGGTACCGCGCATTCAGCTTCGATTGCGTGTACCAAACATCCTATTACGAAATCTGTGTCTACCCACTAAAGATAACAGTGATAACGATGAGCCGTGACAATAACCCGGCGAGATCCTCGCGTTTGCTCAACGTGCTCCAAATATCGACCACGATACACCGCTTGCCAGTGATCTCACAAGTCTAAGAAACGAACCTCTAATCGGTTGTTAATTACTTGGACAAACAGGGAGTTCTGTTGTTTGAGAAGCTTTGCGATCCAATTATCGCGTCGAGTCGTTAATGGTAGTCCTTGTTTTTTCGAACTACGAAGGCAAGCAGAAATGATACGAAAGTGGGTCGAGTGATCGAAGGGGGGAGATCTCTTGGGGGTCCAGAGGATCTTACAGTTCGAAGTTATACTTCAATTATGAAATGTATAGAAGAAGAATTTCTTAATACTTAACCTGTTAACTGGGCTCATCTCTCAAATAGAAAATGAACCAATTGCTCTAATGTAGACGTAGCAGTGTAATTACTAAAAAATTCTAATAGCAAATTAAGTCGCCTGATTATCAGATCAACCATTAACTCAAGATTCTCATTAACACACTGGCAGCCCAAAAGGGTTAAGAACCCTGTAGCATTCAGCAACAGCATCTACCGTCATCTGCGAGAGGGTTAAGCACCTCCGAAATAAACAACAATTCATAAATGAACTAACTTAAAAAAATGACTCGTTTAATTCCAACAATTCAGAGAGCTTCTCGCGCAGCAATTTGGTCTCTCGAAGAAAAAGGTGTACAGCTAGTCCAGGTAAACGGTCGAAGAAGGGCAGGTGCGTCGTCCGTCGTTCCTCTTTCATCGGAGGCGCGACGTTTCGCTAAGTGCCCGTTCGCGTGACACCGAGCTTAGGATAAACTTAGTAACGCGAGACTTAGAATGCCCGGCTGTCTCCTCTGGATGCTCGTAGAGGAGGCGCACGTGCATGCACGCGTTCCTCCTATTCCCCTCTTCGTCCCCTCTCGTCCCTTTTCGATGCTGCACCGCCGGTTGCAGATCGCGCGTGCGATTTCCCTTTTTCCACGCCGCTTTCGCGCGACGCCCTCTGCCTACGAAGTTGCCGGCTCGTTTCATCGTCCGAGCCGTGTACCGTGAATCATAAGTCCCCTGTTAATTGAGGATTTATACGCGCGCGCCGCCAGAAGCGTTGACCTGGGACCTTCTCGTTTCTCGGAGGAGAGGCTGCGTTCTTGGAGCAGCTTCTTTCTCAGGAATTCTCTCGGAGAATTTTCTAATTTATTCCAGCCTCTTCGAGGAGCATTTCTGCTGCGTATTTCGTGTGATTTAAAAGTGATTCGAACAGGATTTGTGGTAATTTTGTTGTTTCATCGACGAGAGTGTCTTCGGTTTTCTATTTTCCGAGTGGTTTATCACCAAGGGAAGATTCCTCGGTAAATATTTTCTTCGTTCGAAGTGTATTTTTACGCGAAGGTGAATATTTCTGCAAAATCCGCCGAAACTTGACTGATTTAAGCGTCGATCCTGAACAACAAAGTTGCACAAGCGCCTTCCATCACCTCGACCGTGTTAGACACAGTTGGCACTGTACAATTGTCGCGAGAGATTTATACTACGGGCGTTTAGCTCGAACGTCCACTTCAAAGAACGATCTTTGTCGTCGCGTTTTCTGACACCTTTCGGGAAATTCTAAATGCACGATTAACACGAATTCTCGTATATTTCGGTCTGCAATTACTTGACCGATTTATAACAGATATTCTCGGTGCTAGAGCTCTGCGAGATGCTGGTTTTTTCATTCATGTACCTTCGGGTCGGTGGCGTCTGGAGGCGCACAATGGGCGTGAGGTAAATATGAATCGGCGCTAAGATAAACAAGACCGGGGACGCCGGTGTGGATTCATAAATCTTGGATTCATTCAGAGGCTTCGCGCTCTCCCATTCATCTTGGCCGCGTTGTTCAGCTTCGCCCCGTGATCGATCGCTGAAGCCTGGATCCCCAGTGTCACTGTCCCGAGATGGAACACCGACGGACCTTTGTTGTTCTTTCGGATTAGTACACTTGCTACCCCCTGTAAATCTGTCCAAGCTTGTCTCCTCGAATGATCTCTTTCCGAATTAAACCAAATCACGCTTTAATTCTTTCAAACCGCTTCAAACGCTAAAACTTGTTCTGAAACTCCAATCGTGACTCTACAAAATTTCTGTACTTTCTCTGTCAAACCACTTCAAACTCTCTCAAACATGCTTCAATACTCCATCAATTTCTGCACCTCCCGAGAATTAATTACTCCGTCGAAAAGAGTGAGATATTTACTCTGTCAAACCTGTTCAAACATTCTCAAACACGTTCCAACAGTTTCGTCACAATTACTGTACCCTCGAGAGCTGGTTACTCTGACAAATAAAGAGACATAGTTAGTCCGTCAAACCTCTTCAAACGATCTCAAACGTTCTCCAACATTTTTACCGCGATTTCTGCCGCAATTACCGGGTAAACTTCCGAGGAAAATTGAAGGAGGAAAAAGATGAATATGGAGGGAGGAGAGGATCGTCGAACGAGATCATCGGGCAGAAACTGCTCGGCGTCGATGTCTATATGGAAGTGTGACATCCCGATGGTTATTCCTGGCCGCTTCGGTGTCTGCCCTCTATTAACGTGCGCGCGTTCTCTCGCGCGCGACTTTCCCCTTTCTCCCCGTGCGCGAGGGGGACACCGTTCGTGGGGCGACGGAGGGGCGCCGTGACGTTGGAGGAGGGCGAGAGGAGGCAAGAAGAAGCTTCTTGTCAGAAATAGTGGCAGTTCCCTGTCTCCGCGCCAGCCACCACCGATATCTATTCCGGCGCTGCAAAACAACATCTCTAGCCCTGTACGACTAGCCAGCCCCGGTATCTCTGGCTACTGGTGGCTCACGGGACCGGCCACGTGGAAAAATTTCGCGAACCCTTGCACAGGATAAGTGTCACTGCTCGTTCGTTCCACGGTTCGATGGAGAATTTACGTGGACGTAGCGGGTACTCGGGGAAATTGATCGAGTTCGGACATTTTCCCGACACTGACTAGATAGCGGAGGAATTGTTCATTTTCTTGGAGCAACTGTTACGTTGTTTTAATTTTTTCTTTTTTTTTTTAAGAAGAGAGTCGGAGAACATATTCTGTTTACTTGGAAAAAGACTATCAATAGGGTTTTTAAAATTGAAAATTGATCAAGTTGGCTGATTTCGGAAAGTAGGAAGTAGCCCACTAAAGTGCAAATTACATTCTTTTCTCGAAATAGGAGTCTGAGACGTTAGCTATTTATTTTTTGTACGATTCTTCTGTTAACTCGCGTGAATCTTGTGACAGTAAGAACGCGAATATTAAAAACAGATAATTGTCGAAGTAGGAACGAAGTAGAAGAAGTACTCGAATACCACCGCGAAACAGCTGAACCACTTTGTACGACAAAATCGTGGAGGACGAGCCAGAAAATTGGCGATAAGCGAAAAACGCTGATTAACGCGAACGATATCACTGTCAAGTAGTACATATACATCCAGAAAGTGGTAATTCCGGAAAAATTCGCAGGCGATGAAGATAAAGCGGCTTCAATCAACAAGCCATTCGATTCCTCTTAATTACGGTTAATACGCGGCGGAACAACGCGCGAGCGCCGAGCAATTAAGTTGTTATCCGGTAACACGGGCGACGCAACGCCGTTTTACGACGGCGGTGCTCGTAATTCAGTCGTTTCGTAGCATCTGATTTGCCAAGGTATTTCCCCTTTTACGCGCCACTCCGATGCCGCAGCTGGCCTCGCGTTCTCGAAAAAAAACCCGCCGCTGAAAGCCGAGAAACTCAGCCGAGGGTTCACTCTCTCTCTCTCTCTTTCCTTCGCTCTTTTCGGCCGCGCCGATGCACCTTTCGGTTTCCGTGTGCGGGCGCGCAGCTGGTACCTCGTCGGAAGAAAAGGTTCCGTTTCGAAGGGAAAAATAATAGCGGCGACATGGCTCGATTCGCCGGGGAAGAGTTCAGCCTCATTGAACGTAACTCTCTACTTTGATGGAAAATGGTGTTTAGAAACCTTCGGCGTTAAGTGGAGATTCCGTGGTGCGAGATTTGGCCTGTAGATTAAGGTGGTACCATTCTTGGTCCTCGACTTTCCTTCTCCGAGAAATTCGAGTCGTTGGAAGTTTGACACTCGGGAAGAAAATCTCTGAAATCGGTATAGAAGAATTTCTCGTTTTCCACAATTTCGATGTATTATCGCGTATCTGAAATTTCAACTCAAAGTATGCGATGGATTAGACAAAGAGACAGCGCGTTTTAACCCTTTAATTGTGACATTCGACTCTATCCACGCGTCGTCGAAAAATTCTTAAAATTTGACCACGAGTAACTCTGTTTGCAAGATGAATCAGAAAATCATTAAGGTGACGTCGGGAAAATGAGTGTACACTCTGAATTCGATGCAAAGTACTCGAGAACCTACGTAGTTTCCATACTCAATTTCGCTACTCTCGGCAGAATTACTCGTTCCCCGTCAAAGCTCCCCATAATTCACCGAAATTCCACTGTGCACCGGGGTCTGATGGTTCGATCGGTACCCGGACGGAAGACAACGGTGCACGCCATTAGGCTTTGCGAGGTCGAGGTCGCCTGACGGTTGCTCTCTGCTCGAAGCAGGCACGAGGAGCGCGTGTAAAGAGAAACGA
This sequence comes from Habropoda laboriosa, assembly GCF_001263275.1. Taxonomy (NCBI): domain Eukaryota; kingdom Metazoa; phylum Arthropoda; class Insecta; order Hymenoptera; family Apidae; genus Habropoda; species Habropoda laboriosa. Next base: position 756,336 of record NW_017100300.1, on the reverse strand, counting down.
ACGCGGGGGAAACAATGTAGGTAACGCGGCGAAGGTTAGGGGCATCGTAAATCAAGGGAACGAGCATCGACGCCCGTAAAGTCATCGGGCACGATCACTTCTATCGACGCTGGTGGGAGAAACGATTAGGCCGTGCGGCCACGAGGCGAGAGAGACCCAGCGGCCGAGCCTTCGTGTTCAAACATCCTCCTTTATTGCCCCTCGAAACCGGCCAGGACGATCCGTGGATCGGCCGAATGTAAATCTGATCGTCGCTTCTCGCTCGCCTTGCTGTCTTCCACCTGTGAAACTTTCTAATCGTCTCCGTGGTTTCGCGCGTTTTTCGGGGCAGGTTGGCTTATTCGATGATAGATACTTTCGTGCATAATTTGTGGCAAAAGTACGCGGCTAATTTGGACGATGGATCTATTATTTATTTACAGGGTGCATCAAAAGAATTTCCTGAATTTTACCCAAGGCGCTAGTGATAACGCAGTGTATTTTGTCTTCAAAAAATCTCCAGTTGTTCGTCATAATTAGACTGCGGATTTTTATGCATTTGCGGAAAATTTGAGCTCGCAAAAATACACAGAATGCACATAACAAGCAAAATATAGTTCTCATAATAACATTTAGCGAACAAAACAATTGCCTATCTATCTTTCATTTTTTCGTCATGAAAATCCACAATTTAGTCGTAATGACCAACACATTCTCCAGACTCCTGAGGCACATTTACTTCCTTATCGTTGCAATCACATTCTCCGTATAAGTGTTACCATGTCTTCCGAAACACCCTGTACTTACCATATCCACAGCAAATTGAGCTACTTAATCACAGCTATTTTTCCCCCTTTAATCTTCGTTTGCAGTAAGAACAGTGAAAAAAGTTCCATTCTCGAAAACGGCACCACCAGGTGTCACGCGTAACTTGTAACGCGTGAAACGAAGAGTCGCGAGGGAAAGTGCGAAAATTCGTGTCGCGATAATAATCGAGCAGTTTCGCGATATTAACTCAGCCCGCGGATGGCTGTCATCGTAGCAGGGCGTGTAACGCGTAAACAGCGTGGAATTAATCGAGCAGCGGTGTACTCGGCTGGCGTGCTCGCGCGGTTTCCGCGAGGGACAGGAGGAGGTGTGGAGGAGGCACGCGGCGGGCGACAGATACAAACGGGAACCTTGGTGCGCCAGAAATCGGCTCGTTTAATTTTATCGCCGGAAAAAGGGAGTTCCGCGGAGCTCCCGCGGCGAGATCTCTCGAAAACATCGTACGCCACCACGGGCACGGTAGTAAGTATGTTAATGACTCGTAGGCGACAGCCTTTAGATCTAGACGTCTCTCTGTGCCGTGCCTTTAAGCTCCCGCTACGCTGCCAGCGAATAGTTCAGCATCAATCCCGACGTCTTATTATAACGTTATTAAAATAACCGGCCCTCGCCAACTTAGTCCACGATTCCACCTCTCCTCCCCCCGACACCCTCTTCGTCTATCTGCTGGTGTCTCTTGGCTCGTGTGACGTGCCCCCACATCCCCGATTCGAAAACGCGCGCTACGTTCGCGGTCTCTTTGAGCCACTTCCGCTCCCGCTAATGGAATTCCTCTCGCGAATCAGGCTCGAATTGACCTCTTTCGATTCTTATTACGATCACTCGGAGCTGAAGATTCGCGCGTTTAAATTTCGGATTGATAGATCGGGGGATCGTTCTAATTATCGAAGCGGTTTTAAAGATTTCGTACGGTGAGACATGGTTCGAGTGGAAGTTTCGAGGGAAATTATTCATTCTTGAAGTTAATTCAAGGTGATCGAATCTTAACGCCCTTTTGACGCGAACAAAATTTCTAAGACGATTTCCTGTTTCGTCGAGAAAACGTGTTTCAGGGGAAGATGAAGATTTTCCGTGGAGCGCGCCGGGTTAAAAAGGCGTAAATGGACGGGCGACCCTCGCGAAAATCTCTCTTTTTCATTCACCAAGCCCACCCTTGGCTGTAGTATGCTCGAACTTTTTTTCTCCATTGAAAAATATTGCAAATTTCCTGGGCTTTCGCGCGACACCCCGGCCGTGCAATCAGCCGCGGAAAAGATAACTTCCCCTCCGCTTCGCTGCGGGCGTATTTCTATCGTGTTTACGCTGTTTATCGACGTGTCACGCGTCGCTGACACGTTGCTTGTTTACCTATTACTAAACTGGCAATTACGCCAGTTAACGACCACGAGGACTCCTTTTTATCTCGCTGCTCCGGTATCGGATGACGCGCGGCTCCTTTATCGAGCTCGAAGGGGTTGCGAGCTACTTCAGAGGTAATCCGCTCGTTCGCTTAATTGCTAGATGCTGATTTATCGAAATGACGAACTGGTCGCAGTGGTACCACGAGTTCCTAAGGTTTAAATTACATTTCTCCGTCAGATTTGTTTGCAACAGGCTCAACAATTTTCTGGGGGTCTTAATAATTGTTCCTTCAAAGTTCCAGCATTGCAACTTCATTTTTTTCAATATTGTGCTTTAACGATACCAAAAATTAATTTCTCAAAGTACAATTATAACAAAATTAACATTTTTAAATCTTCCACATCGGAATTTGCATTTTCTCTAAAAATTTGTATCATTTGTCCAATTCACCAGCAAATTTCAATTTCACCTCCCAAATCAACGTTCCTCCAATTCACTCTATGCAGTATTAAAACCGAAACACGTAATCGCGGAGACCTAATCGAAAAGTGAAATTCCCGTTTCGCGCGACGCGTGTATTCTCAGGCGTTTCCTCGCGGTGCCGGGAAAGTGGCGTTTTTCGACGTCGGCCTTCCCTCCCCGTGGCTCGCAAATCGTTTATCCCGCTCGTAGCGGGCCTTCTACACGCTGGATATTGTATTACGGGCTTGAATATTTAACGAGGCCGGGCGACACTCGGCACCGAGGGAGCAGAAGAACTTCCTCGAAGGTCTGCCGCGTTCTCTTCGTCCCTCCGCCCCCAAGAGGTGTATAACCGCCGCCCCTAATTCTTCTCGCCTCGATTTCTCCCCCCCTCCTATGGATCTATAGTGTCTTTTAAAGGGTGGGAAATTTTCTCCGCGATAGGCGTCGCCTCTTATCTGCTCGCCTACGTGTGTCGCCAGCTTCACGCAAGCTCTACAGTTACTCATCGATACACACCGGCGCCGTGTGAATTATTCAAACGAGGCGTTCCTTTTAACTCGCGACCGAGCAGCGTGTTTTGCGCCCTGTTACCGTGGCGTCGTCCCTCTTTAAACTTTTACCAGACTCGCGTGAAACGTGTGTCTCGCCTTGAACGTGTTTCTTTCTTCCTTGTTTTTTCTCGCCGCAGGTACAAACCAGCCTTAGGGTGGCGCGAAACGTCCGCTGTATTTTTAATCGCTACTCCGTTGTTTCGACAATAGCTGTCTCTCAAGGGTAGCTTCCTCCCTCTCCCAGTGACGTAATTACTCGTCGAAGATCGCGTACATACACAGAGACAGCCGGTTGTTGCCAGACAATCGTGGGACGATTTGCACGCTCGAGGCGCACACGGTGTAAAAATAATTCACGGACCTCCGTTGGAAAAGAAGGGGCGGGGGCTTGGTGTCAGCACCGAAAATACAAAAGCGTCGCTCCAAGACGCTTTTGGAGCGGAAAAGTTGCGAGAGTGTAAAATTAGCTCGAACTCTATACAATATTCATTCACGTTCTAATTTTAATTCTGTTTTACCCTTGATGTGTCTGTCGGATATAATATTCCTCCGTTTCTTTTTTCTTCTCCCGAGATTTTTCGACGTCGTGTCCGAGTCGGAAGTTTGTACGTAATTTCAGTGTAGATTCTCTTCGGTTAGGTTTCTCGGTTGGTTTAGCCGAGGGCGAGAAAGAAGAGGAGAGGAGAGAGCGTAAGGGTGTCCTCGAGAGCAACGGCGTGTCGTGTAACGCGAGCAACCGAGGCATATCAACCCCCGAAAGCACCCCTCCCCGCATCAGCGAGCCCTTGGAGCAACGCCATAAATCACCCCGACAAATTTAATTATCCTGCTGTCTGCGATAAAGCCCCGCCGCGCATCCTCCTTGTTGTCTAACTTCACCTATCTCGCAAGCCCTTTAAGCCTTCGACTGCCGCCTCCTCCTTTCGGCCTGCTTCCTCTTCGTTCCGCCCGTTCTTTGCGGAAAATCCACGGAGGAGGCGCGGTCGCCGTGAACTTACTCTCTCTCTCGTCTCGAGGATCGTGAAACGCCTTTCGTAAATTGGAAACCGCACAGCTAGCTCTGCGCTGATGTTTTTCTGTGCTTCGTTTCTTCGCTCGGGGAGATCTTTTGTGATTTCGTGGATTATTCTGCGTTTGTCCGAGGGCTCTGCGGATTTTATTTGCCGGGCAATTTATTGGAAATGGTTGGAGTTTGTGGAATCGTGGAATGTTAGAATTTTGTTTACGAAAATGGGTTATTTTAATCTTTGACAGAAGTGTAGTCTCTTGGGCTACTTGGCAGTTTTATTCATTAAATCACTGTTGCAAAAGTAACATTTACTTATGGTAAGTTTTTCTTTAATATTTTTTAGAAATTTTCAATTTTTCTTGTGGAAATAATTAGTATGCTACTTACTCGAATGATGGAGCTTTCAAAATTCTTAACGCGGTTATCAGAGAGAAATAAATATTCAGACTCGTCTCAAATTCTTGCAATGTTACGCAGAAAAATTGGGAATTCTTTTCAATGAAAATAGTATGCTGCCTAAATGACAGAGTTTTCAAAGTTCCCTCCATGAATATATTTCTCTTTATAGAAATAATGATAGAGTTTTCAAAATGTTCCACATTTTAAATTATTCAGACGAGTGGTTTGCAGTATTCTGCTGCACAAAATGTACAATTTCTAATTGTGCCATGGTTAAATAAATAATACTTGTTTCCTTGTCCCGGTTAAATTCCGGAACGCCCACAGGTTTAATCCAGCGTCGTTATTCTGATTATTGTTTATAAGTTCTCCGGTTAATGAAACGTACAAGGCGTGGAACGTGATTTCGAGCTTCATCCCCCAGATTACACGGGGTCCCTCGTTTATTCGGGTACACCCCGAGATTATAACAACTTGTTGTCCCTTCGATTAATCGAAATTCACGTTTATCCCTTTCTTGTAGTACCCGCCCTATCTCCGCTTCTTACGGCTGGCTTATCCAGATCGTAGATATCCAAGCAGGAATTTACCACGGTTTACCCCGATTGCCTTCTTCCTCTCAAAAATCGAATCGACGGTAGTGGAACACTTTCATCTCGATTTCCTTGAAAATCCGGATCGAAATCTCCCTGGTAAAAAAGGAACAGAAAGGGAAAAAATTCAATCTACCTGCGTTACAGTTCTCTATCTTTATTTATACAAAAGACAATCTTCCTCGAAGAGGATCAAGAGATTCTCTGTTCTGTCTTCCTTGCACGGAAGAATCGAGTTGCCCTGAAGCTAGCTTTAAGTTCCTTTAAAAATATATAAGAAAGTTCATCGGCGAACTTCGTTCGCAACGTTCATCTCCCTGCTTGAAAGCAAATATCTTCAAAAACTTGCTACAAAAAAAGGAATACAAAAATTGTACTAAATTCACCGGTTGACCCTTTGTCGTCGTTTATTCGGAGAAATAATTTCAACCCTCGATTTCATCGTTCATTACCGGGAGATAAAAAGTTTGCACGTTGAAGAAGCGTGTTCTGTTTTCACGAAAGGTAGTTTTTCTTAGCTTGGCCCGCGAGCGGAAACGGGATTAAAGCGGAGTTTCTGGCCGCCTCGATTAATCGAAATTCAGGTTTATCCGCGCGCGAGGGAGTCCGCGGCTCGCCTAACCTACCTTTCGTTGGAGAGCTTACCGAGATCACTATTAACTGGGCCGGGATAAAGCAGGGCCGGCCGGGTTCTTATCTGCCCCCGCCGCCAGATAAATTTCGCAGGGCCCGCGGATTAGGTTCGTGCGGATAGTGCATTCCGTTATCGGCGCCGTTGCAGCGTACAGCCACGCGCGGTCAACGTCGTCTCGTTTCTGTGTTCGTACTGGCCTTTGGCCGCCGCGCGCGATTATAGTCCTTTCACACTTTGTGCGGCTGCGTGACTGTCCTTCGTGTTCCGTTGCTTCGTAATTTTACACGGTGAACCTGCTAATTTTCTTGGACGAAAAAGTTTATTTACGCTACGAGGCGGACTCGTTAAGATACAACATCGAGGAGGAAAAAATTGAGCTAGTTAAGATCGGTAGATAAATGGCTGGAGGAATGTGTGGGAAATGAAAAGTCGCGCTGCGAATGGGAATGAGCGCCAATTATGAATGAATTAAATATCCAGTGAACTTGATTATAAGAAGGTAGCATCGTGAACAGGGAAAAATTTGAGAGTCTCTGAAGACCACGTAGGAAAGATAGACTTTAACCCTTTAACGCTCACACTTTTCTCAACTTAATGCGCCAAAAACGATCAGTTTCAGTTTTCTCTAAATTACTCTGACTCACAGTTTTGCCACAGCATAGAAAAGACAATATTATGAAGAAAATATTTTTAAAAAATTGCACTTTTTGACACGAGCGTTAATTTCGATCTTATTTCACCTATCTCACGAAATCAGTCCTCGAACAGTCACGGCTAACGAACGCGCGTGTACCTCGTGGTACCAATGAAAAATAAAGAGTTCTACCTCTGTATACCCAGCAGAAGTCTTTCACGTAGTTTTCCCCGTGCTCACGGTTCCTCCTCATTGAAATCGTAACCGCCTCCGCGGCGAGATTGGCATAAGGCAACTTGACCGAGCCGCTCCCTCATTGTCCTCGCCGCATTATAATACAATTTTCAGTAGTTGAAGCCGAGGCTGGCCCGGCTGCTCGTAAAAAGGGGGAAGAAAGACACGGTTCCAGAGAGAGAGAACGCGAACCACGCGTTTACCTGTGTGCGCGCAGGGGTATAAAGTGAACCGGTGGCAGCGAGCACAATGCGCCGTATCAAACAAAGCTGCTGCGCGCACGGGACTTCCATAGAGAAGTGTGGGTGGGTGCGCGAGGTGTAGTATTACTCATTCAAATGATCCTCTCCAGAACTAGCTCCTTCTCTCTCACTCACCTACACTCTCCCTCTCTCTCTCTCTCTCTCTCTTTCGCGTTTCACCTCACTCCGTCACTCTTTCTCCGCCTGGATTGCATCTCTCCTCCCTCCTCTCTACATCCTCTGTCCTCGTCACGACGCTTTTAATCCACCAACCCAGGCATTCACATCTTCCTGTGCTCCAGTTAAATAAAGAGTCCTGCGCTCCCGGGCCTGTTGCATACGCAAACGCTCGCGCCATCGGGACCAACGAAAGACCAAAGTGTGTGCATGCACGTACGCGTCTACACAGACAGAGAGTGTCCTGTTGGTGTGTACGGCATTATAAGAAGGTAGCATCGTGAACAGGGAAAAATTTGAGAGTCTCTGAAGACCACGTAGGAAAGATAGACTTTAACCCTTTAACGCTCACACTTTTCTCAACTTAATGCGCCAAAAACGATCAGTTTCAGTTTTCTCTAAATTACTCTGACTCACAGTTTTGCCACAGCATAGAAAAGACAATATTATGAAGAAAATATTTTTAAAAAATTGCACTTTTTGACACGAGCGTTAATTTCGATCTTATTTCACCTATCTCACGAAATCAGTCCTCGAACAGTCACGGCTAACGAACGCGCGTGTACCTCGTGGTACCAATGAAAAATAAAGAGTTCTACCTCTGTATACCCAGCAGAAGTCTTTCACGTAGTTTTCCCCGTGCTCACGGTTCCTCCTCATTGAAATCGTAACCGCCTCCGCGGCGAGATTGGCATAAGGCAACTTGACCGAGCCGCTCCCTCATTGTCCTCGCCGCATTATAATACAATTTTCAGTAGTTGAAGCCGAGGCTGGCCCGGCTGCTCGTAAAAAGGGGGAAGAAAGACACGGTTCCAGAGAGAGAGAACGCGAACCACGCGTTTACCTGTGTGCGCGCAGGGGTATAAAGTGAACCGGTGGCAGCGAGCACAATGCGCCGTATCAAACAAAGCTGCTGCGCGCACGGGACTTCCATAGAGAAGTGTGGGTGGGTGCGCGAGGTGTAGTATTACTCATTCAAATGATCCTCTCCAGAACTAGCTCCTTCTCTCTCACTCACCTACACTCTCCCTCTCTCTCTCTCTCTCTCTCTTTCGCGTTTCACCTCACTCCGTCACTCTTTCTCCGCCTGGATTGCATCTCTCCTCCCTCCTCTCTACATCCTCTGTCCTCGTCACGACGCTTTTAATCCACCAACCCAGGCATTCACATCTTCCTGTGCTCCAGTTAAATAAAGAGTCCTGCGCTCCCGGGCCTGTTGCATACGCAAACGCTCGCGCCATCGGGACCAACGAAAGACCAAAGTGTGTGCATGCACGTACGCGTCTACACAGACAGAGAGTGTCCTGTTGGTGTGTACGGCAGAGAGAGAGAGAGAGGGTGGCTAACAACCCCTTTTTGCCTAGATCCCGTTTCGGAGCTCTCGAGAGCTTCCTCCCGCGGCCATTGTGCCGACAACTTTTACCCCCTTCCGCCGCGGCCATTATTCGAGTCACATATCGAGGACGCCGCGCCGCGGCACCGCTGATTTTCGAGGCTGTCGTTGTTCGCCAGACACGCCGCTGACGTATGCATTCACGGGACTTCGTTGTTCCTTGTCGATCCTGCCCGTTGTTCCGTGAAATTCTATTAACCTGTTCACCAACGAAGACGAGCCGAGTCGGCGATTTTTTTTTTCGTTCCGGGAACGTTGTTATGTCTGTTAAAGCGTTCAATTGTGGAGGAGTACGAGTAGGAAATTAAGTTTAACTTGATTGTTTGGGAAAGTGAGGAATTGTGATACTTTTCTTGCAATTTAGTTTGTCCGTCGAAAAAGTTGTGTGTAGATGAATTCATGGTGTAGCGAGGGGAGAGTGAATCGTATTTGTGCTTTCATGAATCAGCTCGTTAAAAGATTAACTCCGAACTCGGTGAAAATCACACGAGCATGTATATCATAGCCAATTTGTAACTTAATTATTCGCGTCAACACGTCCAGTGCTACCAGAGGAATGTGAAGTTCGAAATAAAATTAGAAAGTCAGGTTAAAATTACTTAATTACTTTTTCACCTGACAGAAGTTCTACGTTTACAGTTTCCGAAATAATCGAAGAAATCGTTTCCATTGACATCGCTGTCTCAACCGGCCACTGACTTCGTTTCCCGCGTCGATCGGTCAAAACACCGCCTCCGACCCGTTTCATTATCCATGCACATTTTCCACCGTGTCCTTTCATCCTCTCCACCACGAAAAGCAACGCTAAACGGATTTCTCGGTGGCCCGTACTTTAATGCCATTGTGCGAAATCGTTGTCCTCTTTGCCTGCGTCCGGCAGTAAAGTGTTTCTCCTCGCCCCCTCACCTGACCCTCGTTCGCCTTCGTTCACGGGATTGTCAACAGTTAGCCGAGCCTTAGACCTCGAAAAACGGACCTGGTTTTGTCGTGGAGAGCCTTTGTCGAGCGGAAAATTCTAGGAAGGATTCGAAAGGAAAATAGATGGACGGAGAATGGGCCTTGGAAAACCCCCGCTGAGCGGCCCATTGTTCCGAAGGCCCCTCTGGCCTGCTTTCTACACTGGTTAAGCTGCGCTGCTTGCTTCTGGGTTAGCGATTTCGAGTCTTCGAAAGGATTTTCCGGGGGCTCGAGGATTCGAAGGGATCGTACCTCTTGGTGG